>NC_084570.2:10957500-11275000 GCF_033978685.3 Nerophis lumbriciformis | reverse complement strand
CTGAAAGGTAGAGCTCTTGAATGCAAACAAAGGTGGGCGGATTGTTACAAATATTGATGATAACAATATCAAGTATAGTATCAGCAGTAGTTGGATCAATGTTTTTTATTATCAAAAAATATTTTGCTGTTTTTTGTTATTGTTTACAAACTCAGCAAATAAGTCCCTGGACACAGGAGGACTTTAAAGGCAAAAACCAAAGCATTTAAATCAGGGCTAACGGTAGTAAGTAACTTCAAAATGTAATTGATGTTGCCACAACTCCATTCTGTGTTTTTGTCTGATTTATAATTGTGATCAAAAATGTTATCATTCGATGATCTTGGAAATTTAAAGGATCTGTAATCAACATTGGTATGATAATTAATGCCCTTGTAACTACTTGGTATTGAATCGACACCCGTATTGTTAGTATCGCCCACAGCTAATGTAAAGTATCTAAACAGACAAATAAGTTCTTATTAATTTAACAACAGTGTAAATAGGAACATGTAAATCTTCAAGTGACCACCTGTTAACAGTAAATTAGCAAGTAGATTAATAATAGTTTTGAGAGAATAATACAACTGGCAATGACGCAATATGTTATTGCATACCTCAGCAGCTAAATTCAGAAACTTTGTAAACTGTTTTAAAATGGTTCCGTTATCATTTATATGCCAAATAATGTATCGGGGTGTATTGTAACCGCAGGAAGCTGTAATATATATTGCAATATATATTTTAGGTCATATCGCCCATCCCTACCAGTGATGATGTCATAGATAGCGATGCCTATTTTGTAATAAAGACAGTGTGTAGCCCGAGTTAGGATGGATGGACTGCTGGATGGAGTGTGCCTAGATGTCTGAGTTGGGTGAAGGAAAGGAGATCAAGTGCTACAAACAAACACAATCGGACTCACGCAGTCTATTGATAACACGACAAGGCTAAAATGATTCCCTGTAAAAGTTGTTCTTTTGCATTTTTATGCTGAAGAAAATAAATAAACTGACATAGTACATGACGGTCATTGGAAATAGATGTTAACCACATTTTCATCAAGTGACACAGTTCAATTGAGCTGGTCTTTGTATGAAACCGCAAACCCGCATCTGGCTTGTTTCTATTGAGGCTTTGGTTGTGTGCATGTGTCATTGCCAAGATTCACAAGTGATTCTTCAATTACCGTACACAGTGGAGGTGATGAGTCATCCATAGTTAACCTACATCACTTACAGTATGTCTTGAAATACCGATACTTTTGTCAGAGCTGCCTGCTGACTTGTCTGCTGCCGCTCCCCACATGTGTCACAATGATTCACAGTCTGACAACTGATTTGTTTTAATGTTTAACCACTATTAAGACACGTTCTTTGTTCTGTGTGACCATATACAGGTGCGCCAAGCCAGTCATCTCGATTATTATATGCCCTTGTTTGTTCATCGTGGCAATATTGTAGACAGAGACACATTGACCCACATTCTTAAACATAGTTGCTCCTCTGCCACTGTGCAGGCCCTAGGCTGAAAATGGAGGCAATTCCACTTCCTGTCTTACTTATTAATAAAGCATGTTGAAATCCTCCAAAATAAGAGCCCACGACTGGTAATACTTTATTTATGTCATTTTTTAAGTTGCTGTATGCTATATCTGCTAAGTCCGCTAAGCCTGCCCATCGTATAATCAGTGTTTCCCACAGGACTGCAATTTATCTTTGGCATTAGGTTTGAGAGAGATTAAATGATGTCATCATCTAATTGGCCATGATGCAAAACTATTTTTAAGTGAATGGGTAAAACAGAGTTTTTTGGTTTGTGGCATAGGAATTGTGTGACATTATCATGGTTTTTAACCTTAATTAACAACAGAACAATAATTAATTGGCTTAGGGGTTGTAAGTTTATTTATTTGCTGCGGTAGAGGCCCATATGTTAAAAAAAACATTTATGATGTTTCCTGGATGTCATGCACTGATTTTTAAGATAATGTATTTTGTTTTGATGATCCATCCATTTTCTACCGCTTATCCCTTTCGGGTTGCGGGGGGATGTTGGAGCCTATTTCAGCTGCATTCGGGCGGAAGGCGGGGTACACCCTGGACAAGTCGCCACCTCATCGCAGGGCCAACATAGATAGACAGACAACATTCACACTCACATAATTGTTTTGATGAACACATGCTAAATAATACACAACCAGGTCAGCTGTGTTTGGTGCGTATGAGGTGTGTTAAGAAGTGAACTTACTATGCCATCCACTATACGCAGTCAAGCTACTCACAGGGTTGGACAAAAATGATGCATATCATGATATATTCTTTGGCCTATGAATTATAGTGTAAGACGAGGATTGGTTATTTAGAAGCGTCTCCACACTGTGGAGAGACATACTTTAGCTGCATTTGCTAGCCCTCACTCAGGACGCTTCATTGCATTGACAACATGCTTGATGCATTTTAATGTTTTTGTGCTTTTTTTGTGCGCAAAGGCAAACATTTATCATTTATTTCCCATCTGGCAACCCTGTCTTGTGTAGTTGCTTTGTGTAGTCATTACGCATTATTTTCTTTCTAGACTCTTATTAATCTACTTGCTAATGTATTCATAATAGCTAACGCAGTTCCAGCTACACTACTGTTAAAGTGTACTAAGCACTGATGTGGTTTCGCTACTTAATATTCAAGCTATCTTCGGAATTAGTCTTTTGCTCTTTTGCTCAATGTGTCACATGTTCAGCTATTTCTGCAGTCCTGCAGTAATGAGACTTGAAAGAAATGTAGTTTATTTGCTGCCATAGAGCAGGCATGTGAAATGTCCACAAAAAACGCGGAAATCTATGTTTTAAAACATACATTTTCACGTCAAAATATCACTTCTGCCTTTTATAAATTAAATGTCAATAAAAATACGAGCTCAACAAAATTTGTTGAATGCTCTCCTCACCCGCAGGTCCTCGATGTTACTCATGCCTGAACGTACATTAAATCGGGCATGCCTCTAAAAGACAGCCAAAAGAGGTTGGTAAATGAGAATAAATCGAAAGATAAATTATGGTGTAGAGATGCACCGAATTGCAGGAATTTTCTAAATTTTCTTTCGGGGTTTGCGTGGCAGCAATTTGTGCTAATAGAGATGTTCCTCTTTTTTTGTCAATGTTCCTCCTGTTTTCTAAAAGGGTGGTCACATCCCTGATAAAGGCGAGGATAAGTAATTTAGAAGCGGCTCCACACTGTGGATTGACAGACTTGAGCCAAAGTCGCTAGCCCTCACTCAGGACGCTACATTGCATTTTCATTTATTTATTTATTTCAGGCAATAACATAAAAAAGTACAAAGTTGACAACACGTAATATCAATTAATATAGTGCAAAAGGTAATGTATAGTATGTAATTCATGATTGTCCAGTTTTGCCTGAAAGGGAGTGGGAAGAAGATAATTTATTTAATCCCACCCCCAGTTCTCCATTCAGTGATTATTCACATGAGTTTCACTCTTACGTTGTTCAAGGATTATAATACAGATGTTGTATCATAGCGGCATTACCACAGGTAACAATAATTATTACACTGTTACAATAATTTGTATCAACAATGTAGTAATAATGAATATACCAACAATGGTAATAGACAACATAGAAATAATGGTAATAGACAACATAGCAATAATGGTAAGGAAACATTGAGCACATGTTAACACTTATGCGACAATGCTCTTGTCGTAGCCTTTTGTGGGACACTGCAGGAATGTGTCATCATATGCCGATAGAATTCAAATCCCTATTGTAGGCCAAATGTATATTGTTTATATTGTATATCGTTAATATTGCACAAAAGAGACAGTCCTATTTTGATGTTTTTGTGTTTTAATGTTTATGTGCAGGGGCAAACATGCCAAATCAAAAAAGAAAAAAAAACACAGCACTAAATATTTCTGTGGCGGTCCACATGTAATTGTGGCGGGCTGCTAGAAATAATTTAGCATATGGCTTGTCCAGGGTGTACCCCGCCTTCCGCCCGAATGCAGCTAAAACAGGCTCCAGCACCCCCCGCGACCCCAAAAGGGACAAGCAGTAGAAAATGGGTGGATGGAAACACTGACATTTTCAGTTACACTCAGTGCTTCACTTCCATTCCCAATAAATGTTTCTTTCATATTATCCTTGCAAAAGAGTGCACTGTCTGTGTCTTCTCCATTACTGTGTGACTAGTGTTGATTAGGCTTTTGCAGCCAGGAGCCAACAGCTGCACAGCACAGAGGGTCAGATGGGGGAGGTGGAGTGTGTCTCTGTGTGTGTATGGGGCGTTTTTGCAAGGCTTATGTCAATTTGAGCATGTCATGCTAGCAGTAGCATTGCTGCTTTACAGAGGCAGCCAACTGCCATTGTGCTAAAGATGACACCTGCTAAACATTTAGGCCACAATTTGCTTGTTATTGACCAGAAAGAAATAAACGTGTGTTTTCAGTTAATTTCTCATCAAGCGAATGCATATTTACATTGATCTTTTTCAATAGATTACGCGCTATAGCTGTTCACACTGGGACTCAACCACGCAGCAATAATCCCAAAACAAAGAAATCATTTACCAACTTGGTCCCAAATCTCTACAGTTGATCAAAAATACTCCCAAAAATTGATTTGTCATAGACGCAATATGACGCACACACACTGTTTTTTTCCACCTGTGTAATGTTGTGGTACACAACACATCAATGTCTGTGTGCAGGATGAAGAAGAGGAAATTAAATTGGAGATTAATATGCTGAAGAAGTATTCCCATCACAGAAACATCGCCACCTACTACGGGGCTTTCATTAAAAAGAGTCCACCGGGACATGACGACCAGCTTTGGGTAAGTCCTCAAATCCATACAAGAATGGTAAGCTGTGGGAGACGGGAGAAAATCATCAGCAGCAGCTGTTTAGCAACAATATTTTTTTGTGTTATCTTAAGACGACAGCCCCACCCTGTCTCTTAATATGTGGGTCAGATGGGTTTTTTATCTTATGAAGAAAAAAAGTGTTTATATATTTTTGTTTAGTTGGTGATGGAGTTCTGTGGAGCTGGTTCCATCACAGACCTGGTGAAGAACACCAAGGGGAACCAGTTGAAGGAAGACTGGATTGCCTACATCTCCAGAGAAATCCTCAGAGTGAGTGCTCTTCTTCCTCTCGTACGCATCGATACTCTTTTCTCTTTATGATTTTTACATTCATGGTAAGTAGACACAATATGGTGCTCATTAAAGGTCAAGAGTCTTCTCCGCTAATGTGTTCTGTCTTTGTTTTGGGCAGGGTTTAGCCCACTTACACGCCCACCATGTTATCCACCGAGACATCAAGGGCCAGAATGTCCTGTTGACTGAAAATGCCGAAGTGAAACTAGGTAAGCGGGAGCACAAGTACATCTTTTGTCCACACCGTGACCACCGCCGCTGTGATCAAATCTCCATTTCTTCCCCGCAGTGGACTTTGGTGTGAGTGCCCAGCTGGATCGCACTGTAGGCAGGAGAAACACCTTCATTGGTACTCCATACTGGATGGCCCCCGAAGTCATTGCCTGCGACGAAAACCCTGATGCTACATATGACTACAGAGTAAGACTTAACTTTTGTTTCACTAGTGGAAACCTGAAGGTGTGAGAATGTGTGCTTGACGCTGTACTTGTTTTGTAGAGTGACCTGTGGTCTTGCGGCATTACAGCAATTGAGATGGCTGAAGGAGCGCCACGTAAGGATTTCTCTTTTGCTTTAATTTTTCTGATTTGCTTCACTCTTCTCATACATTTGGATGCACATTCTTGTAGCGCTTTGTGACATGCACCCAATGAGAGCACTCTTCCTGATTCCAAGAAACCCCCCTCCGAGGCTCAAATCCAAGAAATGGTAGGTCAATTTACATCAATAATATTTCCGCCTCATTTAATTTATATCTATTTAATGCTATTTCTTGTTCATCAGTTTAAATTTACATATCAATCAGGATTCTTTATGATTTTTATGATACTCTCCTCAACATGGCTGTATTCGCGGTGACATACTTTCATTTTTAAAATCAGCTACTATGAGGTGTAATTAGGATAAAATATTCCACCGTCTGGCTCATAATTAGCCAAGCAGATTTTGCTGAAAAAAATACTTTTTCCTTAATGTAGGTGAGTTGGAATACCATCTTTTTACAAAACACCAGACTGGAGAGTTGTTAGGATCCGATTTAGTTATGGTGACACACCGAAAAACATTTAAAAAAAATAGCTTTGGCATTACAACTGAGAGATATACTGTATGTATGTATATATATATATATATATATATATATATATATCACAAATCGCCTCTAAAGGGGCCCTGTCATACAAAAACATTTTTTCTTTACCTGATGGTACCTGCTTATGTGTATTTGGGATCTGCATAAGTCACAAAAAATTGAAATCAAACCATGGAGGCATTGCATAGATATTTATAAAACAATCTTGCCTTCCTTCCTGCTTCCTCCCAATTGTCCATTTAGAAGTGTGAGGTTTTGTTCAAGTGTGATGTCAGCGGATTATCCATATATGGTAGACATTTACCTAAACATGTTTCCGAGAGTGTGCCAATTTAAATTTATGTAAAACCAGCTCTACCACAACATCATGTCGATGATTAAACCCAATGAGGAAAATGTTCTGTTGTTAGTATGCTTTAACCAGCGCAAGTCACTACACTAACTTCCAGCATCATCTGAAGTAACATGTTTTATTTTTAACTTTGATTCGTGGCAATGTGCCTTAATCTGTGAAGAAGTAATTTTGAGAGTGCAAAGAGCAGCCTTACTTCAACCACAGACCTTCACAAAAAGATTGATTTTCCAAAAAAATGCTTTTAATGGCAGGCTCTGTGCCTATTATTTATTGTAGTAGAGGAGACAATGTAACGGTAAGTAATAACAGTAGGTTAGAAATATATGAATGATACATTAGCATTGTTAGCGTGAGTTGTTGTGTAGCTAGCTTAGCCTTCTACTGCAAGACAATAGCATAACCGTCCTGCGGCAAAATGACTAACGATTTTCCTAAAAACGACCTAATTGGATCAGTGCCAACTGTGTTTGGCAATGGACGAGTAAGTTATATAATCAGTTATTACGTTTGCGATGTTACTCGTATCGAACAAGCCCTTGTATCGTGCCTTAAAACCTCTATTTGTTTACAACTGGAACCAGCCGAGCAGCGGAGTTATTTACATGATGTAGAATAGAAAAGCCTATTATTATCAACATACACATTTACACATCAAGGATATAGCATAAAAAGTTAAAGTACCAATGATTGTCACTCACACACTAGGTGTGGTGAAGTTAACCTCTGCATTTGATCCATCCCCTTGTTCACCCCCTGGGAGGTGAGGGGAGTAGTGAGCAGCAGCGGTGGCCGCGCCCGGGAATCATTTTGGTGGTTTAACCCCAAATTCCAACCCTTGATGCTGAGTGCCGTTTTTATAGTCTTTGGTATGACTCAGCCGGGGTTTGAACTCATGACCTACCAATCTCAGGTCGGACACACCACAAGGCCACTGAGCAGCTAAGAAAGTCAGACTTTGAAGAAATGTAACCTTCGTTAGCGTATAGTTTCAGACCTCTACGTCAGCCGGAATTTGGTCCTCTGTCGTCAGCTCGCATCTTCGCCTCCTTCCTTAGTGCCGGCAACAAAACATGGTGAGCCGCTGATCTGATCTTGCTGTATCGTATGTGGGCTTTGTACCGAGGATGTCGTTGTGGCTTGTGCAGCCCTTTGAGACACTTGTGATTTAGGGCTATATAAATAAAGAGTGATTGATTGATTGATTGATTGATATCATGTGGGGTGTTGTGATGTGGTAAAAGTCACTCAAAACATATGGCCTGTGGCGGTCACCGATGTCCATAGTGCACAATAAATCCATAGTGCACAATAAAACCAAGAGAGCTAAAAACTACAAAACATTTCTACCGTGCGGGGGAAACTGCGCACTGATCGTGAGGGGGTGTGGTGAGGAGAGGTTAATTTGTATCTAACAACTCCGCCTCTCAAAACGAACCGTTTGAAAAGGGAGAAAATATGGCTTGAAAATAGGTCTGTAAAACAAAATCTATGCAAATTTTTCACCAAAGAACTACCATTATATGTTATGTAGACCACAATGAAGTGTTTCAGATGTAGAAAAAAAATCCTGATATGACCCCTTTAAGTCAATTAAAAGAAAAAAACACCACATGCCTTACACTGGATTTGAACCTACGTCTCTTGCCCACAAGACACTGTTTTTAACCTTTGCGGCATCAACTTTGACAGTCAACTTCTCTAAATATTTAGTTTGATATAAAGCTTTCTTGATTGGGAAGAATGGCCGCCCGGATCTGAACCCAAGTGGTGTTTTGTTATTGGACTTTTGTGCCCGTCACGGATTGTCCATAACGAACACCATGTTCAAGCATAAGGGTGTCCATATGTGCACTTGGCACCAGGACACCCTAGGCCGCAGTTCTATGATCGACTTTGTAGTTGTGTCATCGGATTTGCGGCCTCATGTTTTGGACACTCGGGTGAAGAGAGGGGCGGAGCTTTCTACCGATCACCACCTGGTGGTGAGTTGGCTGCGATGGTGGGGGAGGATGCCGGACAGACCTGGCAGGCCCAAACGCATTGTGAGGGTTTGCTGGGAACGTCTGGCAGAGTCTCCTGTCAGAGAGAGTTTCAATTCCCACCTCCGGAAGAACTTTGAACATGTCACGAGGGAGGTGCTGGACATTGAGTCCGAGTGGACCATGTTCCGCACCTCTATTGTCGAGGCGGCTGATTGGAGCTGTGGCCGCAAGGTAGTTGGTGCCTGTCGTGGCGGTAATCCTAGAACCCGTTGGTGGACACCGGCGGTGAGGGATGCCGTCAAGCTGAAGAAGGAGTCCTATCGGGTTCTTTTGGCTCATGGGACTCCTGAGGCAGCGGACAGGTACCGACAGGCCAAGCGGTGTGCGGCTTCAGCGGTCGCGGAGGCAAAAACTCGGACATGGGAGGAGTTCGGGGAAGCCATGGAAAACGACTTCCGGACGGCTTCGAAGCGATTCTGGACCACCATCCACCGCCTCAGGAAGGGGAAGCAGTGCACTACCAACACCGTGTATGGTGCGGATGGTGTTCTGCTGACCTCGACTGCGGAAGTTGTGGATCGGTGGAGGGAATACTTCGAAGACCTCCTCAATCCCACCAACACGTCTTCCTATGAGGAAGCAGTGCCTGAGGAATCTGTGGTGGGCTCTCCTATTTCTGGGGCTGAGGTTGCTGAGGTAGTTAAAAAGCTCCTCGGTGGCAAGGCCCCGGGGGTGGATGAGATCCGCCCGGAGTTCCTTAAGGCTCTGGATGCTGTAGGGCTGTCTTGGTTGACAAGACTCTGCAGCATCGCGTGGACATCGGGGGCAGTGCCTCTGGATTGGCAGACCGGGGTGGTGGTTCCTCTCTTTAAAAAGGGGAACCGGAGGGTGTGTTCTAACTATCGTGGGATCACACTCCTCAGCCTTCCCGGTAAGGTCTATTCAGGTGTACTGGAGAAGAGGCTACGCCGGATAGTCGAACCTCGGATTCAGGAGGAACAGTGTGGTTTTCGTCCTGGTCGTGGAACTGTGGACCAGCTCTATACTCTCGGCAGGGTCCTTGAGGGTGCATGGGAGTTTGCCCAACCAGTCTACATGTGCTTTGTGGACTTGGAGAAGGCATTCGACCGTGTCCCTCGGGAAGTCCTGTGGGGAGTGCTCAGAGAGTATGGGGTTTCGGACTGTCTGATTGTGGCGGTCCGCTCCCTGTATGATCAGTGTCAGAGCTTGGTTCGCATTGCCGGCAGTAAGTCGGACACGTTTCCGGTGAGGGTTGGACTCCGCCAAGGCTGCCCTTTGTCACCGATTCTGTTCATAACTTTTATGGACAGAATTTCTAGGCGCAGTCAAGGCGTTGAGGGGATCCGGTTTGGTGGCTGCAGGATTAGGTCTCTGCTTTTTGCAGATGATTTGGTCCTGATGGCTTCATCTGGCCAGGATCTTCAGCTCTCACTGGATCGGTTCGCAGCTGAGTGTGAAGCGACTGGGATGAGAATCAGCACCTCCAAGTCCGAGTCCATGGTTCTCGCCCGGAAAAGGGTGGAGTGCCATCTCCGGGTTGGGGAGGAGATCTTGCCCCAAGTGGAGGAGTTCAAGTACCTCGGAGTCTTGTTCACGAGTGAGGGAAGAGTGGATCGTGAGATCGACAGGCGGATCGGTGCGGCGTCTTCAGTAATGCGGACGCTGTATCGATCCGTTGTGGTGAAGAAGGAGCTGAGCCGGAAGGTAAAGCTCTCAATTTACCGGTCGATCTACGTTCCCATCCTCACCTATGGTCATGAGCTTTGGGTTATGACCGAAAGGACAAGATCACGGGTACAAGCGGCCGAAATGAGTTTCCTCCGCCGGGTGGCGGGGCTCTCCCTTAGAGATAGGGTGAGAAGCTCTGTCATCCGGGGGGAGCTCAAAGTAAAGCCGCTGCTCCTCCGCATCGAGAGGAGCCAGATGAGGTGGTTCGGGCATCTGGTCAGGATGCCACCCGAGCGCCTCCCTAAGGAGGTGTTTAGGGCATGTCCGACCGGTAGGAGGCCACGAGGAAGACCCAGGACACGTTGGGAAGACTATGTCTGCCGGCTGGCCTGGGAACGCCTCGGGATCCCCCGGGAGGAGCTGGACGAAGTGGCTGGGGAGAGGGAAGTCTGGGCTTCCCTGCTTAGGCTGCTGCCCCCGCGACCCGACCTCGGATAAGCGGAAGAAGATGGATGGATGGATGGATAAAGCTTTCTTGTAAGGAACTCTATAATATTGCATACATGAAAATAAAAACAATTGTAGGCTCCTTCACAGGGCTTATAGGTGAGAAATGTTTTAAGCTGGCTCATATCACTTCTCCCTCGATGTTACAGAAAGTATGAGGAAGTGTGAGCTGCTGCCTGCTCTACTTTAGTTATAAATGAGGGTCCAATTTTCAAAATATTTACACAAAGTTTGGATTTTTGGCAGAGATGTCTTTTCCATCGTTTTTATGTGCAGCCAACTCTCTCTCGTTTTATTGAATTACGTAACATGCAACTCTCCGCACTGCATGGGGAGTGTTGCTGAGGGTTGTCGAGTGGACCCGATGGCTGCAGTAGTGATATGATAATAAGGATTTTTTTTCATTGAGACCAAAATCCGGGAAAAAAGGAAGCTAGCGGCAAAGATTTGTTCCTGTCATTGCAATGTTTAAAAATAGCTAAAAGTTTGTCAGACAACTCGAGGGCTTCTGCATTTGTGATTTCACCATGGAGATGATGGTGCTGGATGACCAGCCTTTTACCATCGTTGAAGATACTGGCTTTTGTCAGGACAACTCTTTCAGTTTGTTTGACTCTTTCTTACCTCTTACTTTCTCTAAGGGTGCACAAACTACACTTTAATAAACCATGTCATAACAATATAAAATCTTGTGCATCCCTAGTAGGGGTGTGGGAAAAAATCGATTCGAATTCGAATCGTGATTCTCACGTTGTGCGATTCAGAATCGATTATTTTTTAAAAATCGATTTTTTAATTTTTTTTATTTAATTTTTTTTTTTTTTTTTTTTTTTTTAATTAATCAATCCAAAAAAACAATACACAGCAATACCATAACAATGCAATCCAATTCCAAAACCAAACCCGACCCAGCAACACTCAGAACTGCAATAAACAGAGCAATTCAGAGGAGACACAAACACGACACCAAACAAACCAAAAGTAGTGAAACAAAAATGAATATTATCAACAACAGTATCAATATTAGTAACAATTTCAACATAGCAGTGATTAAAAATCCCTCATTGACATTATCGTTCGACATTTATAAAAAAAATTAAAAAAAGAACAATAGTGTCACAGTGGCTTACACTTGCATCGCATCTCATAAGCTTGACAACACACTGTGTCCAATATTTTCACAAAGATAAAATAAGTCATTTCTGGTTCATTTAATAGTTAAAACAAATTTACATTATTGCAATCAGTTGATAAAAAATTGTCCTTTACAATTCTAAAAGCTTTTTACAAAAATCTACTACTCTGCTTGCATGTCAGCAGACTGGGGTAGATCCTGCTGAAATACTATGTATTGAATGAATAGAGAATTGTTTTGAATCGGGAAAAAAATCTTTTTTTTAATCGAGAATCGTGTTGAATTGAAGAAAAAAAAAATCGATTTTGAATCGAATCGTGACCCCAAGAATCGATATTGAATCGAATCGTGGGACACCCAAAGATTCACAGTCCTAATCCCTAGTGTTGTTTGTCTGCTGCAGGGGCTTGTAGAAGTCAGGTGACAGGCGTTACTTAATTTATTGGAACATAGAGTTTGTGTGCCTTCACAAAGTTCACATTTAAAACAAATATGAAAAATAGCCTTCATTCTCCTTCATTGTCTTAATATGCAATTTATTTGACTGTGTTTATTAATTAATTCTAGTGACAATTGTTAAATCACTGGTAGAGGTCTGTGTTCTCTGTGTTGCCCCTCTTTATGTGTGGATTGGCCTGGCGCTCTTCCCGCAGGTCCAAAAAGTTTTTCAGTTTCATCGAGGGCTGCCTTGTGAAGAACTACACACAGCGGCCGCCAACAGAACAGCTGCTCAAACACCCCTTTATCCGAGACCAACCCAATGAGAGGCAGGTCCGAATTCAGCTGAAAGACCACATTGATCGCACCAAGAAGAAGAGGGGCGAAAAAGGTGCGCATTTCTACCCAATTCTGAAGATGTTTGCATGACTTGTATCACTTTTCTCCTATGCAAAGACGAGACTGAGTATGAGTACAGTGGCAGTGAGGAGGAGGAGGAGGATCCCCCGGAGCAGGAGGGAGAACCAAGGTTTGGTGGCAGTGCATTTTCTACTTATCAGCCACTGTCCAAACTAAGTGCCAAAGCACAGTTTAACAATTGTGATTACTGTCACGGTCTAGCTCCATCGTTAATGTGCCGGGTGAGTCCACGCTGCGCAGAGACTTCATCCGCCTGCAGCAGGAAAACAAGGAGAGGTCAGAGGCACTTCGTCGTCAGCAGCTCCTGCAGGAGCAGCAACTTCGCGAACAGGAGGAGTACAAGCGCCAACTACTGGCAGAGAGGCAGAAGCGTATTGAACAGCAGAAGGAGCAGCGGCGGCGACTGGAGGAGGTTGCTTTATTATAGGAACTTCATAACCTATGTAATGTGTACTTAAGTGCATTTTTGTTATTTATTGATTTATTAGGGTTTTATTAATTTGTGTGATCAATATTTTGGTTAGTTTTTTTTATTGTTGGACACATTGTTTCCATGGCCAACAGTTTGTCCACAATTACAATAATTGATGTCTTTATTTTGTTTGACATTGTTGATTGTTTTTGTAGTATTTTTATTGGTTCCTAATATGAAAAGTGGTTGTTATCAAACGTAACTGTCGAGGCCACAATTTATGGTGGTGTACGCAGCGCTGTGATGGATACACAAGAACTGAATGTCATATTCATTTGGACCACTCAGCAACAAAGACGCGAACGTGAGATGAGACGGCAACAAGAGCGGGATCAGCGTCGGCGAGAGCAGGAGGAGAAGAGGCGCATTGAGGAAATGGATCGCAGGCGCAAAGAGGAAGAAGAGCGCAGGCGTGCTGAGGACGAGAAAAGGAGGAATGATCGTGAACAGGTAATTTTTGCCATTAAGTCAAAACTGCAGGATATACAGTACTCGACATCCTTGCCTACACTAACAAACACAAAGATAACTATGCTATATTCTGGTTTTATCACACTTAACACAACTGTTGACAATAAAAAGTTTGAAGTAGAGATGTCCGATATCGGCCGATAAATGCTTTAAAATGGAATATCGGAAATTATCGGTATCGGTTTCAAAAAGTAAAATTTATGACTTTTTAAAACGCCGCTGTACGGAGTGGTACACGGACGTAGGGAGAAGTACAGAGCGCCAATAAACCTTAAAAGCACTGCCTTTGCGTGCCGTCCCAATCACATGATATCTACGGCTTTTCACACAAAGGGAATGCCAAGCATACTTGGTCAACAGCCATACAGGTCACACTGAGGGTGGCCGTATAAACAACTTTAACACTGTTACAAATATGCGCCACACTGTGAACCCACACCAAACAAGAATGACAAACACATTTCGGGAGAACATCCGCACCGTAACACAACATAAACAACAGAACAAATACCCAGAACCCCTTGCAGCACTAACTCTTCCGGGACGCTACAATATACACCCCGCCCCCCCCAACCCCGCCCACCTCAACCTCCTCATGCTCTCTCAGGGAGAGCATGTCCCAAATTCCAAGCTGCTGTTTTGAGGCATGTTAAAAAAAATAATGCACTTTGTGACTTCAATAATAAATATGGCAGTGCCATGTTGGCATTTTTTCCCATAACTTGAGTTGATTTATTTTGGAAAACCTTGGTACATTGTTTAATGCATCCAGCGGGGTATCACAACAAAATTAGGCATAATAATGTGTTAATTCCACGACTGTATATATCTGAATCGGTAATTAAGAGTTGGACAATATCGGAATATCTGATATCGGCAAAAAAGCCATTATCGGACATCTCTAGTTTGAAGGTATGTTTTCATGTAGTTGTAGCAGGTGTAGATTGTTTGATAAATTGTTGTTTTAGCTATTTGAGCTGTTGTTCGCTATGCATATTGATCAAATAATATTTGCGATTGATGTTATTGTAAGCAGATTCAGCTAACAGACATGACACAAAACTATAGTCATTTCAAAAGGCAACTTTTTGGCTTTAAGAAACACAAAAAAAACCCCAGAAAATAAATTGTGGTAATCAGTTACCATCTCAGGCCATTCAATCGATCACAACTGGACTGTTTGGTTTGTCTTAGAAGACGTTTCGCTGCTCATCCGAGTAGGCTTCATCAGTTTGTGCTCATATACTTAGATTTGTCAGCTCTAGTCTGGTCAGATCTAGTCTAGATCTGACCAATCTAAGTCTATGAGCGCGAACTGATGAAGCCTACTCGGATGAACAGCCGAACGTCTTCTAAGACAAACCAAACAGTCCAGTTGCGATCCATTGAATGCCCTGAGATGATAATGACCTGGATGAATGAGAACCTTCATAGACATAGTCAATTACCGTTTCATTTTTTCAAAAATAATGGAGTCACTTAATGTTTAGGCAAAACTTATGGAATCTCCCTGTACATTTTATTTTCCAAAACTAACAATAGCATCATATTAAATCTGTTCATTAGTCTGCAGTTAAAAAGGAGTGTTCACACCCGAAGAGCTGTTGCAACAGGTTGATTGCCACCTGATGTCAATTGAAACAAAGGAGAGGATTATCAAACCTGTTTAAGAAGGTAATTCATCACGCAATGTTGCAAAATAAAAAAAGCGTCAAGACAGAAAACTTCAAGCAGTTTGTCTTGAAAATAAAAAATGCACAGCAAAAGAAATGCAGGACAAATGAGCGGAAACTGAGGTCAGTGTCTGTAAACATAAATGTAAGAAACAGACTAAAGGAAATGGGATTTAAAAACAGAAATGCTTAACTAAAGCCGTCATTAAAAATAGGTTCCATTGGGCTAAGGAAAAGCAATCGTGGACAATGGATGTCTGAAAGAAAATCATATACAGCAAATGAACATCGGGCAAGGTGATGATGCTGAAACTTTTGTTAAATGTTTATTTTTAAACTTTATTACAGTCCTCTAGGCATGAAGTAACACTCATCTAGTCACCTTTATAGTCTTACCCAATATAGTAGGCATGATAGAATAAGACATTATTTACTATAATATAGCCTCACACACACTCGATATACACACACACAGCTAAACACAGCCACTAACCTGTGAAAATACTGCAACTTGTTTTATGACAATCTGCTGTGCAATACAATACCTTAGATTTTTTATTTTAAGGTAATTTATCAATCAAAGTTTATTTGTGTAGCCCTTAATCAAAAATGCCTCAAAGGCCTTCACAAACCGCAACAACATATTCTGCTCTGATCCCAAATCCGGACAAAAAAAAACCCTCAACCCAATGGAAACAATGAGAAACCTTGGAAGGGACCGAATATGTGGGACCCCCCCCACCCCCTGTGACCGGTGCAATGAATGCCGAGTGGAAACGGTTAATAATGTGAAACTTAAATGAGATACGCTCATTTAGCCTTTTTTATGCTTGGAAATCCGTAATCTAGGCAAAAAATATTTAAAGTTGCCTAAATATGCATATTTTATTCTAATAATAGGTCGTAGTCAAGCGTGAAACAGCAAGGAACTGCAATAGAGTAAAGCGGCAAAATTCAAGTGCAAAGTGGCAAGGGACGACCGTACTGCCTTAGATTGACACTGTTGTCTAAGTAGCTCTGTTGTTAACATTGCTTAGGCACACACTTGACAGCCTGTTGAATACATTTTCATGTAGACTAGTATTTTTTAGTTTTTAGTGGAGGAAGGAATAATGTGTGAACATAGTAAATCTGAAGACTGCTTCATTTTACTTCGATTGACAGGAGTACATCCGACGGCAGTTAGAGGAAGAGCAGAGACACTTGGAGATGCTACAGGAACAGCTGTTGCGTGAACAGGCTATGTTGTTGGTCAGTCCCACAACTACACTACCTATAACATAATTGTGTATTTGCTTGTCTGTCACATCACCTATTTGCAACTGACTCCAGGTTTGTTTTTAATCTAATCATGTTTGAGAGGTAGGGACTGTTGAGGTTTTGGGACAATTCAACAAATCCTTTGATTAAGAAATTAGACAAAGGCTGCAGAGCACATACTTTTCTTTGGAAAGATTGAGGACGCCACGTTGAATCCCTACTCCTTCAATCCTGCCCCACTCTACGATAGGAGTTCAAGTGGCGCGAGCTAGAGGAGCAGCGCAAGGCTGAGCGGCTTCACAAGCGGCTGCAGCAGGAACAGGTTTACCTGCTGTCACTCCAGCGTGCATCCCAACAGCAGATTGGCGACAAGTCCAAACTGCCCGCAGACCGCGTCAAAGCTCCTCCAACGACCACCCCGCCCCTTGACAGAGTCCTCCCACAGCGACCACAAGCTGTGGTTCTTGGCAGTTTTGTTGCCACAGGCTCTTCTGAGATCTCTGGTGTGCCACAGGCGATGCACCCTGACTGCGTTAAAGCTCAGGCAGCTGTGTTGGAGCAAAGTGACCATGATGAGAACTCTAGTAGTCCCAGCCCCCCTCATGAGTCCACCATTGACTCCACCCCTTCCCTGGAAGAACATGCAGCATCCGATACACCAGTCACTCAACCTCCACAGCCTATCAGAGAGGTGAACCGCCTCGTTGGCTCTGAACGCCCTCCTGCCTGCTTTTTCCATCTTCTTCTCCTCGCTTGTCTTTGCTGCACCCCTGTGACAACATGGACAGGTGGTGCCAGCAACACCATCGCCACCATTTCTCTTTCTGAAGACCAAACTTGATGAAGACTTAAGGCTGCACTGCCAATGCAAAGTCGGTCCACTGCATGTAACGGACGAGGCCCAAACTAACAAGCAGAACATGCCAGCAGTGACAAGTCATTAACAATGGTCTTTACTGCCTTTTCATGGTTTAAAGATGTTGACACGATAGCACCTGTATGTTACCTGTGTGTGTCTGTGCAGCTTCAAGCATGACTCATCACCTTAGCCACTCACATTTACAGGCAGTAAAAGAAGGAGAGCTCAGAGTGTGATGATGATGATAGACATTTTGAGCTTGATACCCACACTCACCTTATTGTTTGTCCCTTGTGGTTTCCTCGCCCCAGGCTGACGAACGGTACCGTAAGAACATACAGGGCTCCCCTCAGACCGCCCCTCCTCCCAAGCAGCCCCCTCTGCCTCCCCGCTCAGTTGAACCCTTCTCCAACGGTAGCTCATCTGAGGTCTCCGCCATGCACCGGCCCATGGAGCCTCAGGTAACCCCCCCTTCGTAACCTCTACCTTTTCTCCTTCCTCACTCATGCATAAACAGCAACATGGATATCCTCCTTGTCTGATCAAAAGCTTGTGAATCAATATCATGGTGATGTGGCTTAATTTGTTTATTACTTAGTAAAATGAAGTAAAACATTGCACAACCATTTTACACAGAACATGTTACAACCTGCATGTTTAACATGTGTACGGCCCACATACAGATATAAATGTGTGAAAATTGGTCATCAATGGTTTTCATCAATGTGTATCCCAAATTTTAATGTTAACATGAACGCAAGTCCAGACGTTAAACCGCCGTGAACCTTTGTTTGTTGTCCCCTGTATGCATGTGTGTATACCTGGGTGCATGTTTGTAACCCACACATCTTCCCTCATGTCTCACTGTGTTCACCCCCTCCCCTGCCCCATTCTTTCAAGGTCCAGTGGTCTCACCTTGCCGCTCTTAAGAGTAGCAACAGTGCCGCCCCTTCTCCGCCTCCTCCGCCCATGGTCGCTCGCTCCCAGTCCTTCAGTGAGCCCGGTGGTGTTACTGCTAACTTTGCACAGCTCCACATGCGCTCCCAGGAACCCCACCATCACCACCCTTCGCCTGCCCGTACTGACTCCCAGCCCCAACCTCCCCTACACCAGCCTCAGGCCCCACCTAGTGACGAGGTGCCACCCAAGGTAAGGGGGGCTCCCTCTCCTACCCTGGTGTTTTCCCCTTGGTTTCCTCATTCTCTTGTTGTCATGTCTTGTCACTTCACTGTCCATGCTGCTCCGTCACAAGATGTGTGTCTGAATTTGGCAACAACTCTACAATACATGTGAAATGTGCCTACTAAAGTGTCTGAATTGAATGTTTGCCTGTGTATCAGTGGGTGACAGTTTCACACCAGTAAAGCAAGCATTGTGTATGTCTTGTCTAGGTACCCGTGAGAACAACGTCTCGATCTCCTGTACTGTCGCGCCGAGAGTCTCCGCTACCATCGCAGCCTAGCGGACAGAGGAATGTATCTGGGTAAGTAGTCAGCCTTTAGAGTAAATTGTGATACATTCAAATTAGAGATGTTTAATAGTGGCTTTTCTACCGATATCATCCAGCTTTTCATTTTTGTTACAGATATCAATCGACACGATTTATGCAGCAACTTTATCCTCTTCTGGTGTAATGAATGAACACATTATGCTTCTTTTACTCTGACACCACAAGATGCATTTCACAAATAAATACTGTGCGAAATAAGACAAATACTGCAATGTAACGTATAGAAAAAGTGCCATGTCGTACTCCCTTGTGTTGCATCTAATTGGTTCTGGGCCTGACTGATTCTTATTTATAAATCCAATGTTTTATGGGTTATACTTGTATAGCGCTTTTCTACCTTCAAAGTACTCAAAGCGCTTTGACAGTATTACCACATTCACCCATTCACACACACATTCACACACTGATGGAGGGAGCTGCCATGCAAGGCGCTAACCAGCAGCCATCAGGAGCAAGGGGTGAAGTGTCTTGCCCAAGGACACAACGGACGTGACTAGGATGGTAGAAGGTGGGGATTGAACCCCAGTAACCAGCAACACTCCGATTTCTGGCACGGCCACTCTACCAACTTCACCGTGCCGTCCCGTTTTCATAGTTAAAGCATAAAAAAATATGTTTACAGCCTTCTAACACAGTTTTTACCATCATTAGAGCCCTCTAGACATGAAAACATCCATATAGTCACCGTAAAACTAAACCAATCTAATAGTTCTACTCACTAGCTACGTGCAAACAGTTAATCCTAACCAAAACAAAAATGCTTCATGTAAACACGGCATTTACCATTTTCTGACCCAAACATACTTTCGGATCAAAATGTCATTCCGATCGAGACACGTGGTTTATGCCGATAGTCATTTGGATTGTATCGTGTATAAACACTTCTTCCGAAATTCGGATCTAAATTACCCTTACTGCGCATGTCTTTGATGTCAGATTTACTTAAGTTGTGGATAGAGGACTAAATTTAGTAGTCTTGAAATGAAACCATTGTCTTACAGTTGTCTCCCCCCCCTGTTGTATAATGTTGAGTTTGTTGCTCTAAAATCGAGACTAGCAGAAACAAAAGTATGGTCTGAAAAAATGGATCCAGTTGTTGTCTCAACAAGCCGTTTTATTCAGGACCTTATAGTTACTCCAAGTGATAACTGCAAGACTCAGGCCCATACACAATGTCGTAACATAAAGAGGGCGTCGCAAGCACAGAGGGCACAGAACAGCTCCGTGTCAAAAATAGAGGAAAAATAAAAGTAGCGAAGAGAAGATAAAATTAGTAATGTGACGACGTCGGACAAGCAGAAATGCACAGAGCCATGTTTGTTTACAGCGGAAGCCACTGCTGCTGCTTCTTCTACTTTCGTTTCCGGTATGTGCTGCGCATGTCAAAATAAAGCATTCTGATTTAAGGTGTGATGCATGAAAATGCCTGTCATAATTGGATAATTTTTTTTCAGGGTCCATGTACTCAGTAACATTCTAATCCAAATTATCATCAGATTAAATCAAGTTTGCCCATGTACACGTGGTTACTGATAGCGAGAGGATACTCCAAACGTCATTACTCTAGCCGGCGTTGAGACTTTCAGCACAGCCACTACATGGAAATACTTTGTCACATGCTGTGTAATTCTTCTCAGTTGGGCTTAGAAGATAAAGCGCATCAACCGTTTTACTCTCTATTTAACATGACAAACAGGCATGTAAACAATGACTCCATCAGCATAGAAATGGAAGTTCCACTCAACTCGGAAACAAAAGTCCCCCTTTGGTATGACTCGGCCGGGGTTTGAACTCACAACCTACCGATCTCAGGGCGGACACTCTAACCACTAGGCCACTGAGTAGGTTAGGGTTGGCAAGTATGCCAAAAATATCAGGCATCCCTAATGTAAATGGTGAGGGGTATGTAATTAAACATGGTGCCCTTATTTGTTTTGGACAGCAACGTGGACCACCGCCCTCTGTGGGACCGTGTGGAGAAATTGCAGCCTCGGCCTGGCAGCGGCAGCTCCTCTGGTTCCTCCAACTCCAGCTCCCAGGCCAGTCCTGGGGACCGCTTCAGGCCACGCTGTGAGTCCCCTGCTACCGTACTCAGACACTTAGCTAAGCTTGATTGCTTTATCGTTTAAACCCAACACTTACATATAATCTTCTCTCTTTTGCTTTTGAAGCATCGTCCAAATCTGAAGGGTCGCCCCTCCAACGCCCTGAGAGTGTTCCCAAAAAAAACGATGAAAAGAACTTGGCCAGGCCCACTAGACCTGCTGTAAGTCTTCTGTTTTGTAATTGGGCAGCAAAACTGTTGATAAAAAGGTTAACCACACTCTTTTTTTTTTATCTCACCCACCTGACGTGTACCTTCGCATTAATCGAATGTTTGGTATTTGTTGTGGAACCACTTAGGTTGACATGGTAAGACCATTAAAAAAGACAAAATCATCTTGCCTCTGCTGTTCCTGCTCCATTTCCGCCAGTCACTGCATCCTGTAACGGTTAAAGTTAAAACCTTTTTGCTTTTTTGTAGGATTAATTCAGTAATTATTTACACCTGCGAATGTGCCATTGTGTGCCTGCACGATTCCTTCTCCACTTTGTTACCCTACGCAGTGGCTGAAGCTTCCACCATCGGACTTAAACACAATTTCAATGACGTGCATGCGTGCGTTTGCTGTCACCTAGCTCATGTTTTTCACTGCTCCTCAGGACCTGACAGCCCTCGCCAAGGAGCTCCGTGCAGTGGACGACGTGCGACCTCCCCACAAAGTGACTGACTACTCTTCCTCAAGTGAGGACTCTGGCACCACCGATGAGGAAGACGATGAAGAAGTAGATCAGGAGGCGGGAGAGGAATCCACCTCGGGTGCTGAGGACTCTCGGTCAGTTATGCTATACTGTTTGTCTGGGTTGTTTTTTTCAACGTAGATTTTATTAAAATGGGTCTGATTGTGGCCATCAGGTCCTCTCATGGTTTCCACAGGAGGCTGAGTAATGGAGAAACTGGGTCCGCCAAAACAATGCTGGTTGAAGACTCTGAGAGCGAGCAGGCTACTACTCCGTCAAAGGATGGTACGCTGGTCATCAGACAGGTACAAGAAGAGATGAGAAGATCTTTTTAAAACATTGTCAGGACATAACTGTGGCGTCAAAACAGTGTCAAAATCTTGCACATATTGGGACACTCCTTTTAAGAGGGAAGAGTTCACCCAGATCATTTTATTCTCAGGCTGTCTAAATTGATGAGAGGTGACTAGAATGGAACTTAAACAATTTATTCTACTAAAAAGGAGTACGTACAAACAATAGCAATACCAACGCTGGAGAGTTAACTAAGCTGTCTAAAGTCCGGAACAATCTCTAAAATGGATGCCCTCCTCGCATGCTATTTGTCCGCCTTGGCTGCCTCGTCTTGACACGGATGGAAACTGAAAGTTAACTTGACGTGTGTGTGCCGAGCGCACTCACCTCTGTCCACTCTCCCTTTGTCTCGTTCCTAGTACCTTTTCCTCCGGAGTCTAAATGAGATACATGCTTTGGCAGCGTGTGTGACGTTCCACTCTTTTGGCACTTAGGGGCGGACATTGAGTAAAAAAAACCTGTGTTCGGGTAGGGCGATGTAAGGTACCGGTAATCTAGCTGCCCACATCCCGGCAAGCAATTTAACGTGATTGGGATGTATTGTTTCCAACAAATAAGCGTTCGCATGTGACACCCCCATGGAATAACCGCTGAGTATTGTATTCAAGCAGACACTTTTTTTTTTTTTAAATAAAGCTAGACATGTGAGTAATAGTATTTTAATTAGCTACATTCATTATGTCAGATGCAGAAGATAAGCTTTCACGGTTGTTTGATCGATTTGTTCCAACTGTTTCATGTTACTATGCAACACACAATACACACATAGCCTCTGCAACTCCCCTCTTTTCTGTTTGGTCACTTTAAACACCCACTCGTCCTGGTCGGAGCCTATTTAAGGGAACTGTTACTGACAAACTGTTACCCTTCTCAAGAAGAGTAGTGTTTAGAGTAAAGTTTAGACAAAATCAACTATTATATCATTGCTTATTGAGTAAAATGCTTACAATAAAAACTATAAAATAACACATTTGATCATCACACTCGCGACTCTGGCACTATGACATCATCATTGATAAATGAGCTAACTTTTATCATATAAAGTAGGTCTATAAAATGCAACGGTTGGTAAAAGTTGTTGTTAAAGATCGCCATTTTTGACATGACATAACATATAATGCCATCGTTTAATAGGTTGCAGTGTAAAACATGTATATTAAACGGCAAAATACAATAATATTGGCTATTTGTCAGACTCCTTTCAGAAGGGACACACAACAGGCTCCCTCAAATTGGCTCTGATCAGGAGAAAGTAGGTGTTTAAAGTGACCAATCAGAAAAGAGGGGAGTTGCTGTGCTTTGTATTAAATGCCTGCTTCTAAGTGCCAAAAAGGGTGGAATGCTGCGCACGTGGATTAAGTGAAAGACACTTTGTGTGCTCATATTAAGTCTGCACACGCTGAGTTTTTTACGCGCTAAGGTTTTGGCACTGTTTGACGCCATATATAACCGTGACTTCCACCAGGAGAACATAGACTTTGTTTAGCGTTTTCATCCACCAATTCATCGCTATCCTCCATTTTTGTGTGAAGTATACATACGTGTATCATCATAGACCCACTGAGAATATGTTGTTTGTTGGAAGAAGAGGATCCTAAACACACAAGCCTGCACGCTCGCTCATCGCTCCTTCCGCTGCTACTTGAGCCCAAAAGTGTGCCTGTTCTTGCTTGCAGAGCACCGCTGACATAAAGCGGTTGATCAGTCTCTCTTCCGCTTCCCTGGCCGGCAACGCCCACGGCCATCCCCAAACCCCAAGCCACAGCTTCCAAGAGAAAAATGGCTTTGTTGGCCGCATTCACCACCTACCAGACCTTATCCAGCAGAGCCATCACTCCCCATCCTCTTCCACATCCATGCTTTCCTCCCCCTCCTCCTCTTCCTCCTCCTTCTCATCATCTCCTAGCCATGCCAGTCTGGCCATGTCCTCACAGAACCCCCTGGACAAGCTTGTTGCCATTGAGGTACGTGGCCCTTACTCTGCTGAGGCCAGCAACACAGGAATGGACTGCAGGCTGTCCAGGCTCGGATAGACAGTACAGGCAGCCAATCTGGGTCAAATCACAGTTGCATGCTTCTCTTTAAGTTGTCTGGGTCCATAGTAGTATAACCTTAAAAGTGCGGTGAGACTGTTTCATAGTCAAACACATTCCATTCCAGTGCACTGATTGACTTCTGATTTAGCTGGAACTATTCTGTTTCAGGGTCTGTCGCCATGTGTGTGACTGTACAGACAATATTAAAGTAAAATGTTTTAACTATCATACAAGGGTAAAAAAAAGGACCAATTATAATGCAGCAGTCCTAACATTATGACTCATTAGTGTGAAAGTGAGGCTTGCGACGCCACTGTTCTTGACAACAAGTGATGATGCAACTGGCCACACAAATACTCTTCCTCCTGTTGAGATTACTTTTAGGTACATTTTACTTCAAGGTTCTGTATTTGTTAAGGCTGACAGAGTAAAAAAGAGAGCACCTCCGAGCCTGTATGAAACCTAAAGTACCATCCTAGTTGTTGGGTCGAGCATCTCTGCATCTCCTGGCTTCGCTCTTCCTCTCCTCTGCCGCCTCGTGGCCAAGCTGACATCTCCCTCTAACATGGCTCTGTCCTGGTGGTAGAACACTGTCATAGCAGGGAGGAAACCTTCCCTGGAACTTCGTGGAGTGAACTAACAAGTGTTTCTGTGATAGTGAGTTTTTACTATTGCCTCGAACCAAATGCATCTTGGTGGTAAATTTAGGATCCTCTTCTGCCTGCACGTGATCACAAGCAGCCTTTCAACACTTTACTGCAGCCAATAATATTTACTACCATGGCTTCTTCCTTTCCATTTCCACTGTCCAAAATAATCTCATCTTCACTTCAGCTACATGTTTTAATATGCTTGTGTGTCTAACAAAGTGCTTGGATATTTTCTATAATGCTTGTTTGTTTAACAAAGAATTTTCATTACAGCGTTACCTTTGTTTTCGTTTTAGTATCTATTTCAAAAGGTGCGAAGACCAAATCGTACAAAAACCAAATCAGTTTTTCCCATAGGAAATTATTCCAGACACTCAAAAATATGATTTTTTTTATAGAGAATAATAGTTTTACAACAATAATGTAATATTTTAGGGCTGCACATATAATCAACTTCAAATCGACATTCAGGTTTTGGCTACTCTAATACCTGTATTTTTTTTTTCTCCATCTTTGAATCAGAATTGTTGAGCCTTGCCTCAATGGCCGGCTGGCCAATTAAAAGTGGGTACAGGAAACAGCAAGTTTGTGTGCATTGCAGCTGATGCAGTCAGTGTGCTAATAACAAAAATGGTTAAAATGGCTGAAGGAACTTCTCCAGTGACAGCAGTACAACATCAACTTAGTTTGAAAGGTGTGGACGACGATGAGGCTATGACAAGCGGCCTAATATTAAACCCAAATATGTCTGAAAGAAGATTATTGCGAGTTGTTTTCATGTGTGGCAACTTGAGAAGACGAACATGTTTGACAGTCTAAAAGTAACGCGACCTCTTTCATAATGTTTGCAATTTTTTATGCATTTAAATTAATAAAGTCTAAAAATCTCAAATCAAATCAATATTGCAATTTTTGGCAGAATTGTTTGTTTTTTATCCCTAAATTGTGCAGTCCTATTTTATACGTATGACACATATACAGGTAAAAGCCAGTAAATTAGAATATTTTGAAAAACTTGATTTATTTCAGTAATTGCATTCAAAAGGTGTAACTTGTACATTATATTTATTCATTGCACACAGACTGATGCATTCAAATGTTTATTTCATTTAATTTTGATGATTTGAAGTGGCAACAAATGAAAATCCAAAATTCCGTGTGTCACAAAATTAGAATATTACTTAAGGCTAATACAAAAAAGGGATTTTTAGAAATGTTGGCCAACTGAAAAGTATGAAAATGAAAAATATGAGCATGTACAATACTCAATACTTGGTTGGAGCTCCTTTTGCCTCAATTACTGCGTTAATGCGGCGTGGCATGGAGTCGATGAGTTTCTGGCACTGCTCAGGTGTTATGAGAGCCCAGGTTGCTCTGATAGTGGCCTTCAACTCTTCTGCGTTTTTGGGTCTGGCATTCTGCATCTTCCTTTTCACAATACCCCACAGATTTTCTATGGGGCTAAGGTCAGGGGAGTTGGCGGGCCAATTTAGAACAGAAATACCATGGTCCGTAAACCAGGCACGGGTAGATTTTGCGCTGTGTGCAGGCGCCAAGTCCTGTTGGAACTTGAAATCTCCATCTCCATAGAGCAGGTCAGCAGCAGGAAGCATGAAGTGCTCTAAAACTTGCTGGTAGACGGCTGCGTTGACCCTGGATCTCAGGAAACAGAGTGGACCGACACCAGCAGATGACATGGCACCCCAAACCATCACCCAACCATGCAAATTTTGCATTTCCTTTGGAAATCGAGGTCCCAGAGTCTGGAGGAAGACAGGAGAGGCACAGGATCCATGTTGCCTGAAGTCTAGTGTAAAGTTTCCACCATCAGTGATGGTTTGGGGTGCCATGTCATCGGCTGGTGTCGGTCCACTCTGTTTCCTGAGATCCAGGGTCAACGCAGCCGTCTACCAGCAAGTTTTAGAGCACTTCATGCTTCCTGCTGCTGACCTGCTCTATGGAGATGGAGATTTCAAGTTCCAACAGGACTTGGCGCCTGCACACAGCGCAAAATCTACCCGTGCCTGGTTTACGGACCATGGTATTTCTGTTCTAAATTGGCCCGCCAACTCCCCTGACCTTAGCCCCATAGAAAATCTGTGGGGTATTGTGAAAAGGAAGATGCAGAATGCCAGACCCAAAAACGCAGAAGAGTTGAAGGCCACTATCAGAGCAACCTGGGCTCTCATAACACCTGAGCAGTGCCAGAAACTCATCGACTCCACGCCACGCCGCATTAACGCAGTAATTGAGGCAAAAGGAGCTCCAACCAAGTATTGAGTATTGTACATGCTCATATTTTTCATTTTCATACTTTTCAGTTGGCCAACATTTCTAAAAATCCCTTTTTTGTATTAGCCTTAAGTAATATTCTAATTTTGTGACACACGGAATTTTGGATTTTCATTTGTTGCCACTTCAAATCATCAAAATTAAATGAAATAAACATTTGAATGCATCAGTCTGTGTGCAATGAATAAATATAATGTACAAGTTACACCTTTTGAATGCAATTACTGAAATAAATCAAGTTTTTCAAAATATTCTAATTTACTGGCTTTTACCTGTATATGTACATTTAACAGCATTTTCACCTTCTTTAATTCAATAGTTCATCGTTGTTCTGTGTGCGTTTTATGAACAAATAAACCGCAAGCACCACATAATAAAGATGACTAGAATAATCCGTAGCTTGACTCTGGCTATAATACCCACCTCTAAAAGAATCACTATATTTCCACACAGACTGAGTCACCAACACATGGAATTCTTTGTTTGGGCACTTGATTCAAACAAACTAGTGGGTTCCGCACAATAACCGTAAGATAACTGAGAGAATTCCAGTGGAAAACCAAATTATACGAAAACAAAGGTAGCACTATACTTTGAGCTATAACAGAGTGAGGACTGTTGAGTCGTTCAATCTGGTAACTCTGTGCTGAGTCTGTCATGTTGTTCCTGTGTCGGACAGAGCCAATCGGAGAGTAATTCCATGTCCAAACACAAATCATCTTCCTCCTTCACTCCCTTCATCGACCCTCGCCTTCTCCAGATCTCCCCATCCAGCGGCAGCTCACTCAACAACATGGGTGAGTCAAAAGTGGGGTAGTTTGCTGTGTCAAATGTGAGTCTTCAAACTCTTCTGTCTGCGCACAGCTGGATTTGGGCAGGACCTACGTCTCGCAGACCCACTGAGGTCTGACCCGTCGCGCAAAGGCTCAGTGGTTAATGTCAACCCCGTCAACACACGTCCGCCCAGTGACACGCCAGAGATTCGGAAGTATAAAAAGCGGTTCAACTCTGAGATCCTGTGCGCTGCCCTTTGGGGTAGGTGTTTGTACTGTGATGTCATTCCCTTTAGGCAAGAGTCTCTAAGCCGCGTTTGCAACCACAGGTGTCAACCTACTTGTCGGGACTGAGAGTGGCCTGATGCTTCTGGATCGCAGCGGTCAGGGGAAAGTGTACCCCCTCATCAACCGGCGGCGCATCCAGCAAATGGACGTCCTGGAGGGTCTTAATGTCCTGGTTACTATATCAGGTACAGGCACCGCATCTCTTCCTGGACCACTTTACTGATGAACGTGGCAAAGCATTGGCACAATGGATGGCTGACTTTGTTTTTTTTCCTAGGCAAAAAGAACAAGCTGCGAGTTTATTATCTGTCATGGCTTCGTAACAAGATTCTACATAATGACCCAGAGGTGGAGAAGAAACAGGGCTGGGTTAATGTGGGCGACCTGGAGGGATGCGTCCACTACAAAGTTGGTATGTGGGCGAAGCCGTCAAAGATGAGAGATACTGACTCAGGCTGCACAATTAATTGAGTTTTAGTCACGATTTTGGCTGTCGCCATTAAATGGTGATCGTTTAAAAACTAGGCTCCGCTGCCTATCAAATCAAGCACTTTTACAGTCGGGGGCAGAAGAGCAACAGCGGCTACTGCCCATGCCAGAGGCCATTGTGTATGCGCACCGAGCTCCATGATCACACCAGCCAGCATTAACAAACTTTCTCGGGCTGTTGCAGCCGGTTTGCCTGTTTCACTTTTGTGAAGTCTAACTCGGCGTGCGCTTAAGACTGCACTGCTGATATTAAACATGGTGTGGACGCCAACTCAACCAATGTTGGACTTCATGCACCCCCTTTACCGTATGAATCAAAGGAATGCGTAAATTCAATTACGCATCAAAGGAATCTTTTGTGGGAATACAGTTGTTCCTCGTTTATCGCTGTTAACTGGTTCCAGGCATGACCGTGGTAGATTAATTTCAGCAAAGTAAGAATTGTTAATTAGAAATATAATTTTTTTCATAGCTAGAATATAAAACTTATTATGACCATCAAAATATGTTTTTTAACCTTATTAAAGCCGTCGAGACATCAAAAAACACACACCGCCACTTTTACACTTGTTTTTTAAACATTTAGTCGACATAATAGAATATAAGACATATACTGTACTGACTTTAGATCAGTGGTTCTTAACCTTGTTGGAGTTACCGAACCCCACCAGTTTCATATGCGCATTCACCAAACCCTTCTTTAGTGAAAAATAAAATGTTTTTTTTTCTTTCAAATTCAAGACAAAGTTATGTTTTTGGTAACACTTTAGTATGGGGAACATATTCTAAGTAACAAAGACTTAATTTAGAGTTATTTGGACACTAGGGGAGCATATTCTATGTAATAAAGACTTAATTTAGAGTTATTTGGACACTAGGTGAACATATTCTAAGTAATAAAGACTTAATTTAGAGTTATTTGGTTAGGGTCAGGGTTAGAGGGTTAGGGTTATAATAAGGCCATGCCGAATAAGGCATTACCGGTAATAAATACTTAATAATGACTAGTTAAGAGCCAATATGTTACTAATTTGCATGTTAATAAGCAACTAATTAATGGTGAATATGTTCCCCATACTAAAAAGTTACCAAGTTTTTTTTACTGGTGCATAAAATGAACCGTGCATGAACATCACCTTGTTCAAAGAACAAAACCAACACATTGCAAAAACTCACAACAAATTACACACCTGCAAATCAGTCAGCTGTTGCCGTATCCGTAATACGCCGATAAGGAGAAGTTTGTATTTACACGATGAGTCGGGTGTGTTTTGACCTCCGCCGAACCCCTGAGGCCGACTCACCGAACCCCTTAGGGTTCAAACGAACCCAGGTTAAGAACCACTGCTTTAGGAGCCATGGTCTCATCTACTGACAATACTAGTGTAGTATTGATATTTGTAGTTCATCTAGAAATTGTTATGCTTAAGTGAGGCAAAAAATGTCAAATATGTTTAAACATTTGCAATAGAGTTAAGCCCTAAGTGGGATGTGACGACTGTATTTCCTTTAAACTAGATGGACTACATAACGCTGTATAATTGTATTTTGTCATTTGATATACCGTAACTTCTGGGCTTTAGAGCACATCTGTTTTTTAAGCCGCACCCACTTAATTTTAGGACACATTTTATTTTGTGCATTTGTTGAGCGCACCCGTCTACTAGCCTCAGGTGTTCACATTGAAACATGAAATGTTTAGACAGACACTTGTGTACATTCATAAATTTAAGAAAAGACGCGCTCAACCTACCGGTGAGCGCAATTGTCGTCGTCCTCCTCCTCTTGCACGCTGGGGCCGCATTCTTCCATGTCGGAGTTGAGGACTCAGGGTTGCTTCGTCCCGTGGCGAGAATTTTGTCTGGAGGCCGGTTGCCTCTGTTCTTGCGCCTTCTTTTTTCGCGTTCGGCCGTCCGGACTTTCGGAGCCTGTTGGTGGTGGTAGATTTTCCGTTGCGCGTGGAAGCCGTGTCTTCTCATAGATGAGTGACTGCATAGTTGTTTTGATTTAATGTGAACTAGTCCATCGTGACCGTGGTCTGATGTGACGAGGTTCATTTGAGAACCTGTAAAAAAATCCATAAATTACGCGCTCTATTGTATAAAGCGTAGAGTTCAAAGTCTGGGGGACAAAGTAGCGTCTTATAGACCGGGAATTAAAGTATATGTTTCACACAACAAACGATCAATTGTATGTTTGGGTCAAGCGGGCGTGTCCAATTAATGACATGAGGGCCTAATGGATAGAGATAATTTGGGCTAAGAACTACTATGATAGTCAAATAGTCATCAATTATCTTAACAATTAGTCAGCTAATTGGATTATAATTATAAGCATGAACTAATTCAATGGCTCTGATTTAGCAATCTGCTTTGAAATTCAGCTTAAGATATTTTTGGCATGTGCTAACAAACAAAGATGACTAATTAATTCATATTTATGTATTTATACTGTAACTCTGCTGCTCATTAGGCTGTTACAAAAACTAAAATAACTAGCAAACGTTTGTCCATTTAAAAGCAGTCCTCCTCAAATGTCCATCTGTGGGTGTGCGATGCCAGGGAACATATGATGAAGCGTATGTAGCACTTGCCTTCACTGTAACCACGGTGGGAGACGAGGAAAGACCGTTGTGTTGCTTCTTTTAATGTTAATATGCTTACAATGTTAAGCAGAGATATACTTATTACAATTTTATAGACAAACTATATTATTTATAGTAGAGATGTCCGATAATGGCTTTTTTGCCGATATTCTGATATTGTCCAACTCTTAATTACCGATTCCGATATCAACCGATACCAATATATACAGTTGTGGAATTAACACATTATTATGCCTAATTTTGTTTTGATGCCCGCTGGGTGTAATAAACAATGTAACAAGGTTTTCCAAAATAAATCAACTCAAGTTATGGAAAAAAATGCCAACATGGCACTGCCATATTTATTATTGAAGTCACAAAGTGCATTATTTTTTTTAACATGCCTCAAAACAGCAGCTTGGAATTTGGGACATGCTCTCCCTGAGAGAGCATGAGGAGGTTTAGGTGGGCGGGGTTGGGGGGGTGGGGTTGAGGTGGGGGGTAGCGAGGGGTGTATATTGTAGCGTCCCGGAAGAGTTAGTGCTGCAAGGGGTTCTGGGTATTTGTTCTGTTGTGTTTATGTTGTGTTACGGTGCGGATGTTCTCCCGAAATGTGTTTGTCATTCTTGTTTGGTGTGGGTTCACAGTGTGGCACATATTTGTAACAGTGTTAAAGTTCTTTATACGGCCACCCTCAGTGTGACCTGTATGGCTGTTGATCAAGTATGCCTTGCATTCACTTGTGTGTGTGAAAAGCCGTAGATATTATGTGATTGGGCCGGCACGCAAAGGCAGTGCCTTTAAGGTTTATTGGCGCTCTGTACTTCTCCCTACGTCCGTGTACACAGCGGCGTTTTAAAAAGTCATACATTTTACTTTTCGATACTGATAATTTTGAAACCGATACTGATAATTTCCGATATTACATTTTATAGCCTTTATCGGCCGATAATATCGGTAGTCCGATATTATCGGACATCCCTAATTTATAGTCACATTTTCTTCTCCCTAGAAGGGGCATACAAGGAAATATTTGAGAAGCACTACTTTAAAAGCAAGGACAGGCTCAGCGCTGACAAAAGTATTTTTTTTTAAATGAAAACAAAGGACAGTCAAAATAGCAACAAGAAAAACAAACACCAAAGCAATCTCACTTCCTCAAAAAAAAAACAAGCGTTTTGTAATGACTATGTGTTTAAACACAGGTACCTTACTGTTTAATGATGAACTCCTGGCATTTTCAGCGATCTAAAAGACTATTAATTCTGAACATTTTAGCTGTATAATACATTTGATAATTTTATGATATCGGTGTCTAATGTTGGTGTGTGTGATTGACATAATTTTTCGTGCTTTTCTTCTTTGCACTGCAAATTGAAGCTGCTTCACACCTTAAGTTCCAAAGTACAAAAAGTACTTGACTTGCTTGAGCTGGCGTACTTTGGCTAAAAGGATAGGTCAATTTATTTTTCACACAAATTCATCTCACACTTGTTAGCTAGCTAGCATGCTAACTATCTTACCAAGTTGAGATTGTGTTTTACAGTTGTCCGACATCATGCCGCCGCTTTAAATTCTCCCATATCGCGATGTACCTCCATAAAAAAACAAGGTCCGCTTTGCAAAATGAGCAAGGTATTTTTGTCTTCAACAAGATTAGGCTCCAACACTTAAAATATTTCTCACCTACGTTGTTGTTGTTGACTCAGATTCGTCTGGAAAAACTCAAGCGATGACGTTGCCGACTATTGTCGACAAATTAATTTAATTGATTTAATTGTTGACAATTTTCACAAATCATTGCACCCTTAGAGCTAAGGTCATCATGTACTGAGAAAAAGATGAAATGTTGACACCAGCAATAAACAAAAACACACAGACATGTATTTAAATATATGGGTAAGGTGTATTTGGTTTAATTATAAATTACACAATCACGTTCACGTCCCCCCAACTACGGAACCCCAGTACCGCAAGTAAATTGCGTAGCTGTGGGAAACTTTGTTTAAACTAACATATTGTATATTATATAATATAATATCATTATTTTTATCAATATTTCAATATTGATAAAAATAATAATTGTGTTGATTATTTTGGCTGTAATCGTGCAGCACTGATACTGTCTGCGAAGAATCGTCTCCTTGTGATTGTGTGGTTTTGTGTTCCAGTAAAATACGAGAGGATTAAATTCTTAGTGCTGGCTTTGAAGAACTCGGTGGAGGTTTACGCTTGGGCCCCCAAACCGTACCACAAGTTCATGGCCTTCAAGGTGAGCAAGGCCACTCCAGTCAGATATTTGTGTCCCTCTCGTCTTTGTCTCGTGTCTGCTAACGACTTCATCCTCGCTCGTTTTAAGTCATTTGGCGACCTGGTGCACAAGCCTCTGCTGGTGGACCTGACAGTGGAGGAGGGTCAGAGGTTAAAGGTCATCTATGGCTCCTGCTCAGGCTTCCATGCTGTGGATGTGGACTCAGGCGCCGTTTACGACATCTACCTACCCACTCACGTAAGCGCCCTCACCCTTACCCTTACCTTGTTTGCCTTGCCCTCCCTAAAAGGGGAACATTATCACAATTTCAGAAGGGTTAAAACCATTAAAAATCAGTTCCCAGTGGCTTAAGTTTTTTTCAAAATTTGACCCATCACGCAATATCCCTAAAAAAAAGCTTCAAAGTGCCTGATTTTAACCACCCGTCCATTTTCCTGTGACGTCACATAGTGATGCCAACACAAAAAAACATGGCGGAAAGAACAGCAAGCTATAGCGACATTAGCTCGGATTCAGACTCGGATTTCAGCGGCTTAAGCGATTCAACAGATTACGCATGTATTGAAACGGATGGTTGTAGTGTGGAGGCAGGTAGCGATAACGAAATTGAAGAAGAAACTGAAGCTATTGAGCCATATCGGTTTGAACCGTATGCAAGCGAAACCGACGAAAACGACACGACAGCCAGCGACACGGGAGAAAGCGAGGACGAATTCGGCGATCGCCTTCTAACCAACGATTGGTATGTGTTTGTTTGGCATTAAAGGAAACTAACAACTATGAACTAGGTTTACAGCATATGAAATACATTTGGCAACAACATGCACTTTGAGAGTGCAGACAGCCCATTTCAGGCGCGCTAAGAACATATATTTTTCCACGATTTCAGCACTCAGGTTAACCATACCTTAATAGACACAAAATACTGCATTACACAAGACTCGAATGATTGAAAAAAATTGTTTTTAAGCTAAATTATTGGTAAACACAGTTTATGTATAATAATGTACGTAAAACCGCGAGTAATTAATACAGTTTTCATCAATTAATATATTCTGTAGACATACCCTCATCCGCTCTCTTTTCCTGAAAGCTGATCTGTCCAGTTTTGGAGTTGATGTCAGCAGGCCAGGGAAGCTAGGGTCGATATTCTTCTCTTGATCATCTTCGGTAGCATAAGGGACGGTAGAAGCGGTGTGAGCCAAGACATCCAGGGGGTTTAGCTCGCTCATCTGCGGGAACAAACTGCCGCCATTGCTTGCCGTGCTACCGAGGTCCTTTGTCCCTGAATAGCTCACACACTCCGCAGATTCAATCGGGGTCTGGCGGCAGATTTCTTTGACTTTATCGTTGGAAATGCATCTGCTTTGAGTGTCGCAGGATATCCACACATTCTTGCCATCTCTGTCGTAGCATAGCTTTCGTCGGTAAAGTGTGCGGAACAAACGACCTCACAGCCTCGTATTTTGAACAAATTTCGTCCAATTTCTTGCCACTTTCGCATCTTTGGGCCACTGGTGCAACTTTAATCCGTCCCTGTTCGTGTTGTTACACATTCTGACAACACACCGATGAAAGTGAGAAAATGGCGGATTGCTTCCCGATGTGACGTCACGTTGTGACGTCATCGCTCCGAGAGCGAATAATAGAAAGGCGTTTAATTTGCCAAAATTCACCCATTTAGAGTTCGGAAATCGGTTAAAAAAACGTATGGTCTTTTTTCTGCAACATCAAGGTATATATTGACGCTTACATAGGTCTGGTGATGATGTTCCCCTTAAACGGTCCCTCGTTGGCCTTCAGATCCAGACCAGCATTCAGTGCCACGCCATCATCATCCTGCCCAACACCGACGGAATCGAGCTGCTTGTGTGCTACGAGGACGAGGGCGTCTACGTCAACACCTACGGGCGCATCACCAAGGACGTGGTGCTGCAGTGGGGGGAAATGCCGACTTCAGTGGGTAAGTGGCTCCATTGTTCTGTGAGGTACTTACTCCGTATAGATGTGACGTTCATAAACGATTCGAGTCTCTTCAACGGCTCTTTTGGCGTGACTGGTGAGAACCGGTTAGGAGTTGAGTCTTACGTTTGAGAGTTGTTTTTAATGTACAAATTGCTCACGCTGCCCTCTCGTGAAGAATATTGACATCACCGAGTTAGCGTTTATGTGAAAGCAACTGTACGTGCGCTCGCAGTTAATTTAAGGAAGGGGATTATTCATTCCGTCCAGGATTTCCAGGGCTTTTTAAACTTAGACTTGGACTTAGACAAGTAGCTCAGTTACAAAGGATGGAAAGTGTAAGGATGGAAAGTAGAGATGTCCGATGATATCGGCCAATAAATGCGTTAAAATGTAATATTGGAAATTATCGGTATCGTTTTTTAATTATTATCGTTTTTTTTTTGTTTTGTTTTTTTTAATTAAATCAACATAAAAAAACACAAGATACACTTACAATTAGTGCACCAACCCAAAAAACCTCCCTCCCCCATTTACACTCATTCACACAAAAGGGTTGTTTCTTTCTGTTATTAATATTCTGGTTCCTACATTATATATCAATATATATCAATACAGTCTGCAAGGGATACAGTCCGTAAGCACACATGATTGTGCGTGCTGCTGGTCCACTAATAGTACTAACCTTTAACAGTTCATTTTACTAATTTTCATTCATTACTAGTTTCTATGTAACTGTTTTTATATTGTTTTACTTTCTTTTTTATTCAAGAAACTGTTTTTAATTTATATATCATATTCTATTATTAGTACCTTATCTTCACCATACCCATGTTGTCCAAATTAGGCATAATAATGTGTTAATTCCACGACTGTATTAATCGGTTGATATCGGTGTCTGTTGATATCGGTATCGGTAATTAAAGAGTTGGACAATATCGTAAATCGGCAAAAAGCCATTATCGGACATCCCTAATGGAAAGGATAATGCAGGTATAAAGTAGACTAAAAATGTACCATAGTAGCAATATAAAATATAACATATATGTAATATTTACATATTATATATACAGTACCGGTATATAATATATACTGATATATTATTATATTTGTATGTAATATATACAATATATAACAAATCCAATTACCATGTACAATATTAGGGTATATGTAACAGCTGCAGCAAAAAAAAAAGGACAGCATAAAATAAAGAGTAGATACAGCAGAAAATAGACATTATAAACAAAGAGAGGTAGCTAACATAGAAGCGGTCAGGTAATAGACAGATATCATCTATTGCTGTATGGCGAGTGATTATACAGCTGGATGGAGTGCGTTTTTTTGGGATTGTTGGGATCTAAAAAGCCTGAATTTGCGGCAGCTATTTCACAAAGTTGCAGCAAGAGTTGTTTAATTGACTTGTGAATTGTGAGTTTGTTATCGATGTTTTAAGTGTTCCTTCTACCCTTAAACTCAAAAAACACAGCACTTCAACAAAAATTGGGGAAAAAATACTGATGTTTTACTTGTTTTTTACGTCGCATATTTAAAAGTAGACACTAAATGGCAGTCAAAGCACGTACTCTGAGCTCATTGTCAAAATACTGTACTATTTTAATTCATTATACAACTACAGAAAAAAACACCAAAGTCTTCCCTATATTGCGCTACGGATGTTCTCATTCATCCAGGTCATTGTATTCTTAAGGCATTCAATCGATTGGACTGTTTAGTTTGTCTTAATAGATGTTTCGCCTCTCATTCTCTTGTTCACAAGTTGCAGACATTCTCCGTGTATGTTTTACGCTTGAAAGTGTTTGTCCATCTTAAACATTCGTTTATGTTCCAACATATTTACCTTCGCACTTTAAGAGCATTTGACAGTGATCCGTTTTCAGTAGTTTTTGTGTGTAAATTAGAGACGATGACAGATAATCGCCACGCTTCAACTCCTCTAACGTGATGTACTGTAAATGCTGCCGCTTTGCTAGATCCGCATTGCACATGAGGATATTTCCTTAGACTTAACCTGGATAAATAAAGGTTGACTAAATACATGTACCGGTAAGTCAGGACGTCGCTGTGTTGCTATATGTTTATATAATGCATTACCCAGAAGAAATAGGTCTGGCCCACGTGGGAGGTCAACTGTTGTGCCGTTTGAGTAATAAAAAGGTGATAGTTGAAGTTGTTGTTTCTACATCACCCACACAAAAAACTTAAGTTTTGATTGGACCAGTGGTTGCAATTAAAATTGCGATTTAGAGATTAATCGATTTTTTTTGAGCACCCCTAATAGTTTGCATTTTTCCATTAAAAAAATATATATATTTTTGACAAAGAGGCCATAAAACAAACAATACAAACTATTAGAGGTTTTGTATTGGTTTGTAATAATGGTTTTTGCCGATATTCCGATTTTGTCCAACCCTTAATTACCGATTCCGATATCAACCGACACCGATATATATAGTCGTGGAATGAATACATTATTATGCCTAATTTTGTTGTGATGCCCCGCTGGATGCATTAAACAATGTAACTTTACCATGAATTGATTAACGTGGACCCCGACTTAAACAAGTTGAAAAACCTATTCGGGTGTTACCATTTAGTGGTCAATTGTACAGAATATGTACCGTATTTTTCGGAGTATAAGTCGCACCGGAGTATAAGTCGCACCTGCCGAAAATGCATAATAAAGAAGGAAAAAAACATATGAGTTGCACCGGAGCCCGGCCAAACTATGAAAAAAACTGCGACTTAGGTGGTAGCGGGGGGGTGTATATTGTAGCGTCCCGGAAGAGTTAGTGCTGCAAGGGGTTCTGGGTATTTGTTCTGTTGTGTTACGGTGCGGATGTTCTCCCGAAATGTGTTTGTCCTTCTTGTTTGGTGTGGGTTCACAGTGTGGCGCGTATTTGTAACAGTGTTAAAGTTGTTTATACGGCCACCCTCAGTGTGACCAGTATGGCTGTTGATCACGTATGCCTTGCATTCACTTATGTGTGTGTAAAAGCCGCATATATTATGTGGCTGGGCCGGCACGCTGTTTGTATGGCGGAAAAGCGGACGTGACGACAGGTTGTAGAGGACGCTGAAGGCCATCAATAATGTTGTATTGAGAGAATGTTGTATCGGGAGAAATTCGGGAGAATGGTTGCACCGGGAGATTTTCGGGAAGGGCACTGAAATTCGGGAGTCTACCGGGAAAATTGGGAGGTTGGAACAGATACCGATAATTTCCGATATTACAGGCCGATATTATGGGACATCTCTACAAACTATATTAATGGATAGATTTGAAGTTGTTAAAAAATGTTCAAAGTAAAAATGTTGCAGACTTATGACACTTTAGTGAGAAGATCCCTATTGGGTCCTAAGAGTAAGTGTGTTCAGTTCATCTTAAGGCTGCACATGGTCAAAGGAAGAGCTCCCTTCAAAGAGCCATGAATCCTGTCTCCAGTTGTCGTGTCCGCAGCCCCAATAACGTGTCTCCTGTCTGCAGCCTACATTAGGTCCAACCAGATCATGGGCTGGGGCGAAAAGGCCATCGAGATCCGCTCAGTGGAGACCGGCCACCTGGATGGTGTCTTTATGCACAAGAGAGCCCAGAGACTCAAGTTCCTGTGCGAGCGGAACGACAAGGTGCGCCCCGCCTCCTCTCCCGTGGGACGTAACTTTGAACAGGAGAGTCTGAGTTGTCCTGTCTCTGTCCTGCAGGTGTTCTTCGCCTCGGTGCGAGCTGGCGGTGCTAGTCAGGTGTACTTCATGACCCTGGGACGCACCTCCCTCATGAGCTGGTAGTTCCTGTGACAATGATGATGCTTGCTCTCTCGTGTTCGGACCAACATCCGTCGTAATAAATAGCCAGCGGTGGGCGGGGTGCTGCGTTCTGTGTATGTGTGTGTATGTATGGGTGTGTGTGTGTGTGTGTGTGTGTGTGTGTGTGTGTGTGTGTGTGTGTGCGTGCGTGCACGAGCGTTTTATAGTAAACTATATATGAGCCAAGCCTGCCTCCTCCCCTTGACCTTACTGGGATGTGATCATGTTTGGTGACCTCACGCAGCCTTGCATCTCGTGCGTGCGCAAGGTCCGCATGTGCACAGCTGAGGACGAACCACGCACACGCCACTCGCCGTTTGGCTTCTTGCGTTTTTTTTATTTGTTTTGTTTTAGAAAAACACTTGTTTGCCTTGTTTGAGGTGTTCCGGTGGACCACGGTGATCATGACAGGGTAAGATTATCAGCTCCACCACCTTCCAAGCATGGTCCACAACCTTCTCATACACTGTACATTTTCTATGTGACGGCTGCACGTGAATAGGAGTCGCTATTTGTCATCCACCCTAAACGGACCCCGATTTGTCTCGTTTTCACTCTTTTCCTGGGGCCTCCTTCACAATGTAGGGTAAACTGTGAATTAGATTTGCAGAGTCAGCAGGTAACCACAAAGGAACTTGAGTGCATGAGACCTGACAGGACAGTCTGTAGCGTCTAAGTTCAGGTTGCCTTATTAATAAAAGGTTTTACGAAGCCTAAAAGTTGAAGGAAGGCTTTAGTCAGCCATCTATCGGATACAACAATGGACCTTATATTGACGATGTTGCGCCTCAGTCTGTTTCCTTTTTAATATTCCCTGTCAAAATTGACAATGCCGCTGTCGTCCATCGCCCAGTTGCCACGGTAGTCGCATGCGGCAGTGGACAACATCCTTTGTTCCCCCAACTTCCCCTGCTCGTCAGCACGGGCGGTGCCTTCACTGACCTTACAGAGAGAAAGAGAAATAAGGCTAAAAGTGCAGCAGTGTTCCAAAACCACTCCAGATGATGACAAAACAAGTGGCATATTTTTAACCCGGACTTAGTTTTTAGTCTCGACCACGTTTCCCGTCTAAGTAAGCGACTGCTGTGGTTTTTAAATAGTAATGCACACGTTAAGTTGAAAATGTTTACAGAAGTCATTGTTTTGTCAAACCAATGTGCATCAATATGAATATTTATGGATCATTTGAGGGCAGTTTTCCTGTTTTTTGTATTTTGTATTCCCTTTTTGTACGTTCATTTAGACAGCCGTGTACAGGAATAAACGGACATTTGCTCACATGTGATATTACTGACACAAATCCAGACTTCACTGATTCTGCAGCATTATGCTCAGTGTGTTTTGTTTTACTACCACCTGGGTGTTTCTTTTCTGACCTCTAATGTATGTCCTCTCTGTGTACGTTAGGAATTACTGTATTTTCCTGAAGGTCTTTTTTTTTTCCATGGAATAAAATCTGAAATAATTTACAATTCGGTGTTATTCTGTGCCGCATAAGGCCAAAGTTATCTTAAATAAATTATCTGTGTTTAAATGTGTAATGGTAATATTTGGTTATAAAAGAGTCTCTTCTAATTCAAATGGTGGGTGATACTGAGAGTTGATATCAGACTGATACTTTTTGCTAAAACATTATCACTAGTACAAAATATCCCCAAACCCAGCAAAAAAGAGTAAATGTTTAAAGAGTCCTAACGTTTAGGATTTGTGAACCCGTTAAAGTATTTGTGAAACTGCATTAATGATCAACCCTTTTGGGGTATGTAGACGCAAGATTAGTACAGGTCTAGATTATTATCCTACAGTAATAAAAGCACCGTTTGGATCAGTGCACTTTTTACTAATCTAATCTACATGCCTGAAAAAAGTATTTATTGTATTTTAACAACGATCTAATGTTTCACAAGTCACAAATTGTGTAAATATAAATCTTCAGGGTCTGTAGAATATTCCAGTCCAGATTTGAGAACTTCAAATATGGTGTTTTTTTATGTGGAATATAATCTGAAAGAAATGGGAGTTAAATGTGTCTTGTCACATTTTCACAAAGACAAAAAAGGTTTTACAAATCAGTGTTTTTATGAATCATCAAGGTCTGGGGGATAATCTAGTCCAGATTTTTGGGAGGTCTAGGTACAGTGGTTTTTAACCTAGACCTGTACTAATCTGTAGAGATGTGCGGATTGATACTGAAATATCAATATCGACGATACCAGATATTTATGCTCTAATATTGATTCTCAAATCAAAATATCAATACTTTAGTTAAGGGGTGTCAAAACTTTTTCCACCAAGGCCTGCATACTGAAAAGGTAAAGTATCCAAAAGCCATATTGCTGAAAACAGTCAGCTTTGTATTATTGGTGATTAAGTTTTTCGCATTACATATTGATTTTTTTTTCACCTTTTTCTTACATTTTTACTGTTTTTTTCCTCCAATGTAAGAATAGAATAAAAATAATACGATTGTGTAACTGCATAAACAAGTGTGTCAAAAATTCTGCCTGTACAAAATTATTAATGTTCAGTTAAACATTAATATATAATGTTGTAATTTTTCTAATTAATTACTAAATTAGGATTATTTTATTTACTAACTAGCTGAACTTTGTTTAGATTTTAACTATATTTCAATTTTATTTTGAAAGCTTCTAATATTTTAGATCAGGGGTGTCTAAACTTATTCCACCAAGTGCCGCACTCTGATAAACAGTGTTGGGACTAACGCGTTACAACGCCGTTAGTTTCGGCGGTAACTAGTAATCTAACGCGTTATTTTTTATATTCAGTAACTCAGTTACCGTTTCTACATGATGCGTTACTGCGTTATTTTACGTTACTTTTTATGTAGTATAAAGTGTGTTTTATCGGAGCGCTGCTGTGTCATCTTCTTTTTCTTCTTGTGTCACAAGCCGGAGAAGAGAGAGAGACATGCGCTCTGTGTGGGTGAGTGTGAGTGTGGGGGGGGCGTGCGTGTCTGATCATGGCGAGCCAGAAGTCGAGTTTGCTAACATGGAGATATTTTCACTACTTTTCTTTTGTCGAGCACAAAGAAAAGAACATTTTAGTTAAATGTAAATTGTGCTTTGGATCAAAGATCCCATCTACTGCCCAAAACAGCAATTCAAATCTGCTGAAACAAGCTACATAAGCAACATGCTTCGACGAAGCTAGTAAAGAGAGATAGAGACTCCAATGACACTTTACCTCCACCACCACCACTTCAGGATTAACTCTGCCTCTGCTCATCATTCACCGCTGAAGGTACACACACTCTGTCAATCAATGTTCCCTCTAACCTACTCAGTGGCCTAGTGGTTAGAGTGTCCGCCCTGAGATCGGTAGGTTGTGAGTTCAAACCCCGGCCGAGTCATATCAAAGACTATAAAAAAATGGGACCCATTACCTCCCTGCTTGGCACTCAGCATCAAGGGTTGGAATTGGGGGTTAAATCACCAAAATGATTCCCGGGCGCGGCCACCACTGCTGCCCACTGCTCCCCTCACCTCCCAGGGGGTGATCAAGGGTGATGGGTCAAATGCAGAGAATAATCTCGCCACACCTAGTGTGTGTGTGACAATCATTGGTACTTTTACTTTAACTTTAACTTTAATTGTTCATGTGTGTGAGCAAACGCAAAAACTCCCTGAGCATTGGGTGGAGCCCATGTGAGCAACTTTAGACGTGCACACTGTGGCTACACCAGCAGCACACCTGTCCCAAACCTGACTAAATAACAAGTTCAATCTCCATCCATCCATCCATTTTCTACCGCTTGTCCCTTTCGGGGTCGCTGGAGCCTATCTCAGCTGCATTCGGGCGGAAGACAGCGTACACCCTGGACAAGTCCCCACCTCATCACAGGGCCAACACAGATAGACAGACAACATTATTTTATTATTATAATCAAATGACAGCAGTCATTTCCATTTCTAATATAAGTGTTTAGGCCCACTTACAATGACAATAGCAACAAATATTGTTTTTAATGAACTGTGTACTTGTATTGTTTGTCTGGGTGGAGGTCCTGCTTTGGAAATCATTTGTACCCTTTCAGACATTGCATTTAGTTCCCATTAAAACATTCACATGTTGCACAATGAGATGTAAGCAGGGGATCATGTGTACATTCCTGCAACTTCCTGTTTGTAAAAAATATATTTTTATTAGTATTTATTTAAAAAACTAACAGCATTTAATGATTAATATTTATAAATTAAGATTCCTAATAAATGACACTAGAATAAGCACACATCTGATTGGTAAATCATAGTGTAACGACCTGGAATTACACTTTATGTGTGGTGTTGGAGTTGTTCGACTTTTTGTGTGGCTGTAAACGCATCACTGGCTAAGTGCCATATGTGCAAGTGTTGGCGCACGTGAGAAAGAGCAGTGGCTGCTGTTGATATAACAAAGTTGCTTTTGGTCTGGTTTGTACTGCAGAAAATGACCACTTTTGCTAGATATCATTTTTTTTACTAATGTTTTGGTGATGTGTTTATGGCCGACAATAAAGAGTTTTGCTCAGTTTTACTGTTTTTAGATATGTTATTTGAAAGTAAACAACTTAAATTTTAGCAGACACGTTTGGTATATCTGTGTCGCCGATACAAGCCAGAATGTTACTTGGTATCGGATCGGGTAAAAAAAATAATTGGTATTGCACATCACTACCAATCTGGTTCTACATGCATAAAATGATTACCTGTGTCTTTATTACAATTTCACAAACAGATGACACGTTTCACCTATCATAAACTTTGTTATGACCTTTTAAACTAATTTATATTTGTGTTTTTGTCATTTTGCACTAGTGGCAAAATTATTCAATGATGACCTCAGTCCGGTGTCGACTATCCGTATCGCCCACCATTCATCATGCTTTGTGAAAGTACACAAGCCCTGATGGAATTCTTAAAACCAGAGTAAAATTACAAGTAGTAAGTATTTTCCTGTTGCACTGTTGAATTGTAACAAGACCAAAAAATAATGCAAGAAGCAACAAGGTCAAGAAACAAAAAAAAAATGTCTGCAAATTTCTCAAATGTATCTTCCTCTTAAGTGAGCGTAGGAAAAGTTATGCAATGAACAATTTGACATCAAAACTTCTGCTCGTCCCCCTCTTCTTCTAGCTATTGGCAACTGTCATAACTTCATATCACACACGAGGGCGCTGTTGCTCTCGGCAAGCCCTTAATGCACTTCCTGTGGCTACTAAAGAGTATAATAATAATAATAAAAATTTAAAAAAAGTATGTAAGTAATGTACTATTTCAAAGACAGTGTTACATGATAGTTTTGTTTTTGTTTACTTGTATTACTGTATTAGTTAAATAGCAGGTAACAGGAGTCTGTTATGGTTTGTGTTACCTAATTCGAAACAGCAGAGAGCGGTATACATGCTTAAAGGCAGTATTAAACCAAAGTAGAATAAAAGTAGTTTAATGCACTTTCAGTTGGCTCCGTAAGAGTACGATTTTTTTTTTCAAAAAGGTCTGTAAGTCAGGCCCGGCCCTAACCAATCTGGCGCCCTAGGCAAGATTTTAGGTGGCGCCCCCCCACATCGGCAGTGAAGTGTATATACTCACAAGAACCCGAATAGCTTTGTCTTTGACCTTTTTTTTTTACTTACAACTATACCTAATATATAAAGGGGTGGAAAAGTGACGATTACCTGCAGGGCAAACATTAGCTAACCAGAAGGCAATAACAATGTAAACAAAAAACACCTGCTTAAAAGATCTAATACAAACATTTACATGCACGTACAACACTTAGAACTTTTAGCATATCAGTATGTGGAATTAAATTATGGAATGGATTAAGTAAAAAAGTTAAAAAATTGTACTGATATGATCCAGTTTAAGAGGTTGTTCAAAATAATAGTGCTTACAGAGTACAAAGAAGAAGAATTATGAGAAATACTTTCAACCTTATTGAAAATAAGATATTCTTCATCTCAGTATGTTAATAATGACTGAATTAATTAATTAATTACATATTACAAAACTGTTGTATACTAATTCATAGATGTTATTTTATTATATAAAAAGGTCAGTAAATGATTCTATATATTTGTAAACGCTTTGAAGTGGGAAAGGGGTAGGATTAAATAAGCTTTGCTTCTTCCTACTCCTTTTCGGGCATGATGTAAAATGAAATGATATGAAATTGTGTGATGTATTATGATGTAAGTGTATTCATGTTAGAAATAAACTAAAGAAAGAAATAAATGTCCCTGAGGAATGTAAGGTAGGAGTACTGTAATTACCTAACGTTACATTATTATTTTCCATAACAATTTAGCCCCCTCCACAATATTAACCCGACGTTAAAACAGAACTAGCTATTTATTGATTAGCAATTGCCGACTCATGTAACATTAGCTTAATGCTAAAAAGCCAGGTTACTATCACATTCTGTAACAGACAAATAATTTCATGTAGGCTAACGTTACCTACCTGCTACCTCTGTCTTTTTCTCGTTTCTCCTCCTCTTCTTTTCTCTTTTTTCTTCCCTGGGCACCTGACAGTTTTGGCCGTTTTGACATCTTGTGTTGATTTTTTGATGTGGTGACGTCCAAAAAGAGTCATGATACGGGAAGGGAGGGGGCGCACCGTGCGGGGGGAGGGGCGTAATGTTGTAACAAATAATATTTCTATTAAATAGGCTTTACTTTGCATTTTAATTAACGTGGGATTATTTTTTGTATTTAGAAATAATAGTGCCAACTTTTTTTTTTTTCTTTTTTTTTTTTTTCTCCAACATTTGTGGCACTGGTGTGGCGCCCCCTGATGGACGGCGCCCTTAGCATTTGCCTATACGGCCTATGCAACGGGCCGGCCCTGCTGTAAGTAATGTACTATTCAAAAGACACAGTGTTACATAATACATTAGTTTTTAAATTGATTACTTTCATTAATGTATTAGTTCAAGATCTACTGAAATGCGATTTTCTTATTTAAACGGGGATAGAATGGACCTGCTATCCCCGTTTAAATAAGAAAATCGCATTTCAGTAGGCCTTAAAAGAGTATGTTATGGTTTGTGTTACCTAATCCGAAACAGCAGAGGGCGGTATACATCCTTATGGACAGTATTAAACCAAAGTAGAATAAAAGTAGTTTAATGCACTTCCTGTGGCTACTAAAGAGTAAGATTAAAAAATTTAAAAAAAGTCTGAAGTAATGTACTATTTAAAAGACAGTGTTACATAATAGTTTAGTTTTTAATTGTTTACTTGTGTTATTGTATTAGTTAAATAGCAGGTAACTAGAGTCTGTTATGGGTTGTGTTACCTAATCCGAAACAGCAGAGGGCGGTATACATTCTTAAAGGCAGTATTAAACCAAAGTAGAATAAAAGTAGTTTAATGCACTTCCTGTAGGCTCCGTAATAGTACGATTTTTTTTAAAGGTCTGTATGTAATGTACTATTTAAAAGACACAGTGTTACATAATACTTTAGTTTACTTGGATTAATGTATTAGTTAAATAGCAAGTAACAAGTCTGTTATGGTTTGTGTTACCTAATCCGAAACAGCAGAGGGCGGTATACATCCTTAAAGGCAGCATTAAACCAAAGTAGAATAAAAGTAGTTTAATGCACTTCCTGTGGCTACTAAAGAGTACGATTTGTTTTTAAAAAGGTCTGTAAGTAATGTACTATTTAAAAGACAGTGTTACATAATAGTTTAGTTTTTTAATTGTTTACTTGGATTAATCCATCCATCCATCCATCCATCTTCTTCCGCTTATCCGAGGTCGGGTTGCGGGGGCAACAGCCTAAGCAGGGAAGCCTGTATTAGTTAAAGAGCAGGTAACAAGTCTGTTATGGTTTGTGTTACCTAATCCAAAACAGCAGAGGGCGGTATACATCATTAAAGGCAGTATAACCTACTCAGTGGCCTAGTGGTTAGAGTGTCCGTCCTGAGATCGGTAGGTTGGGAGTTCAAATCCCGGCCGAGTCATACCAAAGACTATAAAAATGGGACCCATTACCTCCCTGCTTGGCACTCAGCATCAAGGGTTGGAATTGGGGGTTAAATCACCAAAATGATTCCCGGGCGCAGCCACCGCTGCTGCCCACTGCTCCCCTCACCTCCCAGGGGGTGATCAAGGGTGATGGGTCAAATGCAGAGAATAATTTCGCCACACCTAGTGTGTGTGTGACAATCATTGGTACTTTAACTTTTACTTTAACTTTATTAAACCATAGTAGAATAAAATTTGTTTAATGCACTTCCTGCGGTTACTAAAGAGTACTATTTTTTTTAAAGATATGTGAGTAATGTACTATTTAAAAGGCACACTGTTACATAATAGTTTAGTTTTTAATTGTTTACTTGTATTAATGTATTAGTTAAATAGCAGGTAACAAGAGTCTGTTATGGTTTGTGTTACCTAATCTGAAACAGCAGAGGGCGGTATACATCCTTAAAGGCAACTTACGTATAAAATACTACACGGTCTAGCTCCGTCCTATCTTGCTGATTGTATTGTACCATATGTCCCAGCAAGAAATCTGCGTTCAAAGAACTCCGGCTTATTAGTGATTCCCAGAGCCCAAAAAAAGTCTGCGGGCTATAGAGCGTTTTCTATTCGGGCTCCAGTACTCTGGAATGCCCTCCCGGTAACAGTTAGAGATGCTACCTCAGTAGAAACATTTAAGTCCCATCTTAAAACTCATTTGTATACTCTAGCCTTTGAATAGCCCCCTTTTTTTAGACCAGTTGATCTGCCGTTTCTTTTCTTTTCTCCTCTGCTCCCCCCTCTCCCTTGTGGAGGGGGAGACACTCAGGTCCGGTGGCCATGAATGGGGTGCTAGCTGTCCGGGGACCCGGGGTGGACCGCTCGCCTGTGTATCGGTTGGGAACATCTCTGCGCTGCTGACCCGTCTCCGCTCGGGATGATTTCCTGCTGACCCCACTGTGGACTGGACTCTTACTGTTATGCTGGATCCACTATGGACTGTACTCTTACAATATTATGTTAGACCCACTCGACATCCATTGCATTCGGTCTCCCTAGGGGGGGGGGGGGGGGGGGTTACCCACATATGCGGTCCTCTCCAAGGTTTCTCATAGTCATTCACATCGACGTCCCACTGGGGTGAGTTTTTCCTTGCCCTTATGTGGGCTTTGTACCGAGGATGTCGTTGTGGCTTGTGCAGCCCTTTGAGACACTTGTGATTTAGGGCTATATAAATAAACATTGATTGATTGATTGATTTAAAAAAAAAAGTCTGTAAGTAATGTACTATTTAAAAGACAGTGTTACATAATAGTTTAGTTTTTAATTGTTTACTTGTATTAATGTATTAGTTAAATAGCTGATAACAAGAGTCTGTTATGGTTTGTGTTACCTAATCTGAAACAGCAGAGGGCGGTATACATCCTTAAAGGCGGCATTAAACCAAAGTAGAATAAAAGTAGTTTCCGCTTTTGGGGAAAATAAAACTCCACAGGGTATGCCAACCGAACGTCTAAAATCAACTAAACGACACCCACCTCCATTTAATGAAGTATGCCATACGCACAAAGCATTGTTAAGCCGGTGTTGCTCAGTATAGCGGTAACATCGTCGTAGAACTCGTAGCGCAAAGTAGTCTCGTAAGTTTTTATTTTGAAATGCACCCACAAAGTTAGTCGTGTCGTCACCACAGTGAGCTTGACTCACTCAGGCGGGGTCACGCTCGAAGCCAGCCGGATGTTTTGCGTCGCCACAATAAAGTGACAGTAACATATGTCGGCGTGATACGGAGGCAGGACACTCCAAAAGCCCCCCAGCGGCGGTGGCCACTTTCCGGGTAAGTTTGTGTCTTAGCCGAGCATGTAAACGCGGTGTTAGGGTGCCTGGGAGAGAAGCTGCAGGAGGTCGTGACGGGCTTGTTTTGCAGTCACCTGCGCGCTGCCAACAAAAGCACCACGTCGTCCTCAATAGGCGGATGCTGCATTTGTTGTGGTGGTCTCTCCTGCGGGTGCAAAACGCCTTTTAAAAGCCGCACTATGTTTTATTTGAGGGCGGCGTGCCTTTTGTTTGTTGTCCCTCATGTTGCTGACTGTTAATGCTTTGCTGCATGGTGCCACACTCATCTTCTCAACAAGTTGGATACGTGTAGGGGGGCGTGAGAGGCAAACGCGTATTTCTTGACACATTTCAGATTTATTAAAATAAACATTCAATTTAGGGGCGTGAAAAATTCTGTACTCTAGAAAAATGTAACTGAGAAAGTTTCAAACTGCCCTTTTTTAAAGCAGTGCTTCTTAAATAGTGAGTGGGGGCGTGAGAGGAAGTAGCATGATAACTCATTTTAATGTTGGTTTTAACTATTTTGACACATACAGATATAAAAATACAGTCGTACTCATAAGTTTACATACCCTGGGAGAATTTATGATTTCTTGGCCATTATTCAGAGAATATGAATGATAACACAAAAACCTTTCTTCCACTCATGCTTAATGGTCGTGTGAAGCTATTTATTGGCAACCAACTGTGTTTACTCTTTTTAAATCAAAATGACAAAAGAAAGTACCCAAATGACCCTGATCAAAAGTTTACATACCCCAGTGACTTTGATCTGATAACATACACAAACTCGACCATGCAGCCCATTTTTCTACAAGTGCCTCCTTATTGTGCATCTTGAAACAGCCACACCACATTTTTTCAGAGAGTCCTGTATTTCAGCTGAAGTAATTTGCGGATTTTTTTTTTGCATCTCGAACAATTTTCCTGGCAGTTGTGGCTGAAATCTTTGCTGGTCTACCCGAATCCCACGTTTCCCACTTCTTAATCAGCGTTTGAACACTGCTGATTGGCAACCAACTGTGTTTACTCTTTTTAAATCAAAATGACAAAAAAGAAAGTACCCAAATGACCCTGATCAAAAGTTTACATACCCCAGTGACTTTGATCTGATAACATGCACAAACTCGACCATGCAGCCCATTTTTCTACAAGTGCCTCCTTATTGTGCATCTTGAAACAGCCACACCACAATTTTTCAGAGAGTCCTGTATTTCAGCTGAAGTAATTTGCAGATTTTTTTTTTTGCATCTCGAACAATTTTCCTGGCAGTTGTGGCTGAAATCTTTGCTGGTCTACCCGAATCCCACATTTCCCACTTCTTAATCAGCGTTTGAACACTGCTGATTGGCAACCAACTGTGTTTACTCTTTTTAAATCAAAATGACAAAAGAAAGTACCCAAATGACCCTGATCAAAAGTTTACATACCCCAGTGACTTTGATCTGATAACATGCACAAACTCGACCATGCAGCCCATTTTTCTTCAAGTGCCTCCTTATTGTGCATCTTGAAACAGCCACACCACAATTTTTCAGAGAATTTTTTTGCATCTCGAACAATTTTCCTGGCAGTTGTGGCTGAAATCTTTGCTGGTCTACCCGAATCCCTCATTTCCCACTTCTTAATCAGCGTTTGAACACTGCTGATTGGCATTCTCAATTCCTTGGATATCTTTTTATACCTCTTTCCTGTTTTATGCAGTTCAATTACCTTTCCTCGCAGATCTTTTGACAATTATTTTGCCTTACCCATGACTCAGAATCCAGAAACATCTGTGCAGCACTGGATGAAAGATGCAATGGTCTGTCAGAAGCCCGGACACTCACTGACCTTTTATACACACACATTAATTACAAACAAACATGTCACAGGTGAGGACTGGAACCTTGATTAGCCATTCAAACCTGTTTGTGTCAACTTTTGTGCATGTTATCAGATCAAAGTCACTGGGGTATGTAAACTTTTGATCAGGGTCATTTGGGTACTTTCTTTTGTCATTTTGATTTAAAAAGAGTAAACACAGTTGTTTGCCAATAAATAGCTTCACACAACCATTAAGCATGAGTGGAAGAAAGGTTTTTGTGTTATCATTCATATTCTCTGAATAATGGCCAAGAAATCACAAATTCTCCCAGGGTATGTAAACTTATGAGCACAACTGTAAATATTAACGTCAGGGAGCGTGAGAAGCAATAGCAAAAAAGTACCTTTTAATAATAGTAAATAAGTATTTTGACACACGTACATGCCAAAAATATGAATTAACCTCGGGTGGATGGGTGAAAATGCTGTGAGTGAGGACGTTGTGCCGGGGCCCCTAGGCTTTTGTAAAGTTTGTCATGTTAACATTTGTCAATATAAACAAGTATTGAATAAATCTAGTTGCATATTCCTTACAGATACAAAGTCCCCAAGGCAGAAATGTATTAGAAAGTATCCGGTAACAAGCGTGTTCGCGTCATTCAATTTACCGCGTCAGAATCTCAATTTAGTGAATTATTGTGGCCACTACTTGCATACTTGCCAACCCTCCCGATTTTCCCGGGAGACTCCTGAATTTCAGTGCCCCTCCCGAAAATCTCCCGGGGTAACCATTCTCCCAAATTTTTCCCGATTTCCACCCGGACAACAATATTGGGGGCGTGCCACAAAGGCACTGCCTTTAGCGTACTCTACAACCTGTCGTCACGTTCGCTTTTCCTCCATACAAACAGCGTGCCGGCCCAATCACATATTATATGCGGCTTATACACACACAAGTGAATGCAAAGCATACTTGATCAATAGTCATACTGAGGGTGGCCGTATAAACAACTTTAACACTGTTACAAATATGCACCACACTGTGAACCCACACCAAACAAGAATGACAAACACATTTCGGGAGAACATCCGCACCGTAACACAACAGAACAAATACCCAGAACCCCTTGCAGCACTAACTCTTCCGGAACGCTACAATATACACCCCCCCCCCCCCCCCCCCCCCCCGCACCCCCACACACACCTCAACCCCCCCATCTCCCGAATTCGGAGGTCTCAATGTTGGCAAGTATGACTAGGTGTCACCGAAAAAACACAATTACCACTCCTCTTCAACTTTAATAATAAATTAATTGGTGTTTTTCATACCGACCATTGTTCTCTGTTTGACTCATTTCACTTGCTCAAACTTTTTTCTAACATTCCACACTACAAAATAATACAAGTATGTATGATCACTGCGGACATCGTATCGTATCAATGTCCGTATTGGCCAATACTCAAGGGTTGAATAACGGCGTGGTATCAGGACAGCCCTCGTATTAACAGTATTGTCCCGTGAAAAAAAAGAGGGGTTTAGTCAAAGTGATATAGTAAAGAGTCTCAAACCGTGGAAGCAAGTTATTTGATTTGATTTGTTTTGATTTAGATTTATTGGTCCCCGTTGGGGAAATTAATTTTCACTGCTGTACATTTAAACAATAGACATTACACATCACAAACAAAAATAACAAAAATACATCATACATGACCAACACATTTACAGGCTTGTCAGACAGGTCGGCCGGGCCTGTTGTTTAGTGCGGCTATAGCTGCAGGGATAAGGCTTTTCCCGAGGCGGGCCCTACGGAATTTGATAGCTCTGTACCTGCGCCCTGATGGTAGTGGGATGATGTATTGGTGTAGTGGGTGAGTCATATCCTGGACTATTGTGTTTGCCAGTCGAGTGATGGACCTGTGGTTTAGATCTGAAATGTTGGGGACGATTTTACCTGCTATGTTTGTAATGCGTGTGGGTTTGGTCCGGTTGGTTACAGAAAGCAAAGTGAAAAAACATGTGGAACAGCACAGAAGGATGGGTTGAACGATGCTTTGGTAAAGTAATAACAGGAGGTGAGGTACAACGTATAGTCCTTTAAAGGCCTACTGAAACCCACTACTACCGACCACGCAGTCTGATAGTTTATATATCAATGATGAAATCTTAACATTGCAACACATGCCAATACGACCGGGTTAACCTATAAAGTGCAATTTTAAATTTCCCGGGAAACTTCCGGTTGAAAACGTCTATGTATGATGACGTATGCACGTGACGTCAATAGTTGAATCAGACATTTTGGAATAGGTCGGTCGCCAGATTAAATCGTCTTTTTTCATCGCTAAATTCCACAGTATTCCGGAAATCTGTGTTGGTGAATCTTTTGCAATTTGTTAAATGAACAATGGAGACTGCAAAGAACAAACCTGTAGGTGCGATCGGTGTATTAGCGTCTGGCTACAGTAACACAACCAGGAGGACTTTGACTTGGATAGCAGACGCACTATCCGACGCTAGCCGCCGACCGCATCGATGATCGGGTGAAGTCCTTCGTCGCTCCGTCGATTGCTGGAACGCAGGTGAGCTTCGGTGTTGATGAGCAGATGAGAGCTGGCGTAGGTGGAGAGCTAATGTTTTTAGCATAGCTCTGTCGAGGTCCGTAGCTAAGTTAGCTTCAATGTTAGCAACAGCATTGTTAAGCTTCGCCAGGCTGGAAAGCATTAACCGTGTAGTTACAGGTCCATGGTTTAATAGTATTGTTGATTTTATGTCTATCCTTCCAGTCAGAGGTTTATTCATTTTGTTTCTATCTGCAGTTAAGCCCGATGCTATCACGTTAGCTCCGTAGCTAAAGTGCTTCACCGATGTATTGTCGTGGAGGTAAAAGTCACTGTGAATGTCCATTTTGCTTTCTCGACTCTCATTTTCAAGAGGATTTAGTATCCGAGGTGGTTTAAAATACAAATCTGTGATCCACAATAGAAAAAGGAGAGTGTGGAATTCAATGAGCCCTTGTACCTAAGTTACGGTCAGAGCGAAAAAAGATACGCCCTGCACTGCACTCTAGTCCTTCACTCTCACGTTTTTCATCCACGAATCTTTCATCCTCGCTCAAATTAATGGGGTGATCGTTGCTTTCTCGGTCCGAATCGCTCTCGCTGCTGGTGTAAACAATGGGAAAATGTGAGGAGACTTTCAACTAGTGACGTCACGCTACTTCCGGTACAGGCAAGGCTTTTTTATCAGCGACCAAAAGTTGCGAACTTTATCGTCGGTGTTCTCTACTAAATCCTTTCAGCAAATATATGGCAATATCGCGAAATGATCAAGTATGACACAGAATAGATCTGCTATCCCCGTTTAAATAAAAACAATTCATTTCAGTAGGCCTTTAAGTTTACGGATGGCTGACAGTCTTTGTTGACTTCTTTTTTGAATGTCCGTGGTGTGCTGCTCAAAGGTGAGTTTATTGTCCAAGCTATGCCCAGGTATTTAAAAGTGTCAACTGTTTTAACTGTTTGTGTGTTTATGATGATGGGGTGTTGAGGTGAGGGGGGGTTGAACCATATTTCTTCTGTTTTATTGACAATGATTACCCGATAACAGGCTGTGCATGACTCTGTGAAATGTTTGACTGTGTTATGATAGTCCAGGATGGATTGACTGTTGGAGAGGAGTGCAAGAATGGCTGTGTCATCTGAGTATTTTAAGTATGTTGTGGTGGGTGAGACTAACAGACTATTTAAAGGCTCAGGAAGTTTTCACGGTTTGTTTTTTGATGAGAGTGTGAAACAGCAGAGAAATATTGAACTTTTTTAAATGTAATAAGATCCTGAATTTAGGGGTTTTATTAGCTGTAAACTATAATGATCAAAAATGTTAAGAACTGAAAAATCTTTGTTGAGCTTTTGAGCTGATTATTGGGTCATCGGGAGTACCGCGAGTTTTCCTGGCGGATCGACCAAAAACTGGCCAAAGGACTGCAGTTTGTTTAATCTGTGCTGGTAATTCTAACTCTACCAAAGCGATGAATCAGCTTGTAGAACATTTCTTATGTACAGAGGGCGCACTTCTTCTGACTCTGACTCTGGATCAACATTTGCAATTCAAATTAGTGTAATGCATTAATTAGTTCCAACTGCAATAACACTCCCCAACACTCTTCAATTGCCATTATGTGCGTGCAAGAAAGGAAACTAAGCAGCTCGCGAGTCGACAAGAGTTGCGACCAAGTGACTTTTGTCCGTACAGTGTGTGTGTTTGTGTGTACTGTAGTATTGTCCATCTGTTGACTTGAGAAAAATCTAATTCGTTGAAATAATGTTTCTTGTTAAGAATAAAGGAAATCAAATAACAAATACAATTAGAGATGTACTGATCGTTCGGCCACCGATCAATATCGGTAGATTTTTGTGAAAAAGTAAGTGATCGCCAATGCTGACCCCCTCTGGCTGACAATATTTAATTTTAGTCCCCCGGCTGACAAGCCGCTAGCAGCTAATTATGTGTCTCTATGCACAGTGTGGAGCTGCTACTCTAAGCTAATAGTAATCCCCCCCTTCACGCCAAATTTGTCACGTGTGGTGCGCATGGTGATGCGGGGGTTTGTTCTCCCAAGATGCAAGGGACGAATCCGGACAGGACTTGCAGGTAATAACTTGATTTAATAATAAAATAACACAAAACTGGTACAAAACAGAAAACAAACCGACAGGAAGAGGTGCCGAACGCACTGGAAGCTAAGGTTAACACTTAGCATAAACTATGGAACTTAGCTGAGTCAAGAATCAAGAATGAACTTACGTGGCAGTCGCGTGATGCAAAAACAAAGAAAGCAGAACGAGTGATGAACAAAGGTGGGCTTAAATAGCGTCTGTGATTACAACAGGTGCGCGTCAGAAACACAAGCGGCAGGTGGAATTAATAAGTAACTATGGTAACCAACTCAAAGGTGCACAGACAGGAACAAAATGAGTCCAAGACTAACAGAAAACCCAAACAGAAATATGATCCGGGCAGCGGATCATAACAAAATTAACTGTATTTCTTAGTATCTTACATATTATTCTTATGAAACGTATTATTGTTACTGGAGGACGATGCTAAACATTTATTTACACTGGGAGCAAGCCAAGAACAGCCATGCTAATAGCTAAGCTAACCGCTAAGCTAGCTTCAAACAACACCAAGAAATAAGTGCTTAGTAAAGGTTAAGAAGTGTAGACGGAACCATGGTACTGCAGAAAGTAAGCAGCTAATTACAAGAAATTAACAAAATAAGAGTCTAGAAAGAGGATAATATAACTGTTTGTGTGTCAGCATTGTCACAGTCAGTGCACAACATGTACACAGTATGTGTATATATTTATATACATATATATATAGGCTCCAGCGCCCCCCGCGACCCCGAAGGGAATAAGCGGTAGAAAATGGATGGATGGATGTATATATGTGTATATATTTATATATATGCATGTACATTTATAGATATATGTATGTATATATGTATGTATTTCGCTTATCTATATTGTGTAAATGTGTGTATATATATATGTATATGAATGTGTGTATACATATATACATACATTCATAAATGTATGTATGTATGTATATATATTTATATCTACATACATACAACACACACATACATGCTATCTATCTATCTATCTATCTATATATATATATATATATATATATATATATATATATATATATATATATATATCCCCTGGGGATAGGTTGATCGGCAACACTAAATTGGCCCTAGTGTGTGAATGTGAGTGTGATTGTTGTCTATCTGTGTTGGCCCTGTGATGAGTTGGCGACTTGTCCAGGATGTACCCCGCCTTCCGCACGATTGCAGCTGAGATAGGCTCCAGCCCCCCTGCAACCCCAAAAGGGATAAGCGGTAGAAAATGGATGGATGGGGATATATATATATATATATATATATATATATATATATATATATATATATATATATATATATATATATATATATATATATATATATATATATATATATATATATATTAATGACCCCCACCATGACATGCATTAAGCTACAACCCCCCCCAAAAAAAACAGCATCAATCTATATTTTGACAAAAATACAATGTGGGGCCAATGTGTGTTGTTTGGGAGCAGTTCAACTTTTCATCAACTTAACTCACCTTAATGTGTGTTCCTAAATTTGTGTTGGTCGCCTTAGATGAAGTGAGCCGTTATGATTTTGGTTTACAGAGTAAACAACTACAAACTAATGTTTGGGTCACTGTTTTCTCTAAATGCATACATTTGTCTAAATATGGCCAAGGACAGAATCCCTCTGCCATTTTCAAGTATGTTATTTTTTTTTGAGTGGTCAGCTTGAAGCGTCCCTCTGTCTCCGACTCCCTCGTCGTCATGTGACATGAGTGCGTGACTGTTACGTAATGTTTCACCCTAACCTTAGCCAATTGTGGACCCCGACTTAAAGAAGTTGAAAAACTTATTCGGTTGTTACCATTTAGTGGTCAATTGTACGGAATATGTACTTCACTGTGCAATCTACTAATAAAAGTCTCAATCAATCAATCTTACAAACACTAACTAATCATCATGGATGTTCTCCGTATGTATGGATGTTCTCATTCATCCAGGTCATTGGATTTTCTCCGTATTTGTTTTTTTTCCTGGATTCGTAGTCCGTTTTCTCTCTTTGTAGCTTTGATTTAGCTACCTCGCTACATGGGTCTAAAAATAGCTAAGCTACCGCCTAGCTACTGTAAAATGTAGTTAAGCTACGTAGCTTAGCGACATGTAGCTGGTTACTGCCCATCACTGCCGACATGTAAAAGAAGGGCGGATCGATCCATAAATTGGTGGTGTCTATACCAAGGGTAGTATCAGTTTATGATCAATAATAGAGTGATTAGATATCATTTTTTATTTTTCAGAAGTTATTATTATTTTTATTTATTTTCATGTTTACAAACTTAGAGACTAATTCCCTGGACGCAGGAGGACTTTGAGGGCAAAAACCTAAATATTTAGATGAATAGTAGATAGTAAGTTTTTGCTTTTGTTTAGTTGTTGTGTACTATTGACTTTGTTTTGCCCAAACAAATGTCCATAATAAAAGAGAATTGGGGAACTCGTTTCAATATTGTGTTGATATTGTTAAACAGTCAATAGCACTCACAATAATAATAATAATAATAATAACTGGGATTTATATAGCGCTTTTCTAAGTACCCAAAGTCGCTTTACATGTGGAACCCATCATTCATTCACACCTGGTGGTGGTAAGCTACTTTCATAGCCACAGCTGCCCTGGGGTAGACTGACAGAAGCGTGGCTGCAATTTGCGCCAACGGCCCCTCCGACCACCACCTATCATTCGTCATTCAGTTCACCGGTGTGAGTGGCACCGGGGGCAAAGGGTGAAGTGTCCCGCCCAAGGACACAACGGCAGCGATTTTTGGATGGTAAGAGGCGGGGAGCGAACCTGCAACCCTTAGGTTTCTGGCACGGTTGCTCTACCCACTACGCCATGCCGCCCCTATAAATAAATAGAAACATTTACAATTAATACATTGGATTAGTATCGGTCGATCTCACTCACGGATGATCGGAATCGGCAGCGTAACACCTAGATTGGGACATCCCTAATTATAATACTACAACAGTATTTGCTTCTGAATGGGCTCCTTCAGCGGCACACACACACACACACACACACACACACACACCTGTCCTTTGGAGCAGATGGTGTGCAGCGGGTCAACTGATGCTAGGAGTGTGCTTCTGATCCCGATCAGCTGTCAGGTCTCGTTGATCCGAGCAGGCGGGCGCACGATCACCTCAACAGCTGCTTGTTCTGCTGCAGCGACACGTTTGATCGCTTGACCTCTCAGAATCAATACTTACCCTGTCTGCTGTTTTTAATGTGTAATAGCTTTTTATGTCATGGTGGATATTCCTTCATTAATATCCCCATTAAGCGATACCGATGACAGCAATTTGGCGACAATGGAGCTTTTAATACTATCCAAATTTGACAACAACAAACGAACGAAGGTGTCCTCAACGCAATGTGGCGTCCTTGCTCGCGGCTAACGTCCCTCCCCAGTGCAACTATTACATCACCAATCCTCACCTGTATCGGTGACCAAAAAGCCAAGTTTCTTACAGCTATCACAATGATTGGAGGATTCGAGAACAAGGAATAGCTAAACATGCTACACTACACACTATCGGATACAAAAATGATACCAAATATAGTATCAGTATATTAATGATACCAAATATAGTATCAGTATATAGTTGATGCTACAGTGGAAATAGTTATAATCGTGAAAAAATGCAAATGTAAGATTTCAACTGATTGTAATGGAATTGATATGGAAACGATAAAAAAGGTTATTGAAGAGATCTCAGGACCCTCCATCCATCCATTTTCTACCGCTTTTTCCCTTTGGGGTCGCGGGGGGGCGCTGGAGCCTATCTCAGCTACAATCGGGCGGAAGGCGGGGTACACCCTGGACAAGTCGCCACCTCATCGCAGGGCCAACACAGATAGACAGACAACATTCACACTCTCAGGACCATTAATGTATATTAGTAACCTATCATTTCAAACAGGTACATTTCCAAACAAAATGAAAATAGCTAAAGTTGCACCAATTTATAAGACTGGAGGCAAACACCAATTTAGAAATTATAGACCTGTTTCTTTACTTCCACAATTATCTAAAATAATTGAAAAACTGTTCAGTAACAGATTAGAGAGTTTCACAAACAAAAATAGAATACTCGAAGAGAACCAATATGGTCTGATGTGCCCGAAACAACTCCCTAGGGAGGCGTTCAGGTGGCAGCCTGACCAGATGCCCGAACCACCTCATCTGACTCCTTACTTTGAGCTCCTCCCGGATGACAGCGCTTCTCACCCTATCTCTAAGGGAGAGCCCCGCAACCTGACAGAAGAAACTAATTTCGGCCGCTTGTACCCGTCATCTTGTCCTTTTGGTCATAACCCAAAGCTCATGACCATAGGTGAGGATGGGAACGTAGATCGACAGGTAAATTGAGAGCTTTGCCTTCCGGCTCAGCTCCTTCTTAACCACAACGGATCGATACAGCGTCCGCATTATTGAAGACACCGCACCGATCCACTCTTCCCTCTCTCGTGAACAAGACTCTGAGGTACTTGAACTCCTCCACTTGGGGAAGGGTCTCCTCCGCAACCCGGAGATGACACTCCACCCTTTTCCGGGCGAGAACCATGGACTCGGACTTGGAGGTGCTGATTCTCACTCCAGCCGTGAACCGATCCAGTGAGAGCTGAAGATCCTGGCCATTTTTGACCCTCCCATATTTATTCATTTGCTGACTTGCCACTTTTGCCTCATCCCATTTCACGAGAGTTTTCATTATTTGCAGAGCTGCAGGCGATGGCTCGCTGGCTCCTCCCGATTGCAAGCGTCACAGTGCCACCTTGTTGACATCACTTCAATCCCGCTCGACAAAAACGCCTTGAGCTTCCGAGTCATCCGCTGGAAGTGTGCCGCCAACAATGGGGAGGAAGACTCCTCGCATAAAACTTAGTGACGTGCTCACACACACTTATCCTTTCTCCTTTTGAGCCTGGGCCACACACTTTTAAAGGCCTGGCTTCCACCCCCACCCGTCTTCCAGGCCCAGACAAAGGGTGGAGAGCGGCCATGGCGCCCTGTAGCCAGGTGTTCGCCACTGCTGCCTCAGGCCGTAAAAGCAGCGAGCCTCAGCCTCCAGCTGCCCTCGCCGGCCTCCCATTGTGTGCCTCCTTTGTGCGCCCACCCGCCCCTCGTTCATTCATGGGCCACACAGGGGACGTCCTTTCAGCCTTGTGTGTGTGTTGAGTACGCGTGCCTTGGGGAAAGCGGGTGTTGCGGGTCTCCTCCTCCTCCTCCTCCTGCCGCTGTCTCCGCGCCTCATTGTGACACACCTCCTTGTGATTGGCGTAGACCCCAGCGCTCCCAACAAGGGAATGGCAGACATTGTTGGTTCCATCTGTTCCGCTGCTCATTGTCCAAGTTGCTTCTGGACGGACAACACAGATCTGCAACTGGCTGATCCTCATGATTTTTATGAATGGAGACATGTAGGAAGCAAGGCTGGTGCAATTTTTTCCTGTCGTTTTTTGGTTGATGCACTGAAGATGTGGTAAGTGTTTGCTACTAAAGAGGTGCCTTTGTAACTGTCTTCCTGTGCAAAGTTGTTGGATAGAGTGATAGTAGAGTGGAATTATATTCTAAACCGGGGTGTCCAAAGTGTGGCCTGGGGGCCCGCAGCTAATTTTTTGAACAGCCCGCTGCACATTTTATAAATACCATAAAAAAAATAGAATATCTTTTTTTTTCTCTCCTGTATCTATTTTTTTTAAATGCAATGTATTTATTAGTTAGTTTTTATTTATTTATTTATTATTAATAGTTTTTATGTATTTATTTTTTTAATATATGACATTCACTGTTCACAATTGATTTTTTTCTAAAAAACAAAACAAAAGGGGAAATGTTAAAGGACAAGATATTACCAGGGCTCAGAAAATCTATAGAGACTACTCCTACCCCCACCAAGGACTGTTTTCACTGCTGGACTCTGGAAAGAGGTTCCGCAGCCTCCGTAGCAGAACCTCCAGGTTCTGTAACAGTTTCTTCCCTCAGGCCGTAAGACTCTTGAACGCATCATAATAATCCCTTCAATTACCCCAAAAAACAGATGAACTCGCTGGACTATAAAGACAATATAACATACATCCGTAAACGTAGATGCATATGAAAAAGTGCAATATATTTATCTGTACAGTAAATCTATTTATTTATATCTGCACCTTATTGCTCTTTCATCCTGCACTACAACGAGCTAATGCAATGAAATTTTGTTTTCATCGTTACTGTAAAGTTCAAATTTCAATGACAATAAAGGAAGTCTAAGTCTAATTATTTATTTTTCTGAAGTCATTGCAATAAAGCAGTGATTGTCAAACTGTAGTACATCTACCACTAGTGGTACACAGACTTTATCTAGTAGTAAACCAAATACTCCCATCAATTAAATATCCAAACACAGTGTTACTGTTCAAACTGTGTGTAATGTTACAGCGATAAAAAATATTAAATACATTTGCTAAATAAACCCCCTGCCTAGTTTTTAATGAATACTTGGGTCTACTATGCTACTTCTATTTTAATGTTTCTCATTAAAGTAGTACTTGGAGAGCCAAGTGTTTTTCTGAGGTGGTACCTGGTGAAAACGGTTCGACAACCACTGGTTTGAACTTTAGACTTTTACTTTTAAAAAGTGGAATAAAAGGGTAAACATGTGAATTGGAATTGGGGTTTAAATCACCAAAAATTATTCCCGGGCGCAGCCACCGCTGCTGCTCAATGCTCGCCTCCCATCCCAGGGGGTGATCAAGAGTGATGGGTCAAATGCAGAGAATAATGACAATCATGGGTACTTTAACTTTAACTTTAAATGTGACAGGAAAACATATGCAAGGTTGACTGTAATAACACAAAGCTACCATGCAGGCTGTTTTTTTCTTTCAAGTTGTCATTGTTAAAAAAAAAAGAATAAAAATCAATGTTGTTATGAATTATTAACCTATTCAAGGCTCAAATTACTTTACATGACAAATTATATTTAACAAACCAAAGGAAATGATCTAGAGACTTAAGCGTTGAAAGTAAAAAATAAAAAATACTTGTTTTTGACATTTTTATAAGTGGGGCCCTTTTAAATCCTTAAAAATTTTAGTGGGACTTTTTTTTTTTCCAAAACGGTCAAAAAATAATACATTGAAATTAATGTTATGACTTATGGATGTATTTAAGGCTGTAGTTACTTCACATCAATTATTTCACTTTTAAATGTTTTAGGGGGAAAGTATTGCAGATTTTTTAAACAGGCTTTCGACAAAAAGGACATCCATCCATCCATTTCCTACCGCTTGTCCCTTTCTGGGGTCGCGGGGGGTGCTGGAGCCTATCTGACAAAAATGAAACATACAATTATATACTGGACAAAAATATAAAAGCAACACTTTTGTTTTTGCTCGCATTTTTCATGAGTTGAACTCAAAGATCTAAAACTTTTTCTATATACACAAATGACCCATTCCTCTTAAATATTGTTCACAAATCTGTCTAAATCTATTAGTAAGACTGTCTTCTTTGCCAAGATAATCCATCCCACCTCAAAGGTGTGGCATATCAAGATGCTGATTAAACAGCATGATTATTGCACAGGTGTGCTTTAGGCTGCCCACTTCAAAAGGCCACTCTTAAATGTGCAGTTATGCTTTATTGGAGGTCTGGGAGGGTCAGAAAAGCAGTCAGTATCTGGTGTGACCAGCATTTGCCTCACGCAGTGCAACACATCTCCTTGGCATAGAGTTGATCAGGTTGGTGATTGTGGCCTGTGGAATGTTGGTCCACTCCTCTTCTATGGCTGTGCCAAGTTGCTGGATATTGGCAGGAAGTAGAACACGCTGTCGTTTTCGCCGATCCACAGCATCCCAAACATGCTCAATGGGTGACATGTCCGGTAAGTATGCTGACAATGCAAGAACTGGGATGTTTTCAGCTTCCAGGAATTGAGTACAGTTCCTTGCAACATGGGGCCATGCATTGTCATGCTGCAACATGGGGCGATGGTCTCGGGTGAATGGCACAACAATGGCCCTCAGGATCTCGTCACGGTATCTCTGTGCATTCAAAATGCCATCAATAAAATGCACTTGCGTTCGTTGTCCATACCATAACCCACTTCCACCATGGGCCACTCTATTCCAGTTGACATGAGCAAACCACTCTCACACACGACGCCACACACGCTGTGTGCCATCTACCCTGAACAGTGAAAACCGTGATTCATCAATGAAGAGAACACGTCTCCAGCGTACCATCGAATGTAAGCATTTGCCCGATCAAATCGGTTACGACGACAAACTGTAGTCAGATTGAGACCCCGGTGAGGACGACAAGCATGCAGATGAGCTTCCCTGAGATGGTTTCTCACAGTTTGTGCAGAAATTATTTGGTTATGCAAACCAATTGTTGCAGCAGCTGTCCAGATGGCTGGTCTCAGACAATCATGGAGGTGCACCTGCTGGATTTGGAGGTCCTGGGCTGGTGTGGTTACACGTGGTCTGCGGTTGTGAGGCTGGTTGGATGTACTGCCAAATTCTCTGAAACGCCTTAGGAGACAGCTTATGGTAGGGAAAGGAGCATTCAATTCACAGGCAGCAGCTCTGATGAGCATTCCTGCAGTCAGCCAGCCCTCAAAACTTGCAACATCTGTGGCATTGTGCTGTGTGATAAAACTGCATATTTCAGAGTGACCTTTTATTGGGGGCAGCCTAAGGCACACCTGTGTAATAATCATGCTGTTTAATCAGCATCTCGGTATGCCACACCTGTGAGGTGGGACAGATTATTTGAACAATATTTGAGAGGAATAAGTCTTTTGTGTGTATATAGTAAACGTTTTGGATCTTTTGAGTTGAACCCATGAAAAATGGGAGCAAAAACAAAAGTGTTGCTTTTATATTTTTGTTCAGTGTAGGTAATAATAACCACAGACCTGAAATTGATAGAGATATTTTAGTGTTGGATTAAAAAAAAGATCTAAAATATGATTTAGACCAGAGCTGTCAAAGTTTTCAATGAGGGCCACATCGCAGTTATTAGGGCTGTGAATCTTTGGGTTTCCCACGATTCGATTCAATATCGATTCTTGGGGTCACGATTCGATTCAAAATCGATTTTTTTTTTTTTTCAATTCAACACGATTCTCGATTCAAAAATGATTTTTTCCCGATTCAAAAGGATTTTCTATTCATTCAGTACATAGGATTTCAGCAGGATCTACCCCAGTCTGCTGACATGTAAGCCGATTGTAGCTGAGATAGGCTCCAGCGCCCCCCGCGACCCCGAAGGGAATAAGCGGTAGAAAATGGATGGATGGATGGAAGCAGAGTAGTAGATTTTTGTAAAGAGCTTTTACAATTGTAAAGGACAATGTTTTATCAACTGATTGCAATAATGTAAATTTGTTTTAACTATTAAATGAACCAAAAATATGACTTATTTTATCTTTGTGAAAATATTGGACACAGTGTGTTGTCAAGCTTATGAGATGCGATGCAAGTGTAAGCCACTGTGACACTATTCTTTATTTTTTTATAAATGTCTAATGATAATGCCAATGAGGGATTTTTAATCACTGCTATGTTGAAATTGTAACTAATATTGATACGGTTGTTGATAATATTCATTTTTGTTTCACTACTTTTGGTTTGTTCTGTGTCGTGTTTGTGTCTCCTCAATTGCTCCGTTTATTGCAGTTCTGAGTGTTGCTGGGTTGGTTTTGGTTTTGGAATTGGATTGCATTGTTATGGTATTGCTGTGTATTGTTTTGTTGGATTGATTAATTAAAAAAATAAATAAAATAAAATAAAAAAATAAAAACATAGATTTAAAAAAAAAAGAGAATCGACTCTGAATCGCACAACTTGAGACTCGCGATTCGAATTCGAATCGATTTTTTTCCCACACCCCTAGCAGTTATGCTTGGCCCCAGAGGGCAGCTTCTAACAGTGAGTACTAATATTAGTAGATTTTTTAAAAACTAAAATGTAATAAAAATATAGTAAGTTGCAATAATTTCACCTCAAAATGTAGTGTATATTACTGTAAATGGAAAAACAGTACTGCTGTTTTTATGGTAAAAAAAAAAAGGCAACTCAGTTGCCAGAATTTTACTGAAAAATTTACATTTGTTTTTTTTACCGTAAATAAAAAAAATAATGCAATTTTACAGTAAAATGTTGGCACCTGAGCTGCCAGGTTTTTTTTAAACTGCAAATCAACAACTGTAGATGTTTTGGTGTATTACTGTTATTACTGTAACCACAGTTTACTACAGTAAAAAAAAGTACTGTTTTTTTCATTTAGATAAAAATGATTTAAAAACCACAGTAAATTTCACAATTTTACAATGAAATCTATTGCTACTTTTACTTTGCACCATTTGATGGATAACTGGCTTTGAAATCATTATTATTAGTATTTATTTATATTTAAAATATTTTCATTTAGACAAAAATGCTGTAAAAACCACAGTACATTTCACAATTTTACCATGAAATCTATTGCTACTTTTACATTGCACCATTTGATGGATAACTCGCTTTGAAATCATTATTATTAGTATTTATTTATATTTAAAAATGGCTTGAATGTTTGATAATATATTTTTTCATAATTAAACAATATTTAAGTTAACATAATTTGCGATTACATGAAGTACTTTTTTTTTTTTTCTCTCAAAATAGAAAGAAAGAATACATTTAGTAAGAAAAGTGACAGTACTTTATTGTTACATATTATTTCCAGGCTTTCGAGGGCCAAATAAAAATACAAAATAAAATGAAGTGGCGGGCCTTGAGTTGACACTTTACCAACATAGACGGGAGCCTTAAAGGTTTAAAAAAACAACAAGTATATATTGAATTGATTTTGAAAATGAAAAATATCAAAATGGCCCCCGCATGGTTTGATTTTTCAGTGGAAAAAGTGTGGACACCCCTGTTCTAAAGGCTGCTTATGGATGTAAAGTTGCGGTGCTTTTTTGGTGCATCTTGCACTTGGGGCCTGAAAAAGTGTTCAATGTTGATCAAAAGTGTCACTACAGTTGATTTGCTGATGTGTAAGTCGGGGGAAGCCCAGCGTCATCATGACCTCCTAGTGTCAGACACCCCCCCACCCCAGTTTGTCCCTGTGACGCCCTTCCTCCCCCGACAGCACCACACCAACTCCCGGCACTTTCAACCGCCGCCCGCCAAGCTCCCCAAACGGCAAGCGTCACGTTACATATTCATGACTCGCCGGGAGGGGGACTGTTTGGGTTTGAAAAATGCGCCGTTGGGGCGACGCTGGGCCAACGTTGTGTTGAGGCCATTAGTTACTTTAAATGTGGGAGGTTGGCAGAAGACTATTGAATTGATCTTTATTGTCATTGCACAAGTAAATTTTTCTTTGGACGACCAGAACTTGGGTGACGAAATAGTTTTAGTGGCCAGGTATGTTTACCACACAAGGAATTTGACTTGGTAGACTGTTTTAATTTGTGTGTCCTGATTGGCTGTCCTTTTGCACGTGACTTTTGCGACACCGTGTAAAAATGTGTACTTGCCAACCTTGAGACCTCCGATTTCGGGAGGTGGGGGGGGCGTGGTCGGGGGTGGGGCGGGGCGTGGTTAAGAGGGGAGGAGTATATTGACAGCTAGAATTCACCAAGTCAAGTATTTCATACATATATATATATATATATATATATATATATATATATATATATATACACATATATACACATATATATATATATGTATATATATATATATATATATATATATATATATATATATATATATATATATATATATATATATATATACACATATATACACATATATATATATATATATATATATACATCCTGAAAATATGCAAACAAAACTGTGTTTGGATAATTGATACTTCAAACTTGCATAAATAAATCTTAAGGAATATAACATAACTTGGCTTCTGAGAGCTTCAAAATGGAATGAATAAAATGCTAAAGTTGTTGATAAACAAGCAATTATTTTAATAATTAAATATGGTCATTTTAAATGAATTATTATGATAATTTAAAATTAATTATTTCAAATATGTTTATTTTAATGTATAATTATATGGCTGGATGTAATAAGGAGTCAGAAAAAAATAAAAACAAAAATACAATTAATTTTGATGTTTTTAGCAAAATATAGTAAAAATGTATTTAGTTTTTTTTTTTTAAATTAATAGATATATTTATTTTTAGGTAAGATAAACATAATAATACAATGTATCTCTAGTCTGGATGATTTAGTTCTTGTCACCCTGTTGTCCTCACTCAGGTCCGCATGGAGCTGGAGGGGGTGTGGCCTCCAGCTCCGGCTGAAAATCGGGAGATTTTCGGGAGAATATTTGTCCCGGGAGGTTTTCGGGAGAGGCTCTGAATTTCGGGAGTCTCCCGGAAAATTCGGGAGGGTTGGCAAGTATGCCATGCAGCGATCTGAACATGCAAAAAGACTTGTCGGCCTGCAATGTCACCTTTCATTTCCCTATACTCACCACTAGTGGGCACTTTTCACCCACTCATGTTATTCCGTGTTGACTCTCAGTGACACACACGCTGACAAAACCTAACTTGTTCACAGATAACATTTCTGATAACTTTTTTGAAGAAGACAAAAATTCTTTTGACAACAAAGTTACTGCTAAAACAATAACTTTTACTCACAGCAAGTGATCGAAAGTCCATTGTTGTATGCCGCAACACAGAATAACATGAGTGGGTGCAAGGCGGCGACTTGTGGTGAGTATAGGGCAGGGGTCGGCTACCCAAAATGTTGAAAGAGTCATACTGGACCAAAAATACAAAACAAAAATCTGTCTGGAGCCGCAAAAAATGTAAAGTCTTATATAAGTGTTATAATGAAGACAACACATGATGTGTCTATAATAATAAATAATAATAATGGATTGTTGATTGTCATGTACAAATGTACTTTGTGGACGCTGTCTGCTCCACGCGCTGTAAGTTTTTGCTGTTGTCCAGCATTCTGTTTTTGTTTACTTTGCAGCCAGTTCAGTTTTAGTTTCGTTTTGCATAGCCATCTCTAAGCTTCAATGCCTTTTCTTAGCGGCACTCGCCTTTTGTTATTTTTGGTTTAAGCATTAGATACCTTTTTACCTGCACGCTGCCTCCCGCTGTCGTCTGCATATTGTGATCACAACAAACCATGTTCCCGACATCTACAACGCAATTAGCTACCTGCTGCCACCTACTGATATGAAAGAGTATTACATGGTTACTCTGCCGCGCTCTAGACAGCACAGACACTCAACAACGGCACATTATTTGCGGATTATAATTACTGGTTTGCAAAAAAAGATTTTTAACCCAAATAGGTGAAATGACAGGCTTCACGGTGGCAGAGGGGTTAGTGCATCTGCCTCACAATACGAAGGTCCTGAGTAGTCTTGGGTTCTATCCCGGGCTCGGGATCTTTCTGTGTGGAGTTTGCATGTCCTCCCCGTGACTGCGTGGGTTCCCTCCGGGTACTCCGGCTTCCTCCCACTTCCAAAGACATGCACCTGGGGATAAGTTGATTGGCAACACTAAATCGGCCCTAGTGTGTGGATGTGAGTGTGAATGTTGTCTGTCTATCTGTGTTGGCCCTGCGATGAGGTGGCGACTTGTCCAGGGTGTACCCCGCCTTCCGCCCGATTGTAGCTGAGATAGGCTCCAGCGCCCCCCGCGACCCCAAAGGGAATAAGCGGTAGAAAATGGATGGATGGAAGGTGAAATGACATAATCTCCCACGGCACACCAAACTGTATCTCACGGCACACTAGTGTGCCACGGCACAGTGGTTGAAAAACGCTGTGTTAATCGGATTATAGACGCACAGATTGAGATACGCATTTGCAAATAGTTTTGCAACAATTATACTTCCATAGACTGTGCTTTCCTTGTACATTGTATATTAACAATGAACAAAAATATAAACAAGTACTGAAAGAACTAATAGGCAGTGGTGATAAGAGCAAAAGGATGACGAAGTGAACATGAGTCAGTATTAGTTCCAGGGTTATTCTACAGCCACAGGTCTGGCACTCAGTGACTGTTAAGCGTTCAGCAGAGTGATAACCTGAGTGAAGAAGTTGTTCTTATGACGACTTGTTTTGGCGTACAGTGATTTGTAACGCCTGCCAAAGAGGAGGAGTTTTAAATATGTAAAAAGTGCGGCTCATTTTTTATTGGCACGCAGCATATTAAAGAAAAAAAAAATCTAAATAAATAAGATTGAATATTAGACATGGACATTAAGATCACAAAGCTTATAGTGTATTTTTTGTTAAGATAGCATATATTGACCTACATTAGATTGGTTTTAGCCTATTTGAGGGCCTGATCCACTAACATCCAAATAACAAGTGCTAAATAGCATGGGCAAACTATACGATTGTCTGTACTGTTAGTGGAAGTGTTGCAGGTGATCTATGGAGGGACAAATGGGGAAAAAAATAAATCAATATTTAAATAATCACTTAAAGGTGTCAATAATTATAATGAGAGTTAAAGGGGAACTGCACTTTTTTGAAACTTTGCCTATCGTTTACAAACATTGTGAGAGACAAGAAGACAAAAGGTTTTTGTTTTTGTCACTTTCTAACATATAGAAATCGGCTCGTTTAGGTGGCTAGCAATGCAGCTAATGGGAGCTATCAATTCTACCTCTAAATCATTTAAATAATGCATTCAAAATGTTACGTTCTGCCGCATCTTTCTATCTTATAAATCGTTCTTGTCTTCTTTCATGATTGTGAACGAAAGGCAAAATACCCCCCAAAAAGTGCAGTTCCCCATTAAACCCACAAGTTTTGTTAAATGTCAAAAAATCTATATAAGTTTAATGAATTTATTTAATGTGAATTACATTTAATTACTTAGTGATTAATTATTGAGTATTGATTTAATTATTTATTAATTTAATTAATTAATGGCACATTTAATTAATATTTAAATATGTATTTATTAGAGATGTCCGATAATGGCTTTTTTGCCGATATCCGATATTGTCCAACTCTTAATTACTGATTCCGATATCGATATATACAGTCGTGGAATCAACACATTATTATGCTAATTTTGTTGTGATGCCCCGCTGGATGCATTAAACAATGTAACAAGGTTTTCCAAAATAAATCAACTCAAGTTATGGAAAAAAATGCCAACATGGCACTGCCATATTATTGAAGTCAAAAAGTGAATTGTTTTTTTTAACATGCCTCAAAACAGCAGTTTGGAATTTGGGACATGCTCTCCCTGAGAGAGCATGAGGAGGTTGAGGTGTGGGGGGGTTAGGGGCGGGGGGGTACGGGGTAGCAGAGGGTGTATATTGTAGCGTCCCGGAAGAGTTAGTGCTGCAAGGGGTTCTGGGTATTTGTTCTGTTGTGTTTGTGTTGTGTTACGGTGCGGATGTTCTCCCGAAATGGGTTTGTCATTCTTGTTTGGTGTGGGTTCACAGTGTGGCGCATATTTGTAACAGTGTTAAAGTTGTTTATACGGCCACCCTCAGTGTGACTTGTATGACTGTTGACCAAGTATGAATTGCATTCACTTGTGTGTGTGAAAAGCCGCAAAGGCAGTGCCTTTAAGGTTTATTGGCGCTCTGTACTTCTCCCTATGTCCGTGTACACAGCGGCGTTTTAAAAAGTCAAACATTTTACTTTTCGAAACGATAATATCGGCAGTCCGATATTATCGGACATCTCTAGTATTTATTTATTAGATTTGTGTCCACTTTGGCCCTTGTCAGTGTCAACGCTTCCTTAATTTATTCTGTCTGTCAAACTCAGCCGTCAAAGTCAGTGGAACACAAATCTAGTAAAATCATTGCAAGTGGAAGCAAACCGGTCAGGTTTTATTTCACTGATTTGACGGACATCCTGGATGAAAGCCAACACTTCTTGAGAGGCGCTGCAAAGAGGAGTGGGTAAAAGTGCCCAAAGACAAGTGTGTCAAGCTTGTGGCATCGTATTCAAAAAGATTTTAGGCTGTAATTGTTGCCAAAAGTTAATCAACAAAGTATTGAGCAAAGGCTGTGAATACTTATGTACTGTACATGTGATTTGCTTTGTTTTTAATTTTGAAAAATCATTATTGGATATTGTTTGTAGAATTTTGTGGACAAAAATGAATTTATTCCATTTTTGAAGAAGGCTGTAATTTAAAAAATGTGGAAAAAGTGAAGCGTTGTGAATACTTTCTGGATGCACTGTAGCTATATCTAAATGTTTAAATTAGGGATGTCCCGATCCGATATTTGGATCGGATCGGCTGCCGATATTTGCCAAAAATTGCGTATCGGCAAGGCATGGGAAAATGCCGATCCAGATCCAGTTTAAAAAAAAACTCCGGTCCGTGTTTTCCAACGCACAGATTTAAATAATACATTCCACTTTTCTGCTGCTCCGTAATCTCCGTTCCGCATTTTCCAGCACACCTTCAACACATCCGCAATTCTCACGCAGTTGCTTTTAGCTGCTGGCATTACACGACAGGCTCTTCTCACTCTTTCCTGTGTTTCCCTCTCACAGACAGACAAGCGCATCTTCTTACACACGTCACATACTGTCACGACATACGTCACATACTGTCACGTCATACGTCACATACGTATACGTCCTCTCCCAGCAGAGAGGTAGCAGCATGGCTAACGTTAGCTGTGATGCTAGCGCAGCCGTGCGAGCAACGTTCTCTCTAAGGTGCTCGCATATCAAACTCTTTTGGCTGTCTTTTTGACACTTACATCCGGCGCCCCCCTCCACACCCTGGATTATAAATAATGTAAATAATTCAATGTGATTATCTTGTGTGATGACTGTATTATGATGATAGTATATATCTGTATCATGAATCAATTTACGTGGACCCCGACTTAAACAAGTTGAAAAACTTATTGGGGTGTTACCATTTAGTGGTCAATTGTACGGAATATGTACTTCACTGTGCAACCTACTAATAAAAGTCTCAATCAATCAAAACACATAGAATCATCATACTGCTGTGATTATATGCATCAAGTGTTCATTCAAGGCTGAGGCAAAATATCCAGATATATATTGTGTATCGCAATATGGCCTTAAAATATCACAATATTTAAAAAAAAGGCCATATCGCCCAGCCCTAGTTCAATGATGCCATTTCTGTTTGTCATGTATAATTTTGTCTATTTTGTGTTTATCCTTGAATAAACAGGTCAGTTTCTTGTTACCAACCATTGTGTATTATTCAAACTCCCCTAATTCAGCTGGCTAGTTGTTATCAAGAGTACTAAAACCCATTTCAACATGATTCTGACAACTAAGTAGGCTAAATAACTTTAAACTTTAATACATGCTCGGATAGGCCAGTATCGGTCAGTATCGGTATCGGATCGGAAATGCAAAAACAATATCGGTATCGGATCGGAAGTGCAAAAACCTGGATCGGGACATCCCTAGTTTAAATAGATTTGATCTGTATAGCGCGTTTCGCCCTTCAAGGTACTCAAAGAGCTTTGACACTATTACACCAACTAATGATCTTTCTGTGTTTCGACATGGTATCCTGAGGGTCTATCTATCTGTACTGTGCGCACTAACATCCAAAAACCGGAAATGATGCAATACTGCATACGTCAGTAGCCAAAGGAGGAGCCTTGTAGACATATTATTATTATTATTAATATTAACAATGAAATGTAGTACATTAAGACTACACAATAGTATACAATATAATAATTAGAGATATATAAATAATCAATTTATGACAGAATTTTAGCCCCTGAATTGTAATGGAATCGAATCGAAACTTTTAGGTGCCTAAAGATTCCCACATCCAGTTGACCCGCACTTCGACAAAATATTCTATCTCAGTTGTATTTGCAGCACGATCGCTTTCTTTCTCGCAACCATTTGTGCGCAACTGTGCTAGTTTGCACACCGTGCTAAATAAAGATGCAAAACAGGGGTCTGCAGAACAGTTTTAGTTTTGACAAAACACATTGTGGGTTTGGGAGAGTGGCCGTGCCAGCAACCTGAAGGTTCCTGGTTCGATCCCCACCTTCTACCAGCCTCGTCACGTCCGTTGTGTCCTTGAGCAAGACACTTCACCCTGGTTCCTGATGAGTCGCGGTTCGGGCCTTGCATGGCAGCTCCCGCCATCAGTGTGTGAATGTGTGTGTGAATGGGTGAATGTGGAAATACTGTCAAAGCGCTTTGAGTACCTTGAAGGTAGAAAAGCGCTATACAAGTACAACCCATTTACCATTTACATTGCAAGTGCTAAATTAGGATATTTGCATCTCCTCCACCCAGTATTGTAATAAGTATTTTAATACAAATTAGCATATATTCTGCATATTCATGAGTAAAAACACCCTAAAAGGATTCTTGGATACATTGATTTTTTATTGTGTATCGTTGATTTTAAAGTACCATTGAGTACATTGGCATTTGAGTACCGGTAGCCATATGAAGGGTTTTAAGTAGAGATGTCCGATAATATCGGCAGGCCGATATTATCGGCCGATAAATGCGTTAAAATGTAATATCGGAAATTATCGGTATCGTTTTTTTTGTTATCGGTATCGTTTTTTTATTTATTTATTTATTTATTTTTATTAAATCAACATAAAAAACACAAGATACACTTACAATTAGTGCAACAACCCAAAAAAACCTCCCTCCCCCATTGACACTCATTCACACAAAAGGGTTGTTTCTTTCTGTTATTAATATTCTGGTTCCTACATTATATATCAATATATATTAATACAGTCTGCAAGGGATACAGTCCGTAAGCACACATGATTGTGCGTGCTGCTGGTCCACTAATAGTAATAATAAATGATAAATGGGTTGTACTTGTATAGCGCTTTTCTACCTTCAAGGTACTCAAAGCGCTTTGACACTACTTCCACATTTACCCATTCACACACACATTCACACACTGATGGAGGGAGCTGCCATAGTACTAACCTTTAACAGTTAATTTTACTCATTTTCATTCATTACTAGTTTCTATGTAACTGTTTTTATATTGTTTTACTTTCTTTTTTATTCAAGAAAATGTTTTTAATTTATTTATCTTATTTTTTTTTTTTTTTTTTAAAGTACCTTATCTTCACCATACCTGGTTGTTCAAATTAGGCATAATGTGTTAATTCCACGACTGCATATATCGGTTGATATCGGTATCGGTTGATATCGGTATCGGTAATTGAAGAGTTGGACAATATCGGATATCGGCAAAAAGCCATTATCGGACATCCCTAGTTTTAAGAGTCTGGGAAGTGTTTAAATGTTTGAGTGAAAGCTGCGTGGAGAACTTATAAAGACTTTGGGGCAGCGTGGCTCAGATAGTTCAGAAACTTGCGGGTTTCTGGTACGAATCCAGCTTCCGCCATCGTAGGCACTACAATTGTGTCCTTGGGCAAGACACTTCACCCACTTTGCTCTTAGTGCCAGTAACGCTGGTGTGTGAATATGTATAAATGTTTGGTGGTAAGCGCAAATTGGCAACCACGTTTCCGTCAGTCTACCCCAGGGCAGCAGTGGCTACAAATGTAGCTTACCATCATCAATTGTGAATGAGGAGTGAATGCATGATGGGTTCTCAATTCTCACTGTAAAGCGCTTTGAGTGTCTAGAAAAGCGCTATGTAAATCAAATGCATTATTATTATTATGTTGAAGAGGTTCATTTAGCCTACTGGTGTGTATATAAATGGTTGATTTATATAGGCCAGTAAGGTCAAGTTTTGTAGCTGACCTGTACCTTTATATATACACATTATTATTATTATATAATCTTCATAAAAATCATAAGATAAACGGTATCCCATGTTGCGGCATTGTTTATTGAAGTACAGAAATCAATCACTGTTTTACAATAATTAACATTGAAAACGGTAATACTAAACATCAGGAATTTTACCACAGTTTATCATTAATACCAGTAATTACACCCATACTACACCTTCACTGTGAGATTATACAAGCAGAACTTAATTTAACCAATCCTCTCAGAGAGGTAATAATAATACTATTATTTTATAATATTCTACTAATAGTAACCTTTTAAAATGTATATACACAGTCATGGTCAAAAGTGTACATACACTTGTAAAGAACATAATGTCATGGCTGTCACGAGTTTCCAATAATTTCTACAACTCTTATTTTTTAGTGATAGAGTGATTGGAGCACATACTTGTTGGTCACAAAAAACATTCATGAAGTTTGGTTCTTTTATGAATTTATTATGGGTCTACTGAAAATGTGACCAAATCTGCTAGGTCAAAAGTATACATACAGCAATGTTAATATTTGGTTACATGTCCCTTGGCAAGTTTCACTGCAATAAGGCACTTTTGGTAGCCATCCATGAGCTTTTGGCAAGCTTCTGGTTGAATGTTTGACTACTCCTCTTGACAAAATTGGTGCAGTTCAGCTAAATGTGTTGGTTTTCTGACATGGACTTGTTTCTTCAGCATTGTCCACACGTTTAAGTCAGGACTTTGGGAAGGCCATTCTAAAACCTTCATTCTAGCCTGATTCAAGCCATTCCTTTATCACTTTTGACATGTGTTTGGGGTCATTGTCCTGTTGGAACACCCAACTGCGCCCAAGACCCAACCACCGGACTCATGATTTTAGGTTGTCCTGAAGAATTTGGAGGCAATCCTCCTTTTTCATTGTTCCATTTAGTCTCTGTAAAGCACTAGTTCCATTGGCAGAAAATCAGGCCCAGAGCGTAATACTACCACCACCATGCTTGACGGTAGGGATGGTGTTCCTGGGATTAAAGGCCTTACCTTTTCTCCTCCAAATGTATTGCTTGGTATTGTGGCCAAACAGCTCAATTTTAGTTTCATCTGACCACAGAACTTTCATCCAGAAGGTCTTATCTTTGTCCGTGTGATGTCAAATGTTGTTCGGTCCAAGTCGCTCTCCCTCCCCCAACGTTGACCTCGGCACTCTGACCCCGTATCTCAGCGACTGTGTCACAAACCTGGGGGTAAAGTTCGACTCAGATTTTAAATTCGAAAAACAAATCAGCAGCGTCGTTCAAAAAAGCTTTTATCAATTACGCCAAATAGCGAAAGTGAAACCGCTTCTATCAGGACATGATCTCGAGAAATTAATCCACACCTTTATCTCGACTCGTCTTGACTACTGCAACGCCCTGTATGTAGGCATTAGCCAGGCCTCCCTCGCCCGCCTGCAGCTCGTGCAGAACTCTGCTGCTTGTCTGCTAACACAGACCCGCAGTCGTGAGCACATCACCCCTATATTAGCGTCCCTAAACTGGCTCCCTGTGCGTTATCGAATCAATTTTAAACTCCTTTTATTTGTTTTTAAATGTCTAAACAACCTCGCGCCAACCTATCTCTCCAACCTCCTTCAGCCTTACTGCCCCACCCGATCCTTAAGATCAGCCGATCAGCTGCTGTTGACGGTCCCTGACACAAGGCTGAAGCTTAGAGGTGACAGAGCTTTCGCCGCTGCTGCTCTCAAGCTCTGGAGCGACCTACCTCTGAGTATTAGACAAGCCTCCTCTCTTCCTGTTTTTAAATCTCTCTTAAAAACATACTTTTATTCCATGGCTTTTAACACTGAGTGATATCCATCCTGCAATGGCGCCCCATAATACACATGCTGTGAACCTGTTTTTATGTTTTTTTATTTATTCTATTTTATTTATTTATTTTTTATCGTGTTTTGTTTGTGTTGTGTTGTGTTTGCTTGGTACTCGTATTATCTTTTAACCTGCCCATTGTACAGCACTTTGGCTACCCCTGTGGTAAATTTTAAATGTGCTTTATAAATAAAGTTGATTTGATTTGATTTGATTTGAAATGAAACAAAAAACTTCATGAATGTTTTTTGTGACCAACAAGTATGTGCACCAATCACTCTATCACAAACAAATAAGAGTTGTAGATATTATTGGAAACTCAAGACAGCCATGACATTATGTTCTTTACATGTGTATGCCAACTTTGGACCACGACTGTACATAATACATTTATTAATAACCTTTATTGATTGTTATAAAAAACATGTTATAATATTAGTTGATTAGACAGAATTGCATTCTACTAAGATTGTTTTATCCAATATTACAATAAATAAGGTAACCAAATATTAAAAGCTGCTCAGAACAAGATGGGGCGTAGTTGTACACATTTAAAATAGTAAGGATTTAGTGAACAAAATCGACCGTTGCAGTGTGGTGTGGGGCGATGGTGTTTCAGTGAGGCCCCTCCCTTCACCCCCACTTTCTGATTGAACTCACGCCCCTGTCTGGGCGCTTTGAGAGGTGCGTGTGTGTGTGTGTGTGTGTACTGTGTAGGATGCTTTCAACAGCTGTAGCTTAGCAACAGTAGCTTGGCCATGTTGCTACGTAGCCCCCTCCATCAAATGCACCCTGTCTCGCTGCCCCTAATCTGCATCCCGCCCTCACCCCCGCCGTCTTGTTTCTCTCTCATCCGTTTCATCCACCTGACCTTCTCATGGACACTCACACTTAAATGTCTTCTTGTGCCGCAGCACGTGTGGTGTATGTTTGCAGACACGCGCTTCAATGTTGTCATCTTATTTGTATCCTGTTCCGTCTAATGATTTAGGTTTCAGTACATTTCCTGATCTGAGATGAACTTTCCCTCTAACACACGACTCCTCTCCTATTAGTGTGCACGGCCCCCCTACTCTATTAATTTCAACCCCCAACCCAGCTTAGCACACACACAAACGCCACTCCAGCAGAAGAAGCATATGGGCTATAATTACTAAGTATAATGTGCGATTGTTTGCCCCCAAAGTTAACGGCTGGGAGTCTTCTTTTTTTATGATCAGTTTATGGTGCGTGGATTAATATGTTGTGGCATGGCTTTATAAAGACAACCCCCCTCCCGCTAAAAAGAAGCGGGAATCATTTAATTAGGTCGAGAGGCCTGACAGGCTCTGGTCTGTCTGGGCCTCGTCAGATGTCTCAAACAGGCCGTCAATGCCAATACAAACTTTGTCAGACTACACAGTGCCAACTAGAATTTCATTTTGTTGAACAGTCTTACTAACTTTTTAATTATGGCTGAATTCTGACTCGTGATTATTCAAAATAGGGTTGTTCTGATCTGGTACTGATATTGGTTGGATATTTGCCAAAAACAAGTATCTAACACAGGTTGTGTCAAACTCGTTTTAGATCGGGGGCCACATGGAGAAAAATCTACTCCCAAGTGGGCTGGACTGGTGAAATCACGGCACGATAACTTAAAAATAAAGACAACTTCAGATTGTTTTCTTTGTTTAAAAATAGAACAAGCAAATTCAGAAATTGTACAAATTATAATGTTGTTGGGATTGTTTTTTTTTTTACAATTACCTGTTGCGGTTAATAATATCCATCCATCCATCCATTTTCTACCGCTTATTCCCTTTGGGGTCGCGGGGGGCGCTGGAGCCTATCTCAGCTACAATCGGGCGGAAGGCGGGGTACACCCTGGACAAGTCGCCACCTCATCACAGGGCCAACACAGATAGACAGACAACATTCACACTCACATCCACACACTAGGGCCAATTTTTTGTGTTGCCAATCAACTTATCCCCAGGTGCATGTCTTTGGAAGTGGGAGGAAGCCGGAGTACCCGGAGGGAACCCACGCAGTCACGGGGAGAACATGCAAACTCCACACAGAAAGATCCCGAGCCCGGGATTGAACCCAAGACTACTCAGGACCTTCGTATACACTTTATTTGTCGTTATTTATATTTTCCGAATAAATTATGTGATAATGTTCATCAGTCAACTCATTGGTGTTAATTTTCAATCTATCTATATAAAAAAAAAAAATCAAAATCAAATTACAGTATGTTATTTATGTAGTTTGATCATTTTCCTCGACTGTTGTGCTAACATCATGTGGTTTATTTACTGCATATGTAGCATCATATACAAAAATACAAAGAATTGCTATTGCAACATCCAGTAGACACATTTAGAACAGCTGTTGCTTTCATTCAAAAATTTCAGGTACATTTTTTTACTTAACAAACTCATCCCACGGGCCGGATAAAACCTGTTCGTGGGCCTGATCCGGCCCTCGGACCGTACGTTTGACACCCCTGATCTAAATTCCAATGCAAGTTTACTTGTCCAAAGCTGGACAGCCAGTTAACATCTAAATGTCGCCCAATAAACACACATTGGTTTTTTTTCCGGCGGTTGTACAAGCAGCTTCCAAAAGTATTCATACCCCTTGAACTTTTCCATATTCTGTCACATTACAACCACAAACATAATTAGAGCTGCGTTGAACGGGCCCTCACATGACGCATGCTGTGACACCACCTAAAATTTCAGGAAGGTCAGAGACCGTTCTAGTTTTCCACCACAAGGTGGCGATAATAGCCCCGCAGTAGTCATGCAAGTTGTGTCCCACCCAAAACCCCGACCCACCATCAAACATTGGAGTATGTACTCCAGACTTCCAGAAATGTTGGGTGTGTGATGACTTCTGCGCCACTATTATCGCCTCCTTGTGGACCATTTTCACCACAAGGGGGCGATAATAGTGGCGCAGAAGTCATGCAGTTGCTTCCCATCCGACAAAAATTTCAGGAAGATCGGAGCATGTGTCAGGAAGTTATGACTGTTATAGTGTTTTACCACAAGGGGGTAATAATGTCACCGCAGTTTTTATGCAGTTAAAGGCCTACTGAAACCCACTACTACCGACCACGCAGTCTGATAGTTTATATATCAATGATGAAATCTTAACATTGCAACACATGCCAATACGGCCGGGTTAGCTTACTAAAGTGCAATTTTAAATTTCGCGCGAAATATCCTGCTGAAAACGTCTCGGTATGATGACGTCTGCGCGTGACGTCACGGATTGTAGAGGACATTTTGGGACAGCATGGTGGCCAGCTATTAAGTCGTCTGTTTTCATCGCAAAATTCCACAGTAGTCTGGACATCTGTGTTGGTGAATTTTTTGCAATTTGTTCAATGAACAATGGAGACAGCAAAGAAGAAAGCTGTAGGTGGGAAGCGGTGTATTGCTACTGGATAACGCACCCCCGCTGTAGAATGCACCCCATGTCTGGTGTGCCTGATAACACAGCCGGTGTTTCATTGTTTACATTCCCGGAAGATGACAGTCAAGCTTTACCATTGGCCTGTGGAGAACTGGGACAACAGAGACTCTTACCAGGAGGACTTTGAGTTGGATACGCAGACACGGTAACGTGAGTACGCATGCAGCTGCGGCTTCCAAACATTTGATCGCTTGCCCATACGTGCGTGCCGCTATGTGCATGTCACGTACGTAACTTTGGGGACTTTAGGGAAATATATGTGCTGTATAAACTTTGGGGAGGTGAACGGTACTTTGGGCTGTGGGATTGAGTGTGTTGTGCAGGTGTTTGAGTTGTATTGGCGGGTTGTATGGACGGGAGGGGGGAGGTGTTTGTTATGCGGTATTAATTTGTGGCATATTAAATATAAGCCTGGTTGTGTTGTGGCTAATAGAGTATATATATGTCTTGTGTTTATTTACTGTTTTAGTCATTCCCAGCTGAATATCAGGTCCCACCTGCCTCTCACAGCATCTTCCCTTCTTTCTGAATCGCTCCCACTGCCCTCTAGTCCTTCACTCTCACTTTCCTCATCCACGAATCTTTCATCCTCGCTCAAATTAATGGGGAAATCGTCCCTTTCTCGGTCCGAATCGCTCTCGCTGCTGGTGGCCATGATTGTAAACAATGTGCGGATGTGAGGAGCTCCACAACCTGTGACGTCACGCTACTCGTCTGCTACTTCCGGTACAGGCAAGGCTTTTTTATCAGCGACCAAAAGTTGCGAACTTTATCGTCGATGTTCTCTACTAAATCCTTTCAGCAAAAATATGGCAATATCGCGAAATGATCAAGTATGACACATAGAATGGACCTGCTATCCCCGTTTAAATAAGAAAATCGCATTTCAGTAGGCCTTTAAGTCCTACCCAACACCCTGACCCATCATCAAAAATTTCAGGAAGATCGGAGCATGTCGAAGGAAGTCATGGATGTTATAATTTTTCACCACAAGGGGGCAGCGGTTTCAACTAGCAATAATCGCGCCTCGGATAAACCTCATGAGTAGTGTGGAAATTAACGTCTAGGCATGATCAACATCATTTCTATCAATTACAAGCAAGATCTGACCTTGTTGAGCCGAGGTATTAACGTTTTGTGTTGTGTGGCGAACCATCAGATCAAATCTTAGGCGCCATCACACACCCAATATTTTTTCAGAATTTATCATTGCCCATCAGTTTAATATCTGTGTCTGGTTATATATAGTGATGCAATACCAGTCTGATTGGAGATGGCGTGGAGCGGTATTCTCCGCCCACAACGAAAGGCTACGAATAAGTACTGACCCACACGGCACTTCTGGTTGTCTTCGTCATCACTTGCACAAATTATTCTCAAGATCTGAACGTGTGGAGCTGAGTTATTAACGTTTTGTGTTGTGTGGCGAACCATCAGGTCAAAGCTTAGGCGCCATGTCACGCCCACATCCTATGTCTTAGAGAATATTATTCAACATGTATTATTGCCCATCAGTTTAATATCTGGGTCTGATTATATATAGTGGTGCAATACCAGTCTGATTGGAGATGGCGTGGAGCGGTATTCGCCGCCAGGCTCCGCCCACTAGGAAAGGCTACGAATAAGTACTGACCCACACAGCACTTCTGGTTGTCTTCATCCTCACTTGCACCAATTATGATCAAGATCTGAACTTGTGGAACCAAGTTAATAACGTTTCATCATGTTTTGTGGCAAAGTTTGGCGCCGTGCCACACCCAAATCCTGCAACAAGCAAAATAATTTTGCAATTTATCGTCACCCAGCAATTTAGTATTTGTCTCTGATCACCTAAAGTGCAGAAATGACAATTAGGTTGGAGGTGGCATGGGGCAGTATTTGCCCCTAGACTTCACCCACTCGGTAGGAATAGGTACAGACCCGTCGGGCACTCATCATTATTTCTGCGGAATAACATCAAGATCTGAATTTGGTGGTAGCGGGGGGTGTATATTGTAGCGTCTCGGAAGAATTAGTGCTGCAAGGGGTTCTGGGTATTTGTTCTGTAGTGTTTATGTTGTGTTACGGTGCGGATGTTCTCCCGAAATGTGTTTGTCATTCTTGTTTGGTGTGGGTTCACAGTGTGGCACATATTTGTAACAGTGTTAAAGTTGTTTATACGGCCACCCTCAGTGTGACCTGTATGGCTGTTGATCAAGTATTCCTTGCATTCACTTATGTGTGCGTAAAAGCCTCATTTTATATGTGACTGTGCCGGCACGCTGTTTGTATGGAGGAAAAGCTGACGTGACGATAGGTTGTAGAGGACGCTAAAGGCAGTGCCTTTAAGGCACGCCCCCAATACTATTATCCGGGTGGAAATCGGGAGAAATTCGGGAGAATGGTTGCCCCGGGAGATTTTCAGGAGGGGCACTGAAATTCGGGAGTCTCCCGGGAAAATCAGGAGGGTTGGCAAGTATGCCTGGCGGTGCTCCGCTTCGCTGCTCGGTCCCTAAATATTTTTATCAAAACTTTAATGTGAAAGACCAACACAAAGTGGTTTACAATTGTTAAGTTAAAAGAAAATGATACATGATTAAAAAAATGTTTTACAAATAAAAAACTGAAAAGTTCTAGCCCCCAATTGCTTCAGAAGTTGCCTGATGATTGCTAATGACTAAATACTGTCCCACCTGTGTGTAATCTAATCTCAGTACAAATACAGATGCTCTGTGACGGCCTCAGAGGTTGGTTAAGAGAGTATTGTGGGTAAACAGTATCATGAACTCCAAAGAACACACCGGACAGATCGAGGACACGGTTGTGGAGAAGTTTAAAGTAGGCTCAGGCTATAAAAAGTTCCCCCAGGCTTTAAAGACCTCATGGAGCACTGTTCAATTCATCATCCTAAAATGGAAAAAGTATGGAACAACTGTAAACCTACCAAGACAAGGCCGTCCATTTAAACTTACAGGCCAAACAAGGAGAGAACTGATCAGAGATGCAGCCAAGAGGCCCTTGGTGACCTGCAGCGATCCATAGCTCAGTGGGGGAATCTGTCCACAGAACAACTATTAGTCGTGTGGTCTTTATGGAGGAATGGCAAGAAGAAAGTCATTGTTCAAAGAAAACTATAAGAAGTCCTGTTTGCGGTTTTCCTGAAGCCATGTTAGGGACACAGCAAACATTTGATAGAAGGTGCTTTGGTCCAACGAGACCAAAATTTAACTGTTTGGCCAAAATGCAAAACGCTAGGTGTGGCAGAGAACTAACACGGCAACATCTCTCTGAACATACCATCCCCTATGTCAAATATGGAGGTGGCAGCATTATGCTTTGGGGGTGCTTTTCTTCAGCAGGGACAGAGAAGACGGTCAAATACAGGGCAATCTTGGAAGAAAACCTGTTGGGATTCTGCCAAAGAGTTGAGACTGGGGCGAAGGTTCACCTTCTAGTCAGACAACAACCCTAAACATAAAGCCAAGGCTACAATGGAATGGTTTAAAAGAAGACATATTCACACGTTAAAATGGTTCAGTCAAAGTCCAGATCTAAACCCAATCGAGAATCTATAGCAAGACCTGAAAACTGCTGTTCTCAAACATTCCCCATTTAATCTGACTGAGCTTGACATGTTGGGCAAAGAAGAATGGGCAAAAATTTCAGTCACCAGTTTGGAAAAGCTTGGAGACTAATACCCTAAAACAGGGGTTCTTAAGATGTTTGACTTTGGTCTAAACTTTTGCACTTCAATTATTCACACTTTGTAATCTTACTCTTGATTTTACTCGTATTCAATAATTATATCTAACCTACTTTCAACCTTGTTAAGTGATATGAAAGCATGTGTTAATCACAAAGATTATTATCTAAACAAATTTACTGCAAAAGAAGGGACTCAATAAAAACTGGTGACATTTTTTTTTCATTCAGTTCAACTAAATGCATTCTAACTAAATTAATGATGAATAACAATAATAGATATGTTTTTTTGTTTTTTTTCAAACTGTGAATGAAGTTAAAGTGCAAATGAAAATACTGCTTCACCACTGAAGTCATAATTTTTTCTCCGTGACTTTAGCGCCACACTTCTTCCGTTTGTTTGATATTGTCATTACTGCCACAAGTGGTGGAAAAGTGTATTACAACTGAGTACCGCTGCGGCCCATTCGGACCACAGCTGAGAAACATATTTTTGGAGGCCCTGGCCCTATGGCTAAGAAACAATGCCCTAAAAGACTTGCAGCTGTAGTAATAGCAAAAGGTGGTTCCACAAAGTATTGACTCAGTGGGTCTGAATACTTTTGCACAATACCGTTTTCACTTTCTTTGTGGAAAAACAAAACAAAAACAAAAACTTTGCAATTGTATACTACTTTGTTGTTTTTTCACATCAAATTCCAATGAAATATATTATTTTTTGTGGTTGTTTATCCATCCATCTATTTTAGTGTGACAAAATATGGAAAAGTTCAATGGGTATGAATACTTTTGCAAGCACTGTATGCTCGCTGTGGAGGAGTTACGCGGGGAATACTTCGCCTTTTGTAGTCGCTCGTATTTGATTACCGAATAAATACTCCTCTCTTTCACTTTTAATGCATACGTCTCCTCGCTAAATATAGCGTCAAAGTCACAAAATTGACACCACAGAACTCTTCTGCTGCGTCTTACATCCGCTTCACTTCCATTTCATTGTTTTAAATCTACATTTTTAAAAGTTGGTGGGGCCACAAATACATGAATAAACACTGACGTGTGTTGTTATGCAGGCTGGAGTGGAGAGCGCTCTCGCAGGAGGGAGGAGCCTAGCTTGTGAGTGTAAGACATGATCATCGATTTAATGATGTTCTTTTTTTATTAACATTGTTATAATAAATCAGATTCCGATATATACATTCCACACAACAAAATAAAAGTACTTACTAGGATTTAGGCTGATATTGTGTTGGATTAAATTATCGGCATCAGCAATACTCAAGGCTCCAGTATTGTGTCGGAAGTGAAAAAGTTGTATCGGGACACCCCTAATTAAAAAAATGTCTTATTTTTTTCACTGCGCTACTGTGGCCTCTTGTGTTAGTGCTTATGATTCAGGTCAGAGTTGTCTACAAACTTTGTTTCACACTAAAATGATTGAAGTAGGGATGTTCCGTTCAGGGTTTTATGCTACCGATTCTGATCATGCATGAGTAAGATCAACCGATACCAATACCGATCAGGGCTCGTATTCCTAAAGATTCAGAGATTCCTCTCAGAGAGCTCCTGACTTAACCTAAGAACTCCTAGCAAGGAGTATTAGCTTAGGAGTGATTCCAGAACATTCTCAGAAAACTCAGAGCAAGGAATGGAACTATCTTAGTGAGGTGTGGCTGACCCCATTGCTAGGTATGAGTCATCATTTGGGTGATCCTAAAAGCTGGATAAAAAATATAATTTTGGTGATAATGGAGACTCATAGTCAAAAAGGTGGATTTCTATGGGTGTTTTTTTTATCGTTTTCACCATAAATGGCAGGTTATTGTGATAGTCCATACCACCCATTCCTATTGGCCTGTGGTCCTTGAATTTGACACCTGTGGTGTAAATGCCTTAAATTACCATTACAGTAATAACAGGAAACTAACAATATTGCTTTTTAACCATTTCAAGTTTTTCAGTATTTGCTGTGTAATTCTAATACGGTAACAACAAGTTTTAAGCAACAAAATCTTGCGAGTGCAAACATTCTGAATCTAAGAGGTTGTGCACAGACAACATTTTTGGGTGGACATCCAGCCCCTGTTTTCCAAGCAAGAAAGTTTATTTGCACCAGAACCTCCTCTGTTTTCAGGTCAACTCTGTAGTGCTCTGCAAGTTTGCTTACTCTGCTGTCATCTGTGCAGTTTCCCTGTTTGCAAGTTGCCTGCTGGCTTTCCCATGCAACAACACTGTCCTTACGTATTTGGGCCATTTCATGCTTACTAAAGATGACTGAAGCTTTCTTACACATCTACTTTCAACCATTTAGATGTATTCAATGTTTGTTTTGTAATTCTAATACAGTGCCAAAAAGTTGTGAGCAAAAAGATCTTACAAGTGCAAAATTGTTTTGCCTGCGCACTTTGCACGCTGGCATCATGGAACCTCTTGGGGCTAAACCACCCTCCCCCCGTTCTTCAAACCTTGTGACGCCCCTGCGCACAAGTCAGATTTATGATCACTAATGTTCACAATAATCCTGTCACTGTGTCGTCACGTTATTCCTTATTTTTTGTGAACGCATACCATCTAATCTGATTGAAAGTCAACATGACATCACCTTTTCAAGAGGGGGATATGGGAGCCAACAGTGCCATCAAGTGGCCAAACGATGCAATTACGCACATTGGAGCTGTGAAAGGCCAACACAGGCCTGCCTCTTCCTTTTGGATGATCAATAATGTTATTGCTGGAGACTATCTCAGCTGCATTCGGACGGAAGGCGGGGTCCACCCTGGACAAGTCGCCACCTCATCACAGGGCCCAAACATGTTATACTGACAGGTACGTTTTTAGGGTGAAATGTAAAAAAGCAAAAAACAAAAACAAACCAAAAAAACAAACAAGTATCGGATTATAAAAAAGTTTTAATCCAAAATCACCAATACATAAGCACAACTGGACAGCCAGTTAACATCTAAATGTTCTCCAATACGCACACAAGGTTGGCCTTTTCTTGTATTTTGGCCATTTACAAAAGGTAAACATGGTAGACTATAGGCTACTAGCATCTGCAGTAGCAGCTACACAACAGCTAAGCACACAATTGCACACAAGTTAGACATATGTAATAAGTGTCTTTAAATGAACAATATTGCAGTCTAAATATGATTATATGTATGTATGTATGTATGTATGGATGGATGGATGGATGTGTATATATATATATATATATATATATATATATATATATATATATATATATATATATTAGGGGTGTAACGGTACACAAAAATTTCGGTTCGGTACGTACCTCGGTTTGGAGGTCACGGTTCGGTTCATTTTCGGTACAGTAAGAAAACAACAAAATATACATTTTTGGGTTATTTATTTACCAAATTTGCAAAATCTTCCACCAAACATATTTTTCTTAGTGGAATATTTTATGTGAAGTAATCGTAACCTTGGATAGGTCAATAATTCATAATAACATTGATTTTGATTTAAAAAAAACAGCTTTGTTTTATTAGTCAACATTGCAACTTTTTCTAAATTACATTTAACCTTTAAGCTTTTTTATTTCACTTTTGTTATGTTTTTGTTTATTTTAATAGTATTTTTAGAATGTGCCGTGGGCCTTTAAAGCATTAGCTGTGGGCCGCAAATGGCCTCCGGGGCACACTTTTGACACCCCTGCTATAGATGATAAAAAATTAAATCTGATAAATCTATGGATAAAAAGCAGAGTCTGGCGACGCATGCGCGTTTATCATAACTCTCTCGCTCTCTCTGTCTCTGCCCCTCCCTCACGAATGCTGCTGCGTGCACAATTTGTTTTTGTTTTTAACCCCTTCTTAACCCTGAACGTACATTGAAAATACACGCAACCCTAACTCAAAATGCCGGACATTTGAGGCATTTAAGAAACTCCGCCCTGACAGCTCCGCAAAAGAGGACATCTCCGGTGAAAAGAGGACGTATGGTCAGTCTATCGTAGCCCGTTAGCTGCTAGCATGCCGTGTGTTGTGCCTCGGTGTGCATTGTTTACACAACGTGCGTTACACTACTTAATATGTCCGTGTGGAAACTCGTTCGGTACAGCTCTGAACCGAACCGAACCGGAACCCCCATACCGAAACGGTTCAATACAAATACATGTACCGTATGCGATGTATCGCATTGGAAGTGAAAAAGTTGTATCGGGACATCCCGAGTAGGACTTCCAAGGCCTCCGAAATCCTAACGTACAAAATGTATCAACGTGGCGCCGCATCCTTTTAATTTTTTATGTGCGGCCCTTGGTGGAATACTTTTAGAAACCCCGTTGTTGGACTTTGTAACTGTAGGGATGATAATTATAACGTTTCCAATGTTGGATATAGGGATGTAACGCTAAACGGTATTTATGATAACCGTAGTAAAACTCCAGACGGTTAGTGTTTCGGTTTTACTTTAACATCTTCAAAAAAACGTGATGGATAACTGCACTTTGATAAAGTCACGGACTGACTGGCGCCAGCTTAAATGCTAACATGACAAATGCCTTTCTCACTCAATATATACTTATGTAAACACATTGCTGTCAAAACAACTAAGACATTCAATTATGCACAAGCTGTGCTCTCTTACAACATAGTGATCATTCTATACTCAGGAGAATATGGAATGTTGGTGTTTTTACAGTGCAGTCAAGGACCGTTAAAGGAGTAGGACGCCACAATTCCCCAGCATAATAATAATAATACATTTGACTTGTTACACACTTTTAATTTTAATAAAAAGTACTACAAATTGTTATATCATTATATTCCTAGTTGGACCTCATCTATCTTTTCTTCTTTAGGCACAGATGAGTCCAGCTTTGTGAGACGGCTGCGGTCAGCCCGGCGTGACGGATGTCCGAGACAGCTCCATGGGCCAGAAGAATCATGAGGAGGCAGAAGCAGGACATATCCTCGACCTGGGGCTTGAGTATCTCCATGTAGTAGGTGCTGAGCGGCAGGCTGGCATCACCGACGGGCCTGCTGCCATGGAGGAGCAGGAGGACATCAACCTCAGCGCCACCTCTACCCCCCAGGAAAGTTCTGAGGCAGAGGGTGGGCCACAGGTGTCTTACGGTCCTGCGCTGACTGGCAGCCTCAACCCAAACGGGGGCGAGAGCTGCTTGACACACGGTAAGAGCATCCACCAGCCGCTGTGTCGCACACAGTGTGTGGACTTGGGCACCGAAGGGCCTCCGGAGCCACCGACCCAACTTCAGCCATCAGAGCTCGAGCAAGATCTCAAGATCCCTCAACTCCAGCATGCTCCTGAGCCCCAGTCCAACCCCTCTGCATCCGAACCTGCCCCTACCGCTGCGGACAAGGAGTATCGAGCCAAACTGGATTTTGCGCTCAAGCTGGGCTACTCCGAGGAGACAGTGCGGCTGGTCCTGTCCAAGCTGGGGCCGCATACTCTCATTAACGACATACTCGGGGAGCTGGTCAAACGAGGCCCTTCAGATGGCGAGCAACCGGTTGGGTCGTTGGCCTCCACCTCAACATCTTCGTCGTCCTGTTCCTCTTACAGTTCCTCCGATTTGCAGACAAGTCAGCGATTGGACTCGCCATGTCCGCCAGAGTCTGTCTGCGACCAGGAAAACCTGCGACCCATCGTTGTGGACGGTAGTAACGTAGCTATGAGGTGAGCAGACTAATAGTTTGTACTGTTGTGGTCAAACCATGATAATGCTGGAATTATGTTTCTGTCCTGTAGCCACGGCAACAAGGAGGTGTTCTCCTGCCAAGGCATCCAACTGGCTGTTGACTGGTTTTTAGAACGTGGCCACCATGATGTTACAGTTTTTGTTCCAGCATGGAGAAAGGAGCAGTCCCGGCCAGATGCCCCGATAACAGGTTAGTTCAGACTAGAAGCGTCCGGACCCAATATCAACAAAAAAAAAAGTAATGGATTATATTTGCATGCATCTAAAATACCCTATGCTATATAAGTGCTCCAATGTGAGCAGTCCTGCAGCGAGTTTACTTGTGCACAGCCAGACAGCCAGTTAACATCTACAAACCCCGTTTCCATATGAGTTGGGAAATTGTGTTAGATGTAAATATAAACGGAATACAATGATTTGCAAATCCTTTTCAACCCATATTCAATTGAATGCACTACAAAAAAACAAGATATTTTATGTTCAAACTCATAAACTTTTCTTTTTTTTTGCAAATAATAATTCACTTAGAATTTCATGGCTGCAACACGTGCCAAAGTAGTTGGGAAAGGGCATGTTCACTACTGTGTTACATGGCCTTTCCTTTTAACAACACTCAGTAAACGTTTGGGAACCGAGGAGACACATTTTTTAAGCTTCTCAAGAGGAATTCTTTCCCGTTCTTGCTTGATGTACAGCTTAAGTGTTCAACAGTCCGGGGGTCTCCGTTGTGGTATTTTAGGCTTCATAATGCGCCACACATTTTCAATGGGAGACAGGTCTGGACTACAGGCAGGCCAGTCTAGTACCCGCACTCTTTTAATATGAAGCCACGTTGATGTAACACGTGGCTTGGCATTGTCTTGCTGAAATAAGCAGGGGCGTCCATGGTAACGTTGCTTGGATGGCAACATATGTTGCTCCAAAACCTGTATGTACCTTTCAGCATTAATGGTGCCTTCACAGATGTGTAAGTTACCCATGTCTTGGGCACTAATACACCCCCATACCATCACAGATGCTGGCTTTTCAACTTTGCACCTATAACAATCCGGATGGTTCTTTTCCTCTTTGGTCCGAAGGACACGACGTCCACAGTTTCCAAAAACAATTTGAAATGTGGGCTCGTCAGACCACAGAACACTTTTCCACTTTGTATCAGTCCATCTTAGATGAGCTCAGGCCCAGCGAAGCCGATGGCGTTTCTGGGTGTTGTTGATAAACGGTTTTCGCCTTGCATAGGAGAGTTTTAACTTACACTTACAGATGTAGCGACCAACTGTAGTTAGTGACAGTGGGTTTCTGAAGTGTTCCTGAGCCCATGTGGTGATATCCTTTACACACTGATGTCGCTTGTTGATGCAGTACAGCCTGAGGGATCGAAGGTCACGGGCTTAGCTGCTTGCGTGCAGTGATTTCTCCAGATTCTCTGAACCCTTTGATGATATTACGGACCGTAGATGGTGAAATCCCTAAATTCCTTGCAATAGCTGGTTGAGAAAGGTTTTTCTTAAACTGCTCAACAATTTGCCCACGCATTTGTTGACAAAGTGGTGACCCTCACCCCATCCTTGTTTGTGAATGACTGAGCATTTCATGGAATCTACTTTTATACCCAATGATGGCACCCACCTGTTCCCAATAAGTGTTTGATGAGCATTCCTCAACTTTATCAGTATTTATTGCCACCTTTCCCAACTTCTTTGTCACGCGTTGCTGGCATCAAATTCTAAAGTTAATGATTATTTGCAAAAAAAAAAAAGTTTATCAGTTTGAACATCAAATATGTTGTCTTTGTAGCATATTCAACTGAATATGGGTTGAAAATGATTTGCAAATCATTGTATTCCGTTTATATTTACATCTAACACAATTTCCCAACTCATATGGAAACGGGGTTTGTAAATGTTCTCCAATAAGCACACATTTAGTCCTCCTTATTTCTAAAAAAGTGCCCGCTTTAGTCAACGCTGGCATACGCCGGTTTTGTTGACATTACATTTGCAAGCCAAAAGGGTAATTTCTATTAAAACTCGATCAGTATATGTCGACATGAGCTGTAGTATTGATAACTTCATCATTATCACCAAGCAGCGACATAACTACCGTCTGGTTACACAACCTTAAAACTTTCACACCATAACTTAGAAAATAAGCATGGCAGCATAGGAGTGACCTGGATATTACCACAGCAAATGGCGAAATACCCCCAAATATTTAGTTTTGTTAAGGATTGTTAGCAACTGAAATAAAGATTTGCGCTAGTATGAAACCTTTATTGTCATTGTTAACACATACAAATCACTGCAGAAGCTGTTAGAATAAAGTATAAAGCATACTGTATTCTACTGGACTGCCTGCAGTCTGCTTTTGATGTTGTTCAGTCCCAGCTGACTCAGCTGAGACCTGTGCTAAATGCAGAGAAATCTAAGGTGATGTTATTTTCAAGTGACAAACAACTGCCACTGAACATTTCAAAAATATTTACTTCTCAGGGTTGGACGTGAAATGGTCAGGACATATACCGTATTTTTCGGAGTATAAGTTGCACCGGAGTATAAGTCGCACCTGCCGAAAATGCATTATAAGAAGGAAAAAGACATACCGTATTTTCCGCACTATAAGGCGCACCTAAAAACCACAATTTTTCTCAAAAGCTGACAGTGCGCCTAATAACCCGGTGCGCTTTATTACGATTCATTTTCATAAAGTTTCGGTCTCGCAACTTCGGTAAACAGCCGCCATCTTTTTTCCCGGTAGAACAGGAAGCGCTTCTTCTTCTACGCAAGCAACCGCCAAGGAAAGCACCCGCCCCCATAGAACAGGAAGCGCTTCACCCGCCCCCGGAAGAAGAAGAAAAAACGCGCGGATATCACCGTACGTTTCATTTCCTGTTTACATCTGTAAAGACCACAAAATGGCTCCTACTACGCGACAAGGATCCGGATCATAAAAAGACGCAATCTCTCCATCCGCACACGGATTACTACCGTATTTCACAGCAACTGATATTCCTGTGAACTGCACTGTGGAACGGGAGCACGTACGGTGAATATTCGCACCACAGGGAATGAGGAGTCATCCTTCACTGTGGTTCTAGCTTGCCATGCTAACTTCCACCCATCCAAAAGAGACCTTTCCAGCCGGCGTCATCATAAAAGCTAACTCGAAGGGATGGATGGATGAAGAAAAGATGAGCGAGTGGTTAAGGGAAGTTTACGCGAAGAGGCCGGGTGGCTTTTTTCACACAGCTCCGAAGGCGAACACACCTTCACTAAGACGGGCAGATAGCGCCGGTCGACATACGCCAACATCTGCCAGTGGATCGTAAATGCCTGGGCAGATAGTTTCGGTCACAACTGTGGTCCGAGCTTTCCGGAAGGCAGGATTCACAGAACTGCTGCACAACAACAGCGACACTGACTCCCGATGACTTCTACGAGACGGAACCGGCCATTTTTGGATCCCACGCTTGCGCAACTTTTCAATTCGGACACCGAAGACGAAGAATTCGAAGGATTTACGAATGAAGAATAACTTCAGAAGGTGAGCGCTATGTTTATTTTGTGTGTTGTGACATTAACGTTCGAGCAACATTATGTTGCTATTTATTGCTCTACACCATTTTGAATTTTACTATGTTTGTGATTGCACATTTGCGTACATTTTGGGACAGAGTTGTTAGAACGCTGGTTTTCAATATATTATTAAAGTTTGACTGAACTATCTGACTGTTTTTTTGACATTCACTTTAGCGCAGCGTTTTTTTGACATTCACTTTAGCGCAGCGTAGGCGCGGCTTTTAGTCCGGGGCGGCTTATTGGTGGACAAAATTATGAAATATGTAATTCATAGAAGGTGCGGCTAATAATCCGGTGCGCCTTATAGTGCGGAAAATACGGTATATAAATCGCACTGGAGCCCGGCCAAACTATGAAAAAAACTGCGACTTATAGTCCGAAAAATACGGTAAGTACTTGGGAATTGTTATTGATGGCAGCTTGTCCTTTACGTCACACATAAAAAAACGCGTGGCAAAACTTGGAATTTCTTTTTTTTTCTATACAAACAAGTCCTGCTTTTTCTTACAATTTAGGAAACACTTTATTCTGAACACTTTCAGGCCTTTGCTTTTTATGAATGCTCCCAACACTTTTTTTTTTATTTTTTAAACTGGATACTGTATATCACTGTGCCTTACGTTTTATTACTGGTCATGGCAACCTTGTCCACCATTGCACTTTGCATGCAACGGAAAACTGTCCATCTATGTCTGTCCGCAGATTTTCTCGATGGACGGTTATGATAAATAAATCACTTCTTGGTCTGGTTCCCACCTATTTTTGTTTTTTTATGTGTAGAGACTTCAGTCGCTACAGTTTGCGGTCACAGGACATCCTTGGCGTGTTGGGTCCTAGAGCCAACACAAGTTTCGGTAAAAAAGCCTTCAGATTTGCTTCTCCATGGCCATGGAATGAATTACAAAAGGATCTGAGACTACCTGAACTGATCACTTTGGGGGAATTTCAGTCCATTTTAAAAGGATCGGGTAACTAGGCACTGTACTTGTTTTTAAATTGATTTAATTGAAACATTTAATTTTTTACCCATTGTGTGTTTTTATGTTTATATTGTAAGTAAATCGTACTTGCAGAATAGTCACTCTTGCAGAATAGATTTTTATCTAAATGACTTTCTACATGGTTAAATAAAGGAAAATTAATGAATATGAAAATAAAGATGTTCACAAGTAGAGGACAATTATGTCAATGAACTGCCATAAATATAAAAATCCTGACGTAAATATGCCTGCTCAGATCCGGGTTTGGATATGTCGACAACCGTAGATGTCCACTGATACCACTGTAATTGTGTCAACGCCATCACCTCTGTTCACAGATCAGGAGATCTTGCGGCGCCTGGAGAAGGAAAAGATCCTCGTGTTCACGCCTTCGCGCCGCGTCCAAGGTCGACGCGTGGTCTGTTACGACGACCGCTTCATCGTCAAGCTCGCTTACGAATCGGACGGCATCATCGTATCCAACGACAACTACAGAGACCTCGCCAACGAGAAACCCGAGTGGAAGAAGTTCATCGACGAGCGACTGCTCATGTACTCCTTTGTCAATGACAAGTAGGTCAGCTGGGGCCAGGGCGGTCATTCGCCATCATTAAACCATTGATGCAAAATCACTGCGCCGCGGCACATTAGTGTGTCGTGGGAGACCGTCCGATGGGCTGTATATATCAAGAACATATATCGTGTATCATATTCTTTCATAAACAGTGAAATTAGGGCTGGGCGATATATCGATATGCGCGATATATCGCGGGTTTGTCTCTGTGCGATATAGAAAATGACTATATCGTGATATTCGAGTATACGTTCTCACGCAGTTGCTTTTAGCTGCGGGCATTAAACTACATGCTCTACTCGCTCTTTCCTGTCTCTCCTTCTCACAGACAGCAAGCGCAGCTTCTACACACGTCACATACTGTCACGACATACGTCACATACAGTACGTATATGCCCTCGCGCAGCAGAGAGGTAGCAGCATGGGTAACGTTAGCTGTGATGCTAGCGGTAATACGAGCGAAAGAAGGTGCGAATCTGGTAACAAATGAAGGAAGAATTAATTCCCCCGAAAAAACAGCAGGGGGTCCATCGTCTGGCTGTGGTTTGGCTTCAAGTGGGAATATGTCGAACAGACAACCGTAATTTGTCAAGTGTGGTGCAAAAGCGTTGCTATAAAAAGTAGCAGTAGCCTACTGCTAATATGTAGCATCATTTGAAAAGTCCCCTGCTAGTGAATGAAGAGTGCTCACTCCGATCCAATCCACTTTATTTATATAGCACATTTAAACAACAAAAATGTTTCCTAAGTGCTGCACAACAATATCAAAAACAATATTTACGTACTTCGCACGTCAACATCTCCGTTCGGTGCCACACACCCACACCATCAAAATGCCGAGGCAAACATTTCCAGATCAACACCGTAAGAAAAAAATAGTGATTTTTTTTTAGTTGTGATTTCCTTTTCTGCATGAAAGTTTAAAATGAGCATACATTAATGCAGTATGAAGAAGAATGTTTTAATGTAGACACTAGAGATGCGCGGATAGGCAATTATTTCATCCGCAACCGCATCAGAAAGTCGTCAACCATCCGCAATCCACCCGATCTAACATTTGATCAGAACCGCATCCGCCCGTTGTTATATATCTAATATAGACGATGCAAGGCATTAGTGAGGTTATAAAGCTTTTGCCTGTTAAAGAAAGGAGACTGATCCAATGCAGCACAGACATTCGCGTGCCACACTGTCACGACCCAGACGCACACCATTGCGCAATCATATGGGAGCCGCGCTGAGCGCACCTCCAAGCGCGTCTCGCTGCAGGCGACGGCCGCGTATGAGCCCGACGCTCCAGCGCCATCCATTTTCAGGGCTAGCTGATTCGGCAGGTGGGTTGTTACACACTCCTTAGCGGGTTCCAACTTCCATGGCCACCGTCCTAGCTGCTGTCTATATCAACCAGGGTGAGCCCCACCCCATTCGTGAGCGCACTGCGCGCGGAGTGACCCCTGTTACGCGCCCCCGGCAACAGGGGTGGCGAGCAGGTAAGCTGCGCGGGCGGAGCGCGCGGAGTGACCCCTGTTACGAGCCCCCGGCCACGGGGGTGGCGGGCAGGTAAGCTGCTTACCTGCTGCGCGTGACGCCGGCCGCGGCGAAGGCGGACGAGGCGGGGTGTCGGTGCGGTGGGCGCGGTGGTGACCCTGGACGTGCGTCGGGCCCTTCTCGCGGATCGCCTCAGCTACGGCTCCCGGTGGGGCCCTCTCGGGGGAAGGGGCCTCGGTCCCGGACCCCGGCGAGGCGTCACTTCTCCGCTCCGTAAAAGTGTCCATCTCTCTTTTTTTTTTTCTTCTGTTGTGGCATATGCTGCAGGTGCCTGCTCGTTTTTCGTATGTGGGTAACAACATTTAACTATGTATATATATTTCCGAATTGGTTTAACTGCCACCCGCCTGAATCTATTTAAAATCTAATTTTTTTTTAACCACCCGACCCGACCCGACCCGCGGATAAAATCTAATTTTTTTAAATTTCATCCGCCCGATCCGCGGATAATCCGCGGACTCCGCGGTTGTGCCCGCAAACCGCGCATCTCTAGTAGACACATAGAATCATCATACTGCTGTGATTATATGCATCAAGTGTTCATTCAAGGCTAAGGCAAAATATCGAGATATATATCGTGTATCGCGATATGGCTTTAAAATATTGCGATATTAAAAAAAGGCCATATCGCCCAGCCCTAAGTGAAATGTCGATTTACAAACTTAAACGGTTGTTAAACAGGGTTCTTAAATAGAAAAGTTTGTATATTGAAGCAAATGTCTCTATAAGAAACAATGTAAACATGAATATTGATTCCAGCTAGGTGATATATCGATTTGATCAATTAATTTGAGTTTTTGTTGCAGATGATGTAAAATATAAGAAATGTTATGTTTTTTCTCCTCTTTTTCCGGCATACATTTTGCCCCCAGGAGCTTTCTTAGCTTTCACCCTCCTCCTTAGATTCACACACCTATCAAAACATGGCTAATGCTAACGCAAACCAGAGCAAGACGTGTGTTCTAAAAAAAATAAAATTGTTGTCAGTAGTTTGGTTTTGCGGCAACAGGCGTGGAACAACTGACTGCACGCTGCAAAGTTTGTTCAAAAAAAGGCAACAGCACAAAAAACTTATTCCAGCATCTGAAAACTAAGTATCGGGCAGAGTGCGCGAAACGTAACTTTTTACGAAGCGAACAATACCGCAACAACAAACCAACTCCTGCTACATATTGTGGTGGAATCAGTTACATAAGATGCAATGTATGATGAGAAAGAAGCACAGTGGAGAACGATCACCAAAGCAGTCGCTCTGCACAACGCCAAGATGTTTGAATGAAAGCCTGTTTCTGTATTCCTTTCAATATTTTACTTAATTATTTATTTGCATACAATACTACATTTCTATTTACACAAATATTTTATTTAAGGCAGAAGTTTTAAGTTTGCACTTTTAATTATTTCAATGTTGGAGATGATTATTTATTTGCCTGCAATGTGCAATCCTCCAATTTTGTAAACAGAATAAATGTGTTCAACACAGAAGTATTGCCTCCCAAAGAAAGCTCTTAATTTTATTTTTTTTTTAATGATTCCATAAAAAGTACAATATACATATATCTGGTCTAAAAAGAACAACGTTGTTCAAATTAGAATTTTGCTAAGAGTATAAGATGCAGTGAATGCTGTGTTATTTCAAATAAAAGATAAGTAAAGTAAAGACTTGTTTTGAATTATCTTTGTCATTTGTATTCATTGGTTTCTTTAAAAAGTAGGGAAAAAAACCCATTAATCGATTTTGTTACAAATGTTTTTATATTTTTTTCCGCCCAGGCCTAGTTGCAGCCTTAACAAAAAGGTCCATATTTTAGTAAAGGTTTGTACACTTTGAACACAATATATAGCGCTATACAGTAGTGATGTGCAGATTGATACTGTAATATCAATACCACCGATACCAGACCTTTATGCTATAATATTCATTCTCAAATCAAAATATCGATAATTTTGATACTTGAGTTCAGGTGTGTCCAAACGTTTTTTTTTACATAGGGCCGTATACTGAAAAGTCAAAGTACGCGCAGGCCAAAATAATATTTTTTTTTATTTAAAAAAAAAATGCTAAAAACAGAGCTTTGTATCATGGGTGACTAAGTATATTATTATTAATTATTAATTAGAGCATTTCAGCTTTTTCTCATTACATAATTATTTTGCTCTTTTTTTTTCTTACATTTTATATAACAATAATAATAATAACACGATTCTGTAACTGCATAAACTAGTGTCAAAAAATCTGCCTGTGCAAATAAAAAAACAATTCAGTTACATATTTAACAGTGTTTATTATAGTTGTAATTTTTCAAATTAATTCATAAGGTAATATTATTCATCCTTTTTCTACCGCTTGTCCCTCTCGGGGTCGCGGGGGTGCTGGAGCCTATCCCAGTTGCATTCGGGTGGAAGGCGGGGTACACCCTGGACAAGTCCCCACCTCATCGCAGGGCCAACACAATTAGACAACATTCACACTCACAATCACACACTAAAGCCAATTTAGTGTTACTGTATTTATGTTTCAATTATCTAACTAAGTAAACTTTTTTTATATTTTAAGTATATTTTGAGATGTGTTATTTGAAATTGACAACTTTTTAAATTTCCGCAGACACATGAGGTGGCCTAGTGGTTAGAGTGTCCGCCCTGAGATCGGTAGGTTGGGAGTTCAAAACCCGGCCGAGTCATACCAAAGACTATAAAAATGGGACCCATTACCTCCCTGCTTGGCACTCAGCATCAAGGGTTGGAATTGGGGGTTAAATCACCAAAAATGATTCCCGGGCGCGGCCACCGCTGCTGCCCACTGCTCCCCTCACCTCCCAGAGGGTGATGGGTCAAATGCAGAGAATAATTTCGCCACACCTAGTGTGTGTGTGACAATCATTGGTACTTTAACTTTTAACTTTTATATTTGCACAAACTTTCGGTATTGGATCGATATCGCTGATACCAGCCTGAATTTAAATGGGTATCGGATTGGAAAGAAAATCAGTGGTATAGCACATCACTACTATACTGTCCTGAATATCTAACAAATATAAGGAGGTAATGGATAAACTTTCTATTTATTAACAAAGGCAAAACAACAAAAAACTGTACTGTCCTCATTTTCAGCCGCCCTGCCAACGCTCACACACACAGACTAGCCCCGTGGTGCACTTAGTTTGAAATCACAAAACTCCTTTACTTTAACAGCAAGGTTGCTACAATAATTAGGAATAAAAACTAAAATCCACTTTACCTTGTTGGTTAATGTGTGCAGCAGAAGAAAAGCGGAGGAGGGAGGAAGTGTCGACAACGCTGTGGATACTTTGGGAACGTTTCAAACCACACATCTCAGGTCCAATGCTTTTCATGGACTTATAGTCAGTCAGCATCACCAGAAAAATGCTGTAAAAAGGCAAAAAAAACCCCACTTAAAAGCACAGAAAGTCGCACAGTAATTAACAGCAGAACTGTGTTTAATAAAATAAGCAGTGAGCACTTTAGCTTGATTAACCCGTGCAAAACGACTGGGTTGCCGGGCATAAAATGGCTGCGCTGCAAGACACACAATGGGTGGATGAAATGTTCGTACACATAGACAAAGTTCGTACACCAAAGTGAATAATTATTTGGTCTGTTGGTCGTAAATCAAAAAGTTTGTACAATGAAGAGTTTGCAAGTCGATGTTCCACTGTATATCATATCACATATTACAGATGCATAAAAATGTTCTTTGCTGGTCTATTTGTTATTGTAACACCCCCACCTGTCTGTCAGATTCATGCCCCCAGACGACCCCCTGGGGCGCCATGGTCCCAGCTTGGACAATTTCTTGCGGAAAAGAGCCGTGGTGCCGGAGCAGAAGAAGCAGCCTTGCCCGTACGGTGAGAAGACGCGTTTACGTAATATAATCATTTACCAAGATGGCTGATTGAAGTTTTTGTTTGCATCTTCAGGTAAAAAGTGCACATACGGACACAAGTGTAAGTACTACCACCCGGAGAGAGGCGCTCAGCCGCAGCGCGCCGTAGCTGACGAGCTGCGAGCCAGTGCCAAGACGTGCGTCTCCACCAAGAACCAGGGAGACGCGGGGTTAGTGAAGAGCCACAGCGTGCCGGCTGGTAGCATCGAGGCGAAGAAAGGTGTGGCAAAACGGCAGTCGGACCCTGGCGTGCGAGCTCTGTCGTACAGCGACGCGGAGGAGAAGTTGTCCGCAAAGGGGAGGACTGATAGTCAGAAGACCAACGTGTGCGCTAGTGGTAATCGTGGCGGTACTGCGAGCGCGTCCCCAGCCCCAGGAGGCCAGGATGAACAGTCCCGAGCAAGCACTCCTCACTGTGTCGCCCCAGCCCCCAGTCACGACCTTTACCCCCACTGCGAGTCCCCAGACCTCAACTACTACTCGGTCGCGCGTGCTTACAGCGGCCTTCGCATCTCGTCCAGACGGAGCCCGGAAGCCCGCTTCCCCATCGACGGCGACCTGCGTTTGGGCTCCATGGGGTCTGCCGGCTCGGAATGCGGCAGTGAAAGCAGCGCAAGTTGCGGCAGCAGTTGTGACTCGTACGGCGAGCGGCCGTGTCACACCTGCCCCCAGGACGCCTTGGCGGACGACGGCGGCCATTACGCCAGTCCCCACTGCCGGTCATATTTCCGTCAGACCGCATCAAGCCACGAACTTTGCAGCTTTCATTTAAACGATTACGCAAATGTCCCACACGGTCACGTGACTAACGCCCACAGCTACCACAGCGGAGCAGTACGGGGTCAAAGCTGGACTCACGATCAGGCGTCCGACGCTGGACCAAAGCGGCCACTCTACCCGTTACCGCTTCATTTCCAGCACCAGCCGCTCGCCGCACGCTCCAGCTGCCCGGGTGACTACCACACAGTGACGCCTCCCAACCCTCCCGGCTCTCCCATTGGTCGCTGCCTGGCCCCCACCAGAGCGGGGAGTGCATCAGACTCTCATCTGTACGAGCATCCGTACGCATCCCACCATCTGAAAACTCTGCCCACCTGGGACGCGTATTACGGCGAGCCGCCACCGCCGCCACCTCGGTACGCGCCGGGTGCCTATCAGAGCTTGCCGGACAACTGCCAGGCGTCATGGCACTCACCTCACTGGGCACAAGACAGCTACACGCCACCGCACTCGTCTCATCCCGTGCACTATTTAAGCCACCCGCCCCACCTCGCACAATCGCCACACCCCGAGTCGCCCGCACACGGCCGCTACGGGGACGCCAGGGAGAAAGCGTACACCAACCTGTGCAACATCTTCCCCTCGGAGCTGGTGTGCCGGGTGATGGCGAGGAACCCCCACGTCACGGACCCCCAGCAGCTTGCCGCCGCAATCTTGGCGGAGAAAGCTCAGACGGGCTACTAAGGTGTTGCCATTTTGTCGGCGTGTTGCGTGCTGTATCACGTGTAAGTTGCAGACTAAAATTGTGTCTTTGTTGTTGAGCTCTTTTGTCGACCGACGACATCTCTTTGGCCCAAATAGTCGCCGTGGAGATTGGCTACCCTGTGGTGTGTACCTTAGTTTTAGTAAGGGACATCTCTTTCTCTTTGTAGCCTGCTGAGAAACCAGCGTCCTGGACATTGGTTCTCAGCAGGATATATACATACTGTATACATATTTACAAACATACACACACTTGTTTCTGTTGGGTCGGCTGCAATGTGCTACAGACGGAATGTCTCAGTGTACGCAGTGTAAATATATTTAATTGCTCCGGGCTGTAGCGCCTTCCAGACCGATGCACCATGAGCCCTAGTTGATACAAATTGTATCAGGAAGTGAGTCGCTGACGTCATACAGTATGTTGACTTGTCACTCCATGTGTATCCCACACTCTCCATGTAGTAAAGTTCCAGGTCATGAGCTGTTTGCGGATATACTATCGCAGTTGTGGGTCTACTTTGTGTAGGGAGGATAACTGCGTTGGGCGTTTGGGTCGGAGGTTTCTTTTCTGCGGCGTCTCTGCCAAGGGGGACGTTTTGATTATCAAGCAAGCAATATGAAGCTGCTTTTCTTGCAGCGTGTTGGATAAGATACTGCGGAAAAGAAGCTACCCCCCACCCCCCAAAAAAAATGTGTGTAACAAAGAAGCGCCTTCGCTCGCGCCTGCTGGCACCGTGTGTCAGCGTGGCCCGCGAGCGTGGGCCCAAAGTAATGCCACTACTATGGCATCGTGCTTACGACACATCCAATACTCTGAACTATGTTCAGCTAACCGTTGTGCATGTTTCCGCTCCTTTTTATTTTTGCACGCGTGTATCGCAGCTAGGCCTGGGCGACGTTATCGATAAATTTGAGTTTTCTGTTCCATTTTTTATTTTTTAAAATTTTATTAAATCAACATAGAAAAAACACAAGATACACTTTCAACTAGTGCAGGGGTCGGCAACCCAAAATGTTGAAAGAGCCATATTGGACCAAAAATACAAAAACAAATCTGTCTGGAGCCGCAAAAAATTAAAAGCCATATTACATACAGATAGTGTGTCATGAGATATAAATTGAATTAAGAGGACTTAAAAGAAACTAAATGACCTCAAATATAGCTACAAATGAGGCATAATGATGCAATATGTACATATAGCTAGCCTAAATAGCATGTTAGCATCAATTAACTTGCAGTCATGCAGTGACCAAATATGTCTGATTAGCACTCCACACAAGTCAATAACATCAACAGAACTCACCTTTGTGCATTCATGCACAACCTTTGGTGGACAAAATGAGACAGAAAAAGAAGTGGCATAAAAAACGTCCTAGAAAGTCGGAGAAAGTTATACACGTAAACAAACTACGGTGAGTTCAAGGACCGCCATAATTAGTAGGACAAAACGGCGCTCGCCACATACTCGAATCAGTGAAGCATGTTTAATACAAACAGTGTGCTTTATAACAATTAGGGAGGTTTGTGTCATGTTTGTTCTCCTACAGAAACCATATTAAAACAAAAAATATATTTTTCCCCCTCATCTTTTTCCATTTTTCATACATTTTTGAAAAAGCTCCAGAGAGCCACTAGGGCGGCGCTAAAGAGCCGCGGGTTGCCGACCCCTGAACTACTGCATCAACCCCCCAAAAAACTCCCTCCCCCATTCACACTCATCCACACCCACTCACACAAAAGGGGTTATTTCTTACTGCTACCAATATTCTGGTTCCCACACGTCTGCAGGGGACACAGTCCCTGAAGCACACATGATTGTATGTGTTGCTGGTCCACTACCATTTTCATTAATTACTATTTTTTATGTAATTATTTTTATATTATTTTACTTTCTTTTTTATCCAACAAAATGTTTATTTATTTATCTTATTTTATTTTATTTAAACAAAAAACAAAAAAAAAAAAAGGACCCTATCTTCATCAGACCAGGTTGTAAATGAAATTAAATTTGTTTAAAGGGTTTTTAAAACCAGGTCCAGTCCAGATAATGTCTAAGTCGGGCTCAGCAACACACACCTTCATTCATGTACAATGAAAATAAAAAATTAGGGAACACAACAAATTGCATATAATATACAAACAAATTTGCATTTTCAGAAAAAGCATTTATGTACAGTCCAGATTATGTCCAGGTCACTCAAATTAGGGAACACAACAACAGATAGATAAACTATGAACATACCATATTTTTCGGACTATAAATCACAGTTTTTTTCATAGTTTGGCAGGGGGTGCGACTTATAGGAGCGACTTATGTGTGAAATTATTAACATGTTACCGTAAAATATCAAATAATATTATTTAGCTCATTCACGTAAGAGACTAGACGTATAAGATTTCATGGGATTTAGCGATTAGGAGTGACAGATTGTTTGGTAAACGTATAGCATGTTCTATATGTTATAGTTATTTGAATGACTCTTACCATAATATGTTACGTTAACATACCAGTTGGTTATTTATGCCTCATATAACATACACTTATTCAGCCTGTTGTTCACTATTCTTTATTTATTTTAAATTGCCTTTCACATGTCTATTCTTGGTGTTGGGTTTTATCAAATAAATTTCCCCAAAAAATGCGACTTATATATATGTTTTTTCCTTCTTTATTATGCATTTTCGGCAGGTGCGACTTATACTCCGGTGCGACTTATACTCCGAAAAATACGGTAATTACACTTTCAAAATAAGCCTTTTTTTAATGTTTTTTGGCATCATTATCGTTTTTAACCATGTAACTTTCTAAAGTTAAAAAATACTGAATAAATGTTTTAAAGAAAGTAATACTAAGTGAATATCTGTTTTTAGCCTTTAAAATAAACCTTTTACCGAGTACTATAATTAAATTGATTAAATCCATCCATCCATTTTCAACCCCTTATTCCCTTTGGGGTCGCGGGGGGTGCTGGAACCTATCTCAGCTACAATCGGGCGGAAGGCGGGCTACACCCTGGACAAGTCGCCACCTCATCGCAGGGCCAACACAGATAGACAGACAACATTCCCACTCACATTCACACACTAGGGCCAATTTAGTGTTGCCAATCAACTTATCCCCAGGTGCATGTCTTTGGAAGTGGGAGGAAGCCGGAGTACCCGGAGGGAACCCACGCAGTCACGGGGAGAACATGCAAACTCCACACAGAAAGATCCCGAGTCCGGGATTGAACCCAAGACTACTCAGGACCTTCGTATTGTGAGGCAGATGCACTAACCCCTCTACCACTGTGCTGCCCTATTGATTAAATCATGATTGTCAATGAACTCTCCTAAAATAACAGAAACCACATCAAGCTTCATAAACAAACCAATCCTTAAACACATTTTTTCAATTTCCACCCAAAACGAAGACACAAAAAAAAGTTTTCTGTTCCATTTGAAAAAAATGTAAATCTATGTTTTTTTGTCTTCTCTTTCTCCGGCACATTTTTTGCCCCCAGAAGCTAGCAAAACATGGCTAATGCTAACGCAAACAAGACCGAGACTTTTGTTTCAAAGAAAAGAAAAGGGTCGTCAGTGGTTTAGATTTGTGGCAACAGGTGTGGAACAAATGACTGCACGCTGCAAAGTTTGTTTAAAAACACGCTTTAAAAAAGACTAATTACAGCATCTGAAACGGAAGTATCCAGCCGAGTATGGGAAATGCAACTCTTAACAAGGCAAACAAGAACACAAAGAAACTCCCGCTAAAATGCCGCTTCCTGTGGTGAAAAAAAGGGCACAATGTAAAACGTTCACGAAAGCGGTCGCTTAAAAGATGTTGCGCCTGTTTTTATCCACCCATTAAAAATTATAGAGACCTCCCAATGCTACATTTTTATTTTAACAAGTATTTAATTCAAGACTGAAGATTTGAATTTGTAATTTATCAATCTCAAATGTTGAAAGTTAATTTATGCAATGATGTGCTCCATTTGTATTTACGTAATTATTTCATTTTATTACAGAAGTTTTGCCTCCTATAGGAAGCTCTATATTCAATAACAATGCATATTAATCAACATATAAGCAAAGCATTACAGTAAATATGCCAGAATTATTTATAATAGCTCATTTGATCTGTTTAGTTTTGTGAAAAAAATATTTTCTACAAAGTCCAATTCATATCAGTTCTAAAAAGAACCCACTTTATTAAAAAAAACAAAACATGTTTGCTAAGGCGAAGATGCAGCGCCATTCCAAACTATTAATTTTGTTTAAATAAAAGCAAAACGTGTTTTTGAATTATCTCTGTCATTTGTATTTATTGGTTCCTTTAAAAAGTAGCAAAAACAATTGTAAAAGATCGTGAATCTAACTTTTGGTGAAAAAAATGGTGATTTTATTTTCAGGCCGTATCGCCCAGGCCTAATTGCAGCATTGAAAGTTCACTCCGACAACTCTAATAATGATTTTTTTTACTATTGCAACTGTAACTGTGATTGTTCATTAAAGAATACTATGAAGAATTCCAGTCTGTTGAGTATTTTTTGTTAGGGATATGACTCTTGGAACTCATGATTCGATTACGATACTTTGGGTGACGATTGGATTTAGATTTGATTCTCGAATGAAACAGATTCTTGCAATATATTATTTGTGATAAAAATTACAGTGGGTACGGGAAGTATTCAGACCTCTTTAAATTGTTCACTATTTGTTTCATTGCAGCCATTTGCTAGAGTTCTAAGAAGTTCATTTTGTTTCTCATTAAAGTACACTCAGCACCCTATCTTGACAGAATAAAACAGAAATGTAGACATTTTTGCTAATTTGTTAAAAAAAAAAAAAAAAAAAAATCCAGGATGTCTCTGTACAATGCTGCATTCATCTTAGTCTAGTCAGGGAGGTGACCAAGAACCCGATGGTCACTCTGTCAGAGCTACAGCATTCCTCTGTGGAGAGAGGAGAACCTTCCAAAAGGACAACCATCACTGCAACAATCAACCAATCAGGCCTGTATGGTAGACAGTGTTGAGTAATTAGTTACTGCAAAGCAGTAACTAGCTACAGTTACTAGTTACTTCATTTCAAAAGTAACTGAGTTACTAACTCAGTTACTTACACCAAAAAGTAATGCGTTACTGTGAAAAGTAACTAGTTACTTCTTTTTTTCCCCTTTTTTTTTTAAAGCTCCCATTAATGCCCTTTTAGCCTTCATTTCAGTACGGTTATTGCACTGGAGAATAATACAATCTGTTGATCAACTTGACATGCATTTGCATCACTGAACTCTGCTAAGCAATGTGGTCTACATACAACACACAAAGACAAAGATATGTTACAAAGGCCAATTTGTTTCTGGCCAGAACAAATTGACAAAACTATTTTAAATAGCTGCAACATAACGTACATAAGTAACAAACAGCATAATAACAGCATAGATGTAAACCAAGAAAGGCACACACTACATACACAAAGCCTAACCAGGCATTTTCTTTACTGAGCAAAACTCTTTATTGTCGGCCATAAACACATCACCAAAACATTAGTAAAAAAAATGATATCTAGCAAAAGTGGTCATTTTCTGCAGTACAAACCAGACCAAAAGCTACTTTGTTATATCAACAGCAGCCACTCGCTCTTTCTCACTTGCACATATGGCACTTAGCCAGTGATGCGTTTACAGCCACACAAAAAGTCGGACAACTCTAACACCACACATAAAGTGTAATTCCAGGTCGTTACACTATTATTTACCAATCAAATGTGTGCTTATTCTAGTGTCATTTATTAGGAATATTAATTTATAAATATTAATCATTAAATGCTGTTAGTATATTAAATAAATACTAATAAAAATATATTTTTTACAAACAGGAAGTTGCAGGAATGTACACATGATCCCCTGCTTACATCTCATTGTGCAACATGTGAATGTTTTAATGGGAACTAAATGAAAGGGGTACAAACTATTTCCAAAGCAGGACCTCCACCCAGATAAACAATACAAGTACACAGTTTATGAAAAACAATATTTGTTGTTTTTGTCATTGTAAGTGGGCCTAAACACTTATATTAGAAATGGAAATGACTGCTGTCATTTGATTATAATAATAAGAGAATGTTGTCTGTCTATCTGTGTTGGCCCTGTGATGAGGGGGGGACTTGTCCAGGGTGTATCCTGCCTTCCGCCCGAATGCAGCTGAGATAGGCTCCTGCGACCCCGAAAGAGACAAGCGGTAGAAAATGGATGGATGGATGGAGATTGAACTTGTTATTTAGTCAGTTTTGGGACAGGTGTGCTGCTGGTGTAGGCACAGTGTGCACGTCTAAAGTTGCTCACATGGGCTCCACTCAATGCTCAGGGAGTTTTTGCGTTTGCTCACACACATGAACAATTAGAGGGAACATTGATTGACAGAGTGTGTGTACCTTCAGCGGTGAATGATGAGCAGAGGCAGACTTAATCCTTAAGTGGTGGAGGTGAAGTGGCATCAGAGTCTCTATCTCTCTTTACTAGCTTCGTCGAAGCATGTTGCTTATGTAAATAAATAAATAAATGGGTTGTACTTGTATAGCGCTTTTCTACCTTCAAGGTACTCAAAGCGCTTTGACACTACTTCCACATTTACCCATTCACACACACATTCACACACTGATGGAGGGAGCTGCCATGCAAGGCGCTAACCAGTACCCATCAAGAGCAAGGGTGAAGTGTCTTGCTCAGGACACAACGGACATGACGAGGTTGTTACTAGGTGGGGATTGAACCAGGGACCCTCGGGTCGCGCACGGCCATTCTTCCATTGCGCCACGCCGTCGTGTGTAGCTTGTTTCAGCAGATTTGAATTGCTGTTTTGGGCAGTAGATGGGATCTTTGATCCAAAGCACAATTTACATTTAACTAAAATGTTCTTTTCTTTGTGCTCGACAAAAGAAAAGTAGTGAAAATATCTCCATGTTGGCAAACTCGACTTCTGGCTCCGCCATGATCAGACACGCCCCCCTCCTCTCCCTCCCCACACTCACACACGCCCACACAGAGCGCATGTCTCTCTCTCTTCTCCGGCTTGTGACACAAGAAGAATCAGAACGATGACACAGCAGCGCTCCGATAAAACACACTCTATACTACATAAAAAGTAACGTAAAATAACGCAGTAACGCATCATGTAGTAACGGTAACTGAGTTACTGAATATAAAAAATAACGCGTTAGATTACTACGGTAGTTACCGCCGAAACTAACGGAGTTACAGTAACGCGTTACTTTGTAACGCGTTAGTCCCAACACTGATGGTAGAGTGTCCAGACAGAAGCCATTTCTTAGAAAAAAGTTTGCCAACATGCACCTGAAAGACTCTCAGACCAAGAGAAAGAAAATTCTCTGGTCTGATGAGACAAAGATTGAACTCTTTGGCGTGAATGCCAGGCATCATGTTTGGAGGAAACCAGGCACCGCTCATCACCAGGCCAATACCATCCCTACAGTGAAGCATGGTGGTGGCAGCATCATGCTGTGGGGAAGGTTTTCAGCGGCAGGAATTTGGAGACTTGTCAGGATAGAGGGAAAGATAAATGCAGCAATGTACAGAGACATCCTGGATGAAAACCAACACTTCCCATCCAACATGATGGAGCTTGAGAGGTGCTGCAAAGAGGAATGGGCAGAAATGCTCAAAGATAGGTGTGCCAAGTTTGTGGCATCGTATTCAAAAAGACTTGAGGCTGATATTGCTGCTAAAGTTGCATCAACAAAGTATTGTTTTTTATTTTTTATAAATTTGCAAAAATGTCAAAAGTGTTTTTTCTGTCAAAGTAGGGTTCTGAGAGTACATTAATGAGAAATAAAATATACATTTTAAATTAATATTCAGGTCACAATATGTATAAAAAGTATTGTTGTCGAGTTTTGGATGGTTACTTAAAGGGTTTTGTGTGCAAAATAGAGTGGAATATTCAAAATGGCTGACTGAATTTGTGGCATTTTGTGAAGTTTAAACTGTGTTTTTAAATACTTTGCGGATTGTAAATATGATTGGATATAATGGATACAGTGAAACACAATTAAGCATATAAATGCAACTTATTTTTCCACTCTACTGCTACTTAACAGAAATTATTTTAAGCAATAGTCAATATGGGTTCCGTCCTAATCACTCAACTGCAACAACAATAGTTGTTTTCGTGAAACAAATATTGAATAAGAGTGGTCTTTGACCAGTGTTGGGACTGACGCGTTACAAAGTAACGCTTTACTGTAACACCGTTACTTTCTGCGGTAAATAGTAGTCTAACGTGTTATTTTTTTTATATTCAGTAACTCAGTTACCGTTACTGTGTAATTTTACGTTAATAAAAAATAACGTAAAATAACGCACTATCGGCTAGAAACTGAGAAGATCTGAGTGTGTTTTATTGGAGCACTGCAGAAGAGGCGACGGAGAAGAGGCGCGCTCTTTGTGTGTGTATGTGTGTGTATGTGTGTGTGTGTGTGTGTGTGTGAGGGGGTGTGTCTGTGTTTACTAACAAGACGTCATGGCGAAGCCTGAAGCAGAGTTTCTTAACATGGAGATATTCTCACTACTTTTCTTTTGTCGACCACAAAGAAAATTACATTTTAGTTAAATGTAAGTTGTGTCTTGGATCAAAGATCCTATCCTAGCAATTCAAATATGCTGAAACAGCTACAAAAGCAACATAATTCCACAAAGCTAGGAAAGAGAGACACACTTCACCTCCGAAGCAACAGCAGCTGGATTTTAACGAGGCACTGCTAACCAGGACAACATTGATAGAGCCATTGCAGCACTGAAGGTACACACACTCTATCAATTCTCGTATATACTCTTTCATTCTAGACTTCTAGAGTGTTTGATTATCACATCACTCTAAATGTATAGACTATAAAGTTCACAAACATAAAGAGGGATGCTAGTGGGCCAGGCCAATCTTTCCTTGTCTCTAAACTAAAACTGGGGAAATGTGTAGAGTGTTCTGGGCTTCAGACATGATTTTATTTCAGAATTCCTTGAGAGAAAAAAACACCTGGTTAGGCTTTGTGTATGTAGTGTGTGCCTTCCTTGGTTTACAGCTATATTGTTATTATGCTGTTTATTACTTATGTATGTTATGTTGCAGCTATTTAAAATAGTTTTGTCAATTTGTTCTGGCCTGAAACAAATTGGCCCTTTGAAACATATCTTTGTCTTTGTGTGTTGTATGTAGACCACATTGCTTAACAGAGTTCAGTGATGCAAATGCATGTCAAGTTGATCAACAGATTGTATTATTCTCCAGTGCAATAACAGTACTGAAATGAAGGCTAAAAGGGCCTTAAAGGGGGCCTTAAAAAAAATACATATATATATAAGTAACTAAATAGTTACTTTTCACAGTAACGCATTACTTTTTGGTGTAAGTAACTGAGTTAGTAACTGAGTTACTTTTGAAATAAAGTAACTAGTAAGTGACTAGTTACTGGTTTTCAGTAACTAACCCAACACTGTCTATGGATTAATTTGCCATGGAAACCACATATACATTATACAAAGTTTAAAATATCTATAACTATTTCTGTTTTACACAATGTGAAGAAACTGCTAAATCAAAAAGCATTGTATATTCTGATTGTTCCATATCTGACATTAATTCAATCTATCTTTTGCAGAAGAGAGCTATAAGAGTCATTACTGGAAACACAAACCCAATATTCAAACAGTTAAACTTATCGAAATGTAATGTATTGGTAAAGTATAATATCTTAAAAATCATGTACAAAGCACATACAAAAAAAAAATCGACCAAACATTCAAAAAAGATTTGTTAAGAGAGAGTAATTATTATCTAAACGGAACTGACATCTTTAATGAATCGAGATTTAGAACAGTGACAATGGAATGAAGCATTTTGATCGAGGTGTTAATTTATAGAACAAAGTTGATAGCTAAACAAAACAATGCAAACCTATTTTTATATTTAAAAAAAAAAAAATCATAAAGATGAAAATATATGATTTGGAGTAAACTATTATTTCCATTGTTTTTATTTTGTTGTATATTATTGGCGACTTCTCCAGGGTGTACCCCGCCTTCCGCCCGATTGTAGCTGAGATAGGCTCCAGCGCCCCCCGCGACCCCGAAGGGAATAAGCGGTAGTAAATGGATGGATGGATGGATGGATGGATAGATATTATCGTGTCATGACGCTTGAATGCATCTCTCACGATGAAAGACTCAAAGTGTTCAATCTGTTGAGTCATCATCACAAATTGTTTTTGAGGAGGCTTGATATATTTGTGTTTTGTTGGGTTTTTTTATCTGCACTTTGCCTGTCCTTGCTTTTATATGGACTAAAAGTGTAATAGTTATTTTATTTTTGTAGTAGCTGAATGAAAAGCTAAGTTACACTATAAATAAATATTTATGAATGAAGTAGTCATCTTTCTTGCCTTTATTGGAGGGGTGTCCCGATCAAATATTGCTATCGGATATTGGTCAGATATCAGAAAAAAACAAGTATTGGATCATATCGGCTAGCATCTAAAATCTCTGATATAAGCTTTGATTCAAGCAGTCTTGTTGTGCAGAGCTGGGCAGCCAGTTAACATCCAAATGCTCTCCAATAAGCAGGTCTTTTCTTGTGTTTTATTGAAGTCATTTACAAAAGGTAGACATTAGGGGTGAATAAATGAATCGGTACAGACCGAAAACACATTTTAACTTTAGAGATATAAATACATTGTTTGGCAAGCCTCTGGGTCGATTTATATCGAGTATGGATCAGTCCAAGTCCAGTTGGAAAGTCATGAACGGTTAATTGGAGCTCTGCTACAAAATATGGCCGCTCTAATCTTGCGAGACTTCTGTGATGACATAATAGAAGACATTCTCGTTTGCGACTGCAAGCAACAGAGCAACATGGCAGTCAGCACCGAAAGAGTTCACATACAAAACACACTCAAATATTAATGGATGGTCTCCTGCTGGCTTCACTATGGACTGGACTCTCACTATTATGTGAGATCCACCATGGACTGGACTTTCACAATATTATGCTAGATCCACTCGACGTCCATTGCACCTCACATCTGCGGTCCTCTCCAAGGTTTCTCATTGTCATCCCACTGGGTTGAGTTTTTCCTTGCCCTGATGTGGTATCTGAACCGAGGATGTCGTTGTGGCTTGTGCAGCCCTTTGAGACACTTGTGATTAAGGGCTATATAAATAAACATTGATTGATTGAAAAAAATTTTTTTTAAAGAATGGTCTGCAGGATAAAATGATGGCCATTTGTAACGTTTGGAAAGCAGCGATAAAGTAGCGTCTGCACGACTAATCTGAGAACCCACCTGTTGTGACGGCCTGAAGACACTCAAGCCGGCGATAAGGGAGCTCGGGATACTAAAGCTAGCAGAGCTACCAACTGGCAAGACAAGGACACAGATTTGAAAGACTTCCAGCCCCAAGATAGACACAACTCTGCAAGGTAATCACAGCATCTGCTCAACTGTTCATTGTGCTAAAAATAAAGACCGAGCTTCATAGTAACCAGCAGAATGGCATTATGAAGAGTATTTGAGCTTCTACACTAAAGCTGCGGTTTAGTTTACGTTGTGGCACTTAGTTGTATCTTGCATTTGTGTTACAACACCTCTACTTGATGCACAGCTTGCATTTTTCTGTATTTTATTGTTGCTACCTGAGCAAACAATAGTAAAAACCTGGGTGCGTTTCCAAAGGTGTTTTGTTTACATCTTTTTATCGTAAAGTTGATGGATTTCAACGCCTTGAAGTTGATAGTTGTACAATTTGCTCATAATTATTTCAGGAACCGTCTGTTTTGTCTGTATCTATTAAAAAAAATAAACACATGACATTGTTCTGACGTGGTACATGATCCATTTAATTTTTTTTTCACCATGCAAAGCTGCTGACTGCATTGAATCGCATCATATCGCATAGAATGGTAATATTGTATTGTATTGTTAGTGAATAGTATCGTAACCCATGTATTTAGATTCATATCGGCATTTAAGGTAGAGATGCACACCCCTAGTAAACATGGTAGGCTATGGGCTACAAGGAGCTAGCAGCTACACAACAGCTAAGCACACAATAGCACGTAAGCTAGGCTCATATAATAAGTGTTCCTAATTGAACAATATTGCATTTGAAAACACTACATTTGTCAATATAATCACGTATCAAATAATTTTAGTCGCATATTACAAATACAAAGTCTTCAAGGCAGAATATCCAGTAACAAACGTGTCCGCATCATTCAACATACTGCATCATTAGCTTAACTTAACTATTACAGCCACTTGGTGACATAGAACCAAAAATTACCACACCCCTGCAATTTAAAGACAACATGCTGTAAGTCTGTCATGAGGTCAGAGTTTTACGAATTGTTCTCTGAGTAATTTCACTTGATCAAGCTTTTTATTAACTTCAAACTACACACTAATAATTAACTTTTTTTTTTAGAATGTACTATGATTCGTGCTGATATGATATTGGATTAATATTGGTATCGGCCAATACTCAAGGCTCCAATATTGGTAGTTGTACCAGGACAGCACTACTTTATTATGAGTTTGAAGTATCACATGCCTAAAAATAATCAAGCTGAATTCAAAAGCCCGAGGCTACATAAGAGGCACTGAACAGGTGTATTTCATCAGCCGATTAGTGAACTAACAGGTAAAATAGTCTATGATTAGTCAACTATTCAAATAGTTGTTAGTTGCATGCCATCTGACTGACTTACCTGAGTGTGATTTATTGTGGTTTGAACAACAAGAGGCGGGGCAGGCTGTTCTTCTCATGGTCATGGACGAGGTTCTCCGGGATCTCCTCCACACTGGTGAAGGTTCCTGCCAACAACAAGGACACAAAAACTTCTAACAGTTGAGGTAACAGTAACCTGTGAACAGTCTTCTACGTACCGTTGAGAGCAATGAGGACCTTCTTTCATTGTGTGTTTCGAACTTTGGGTGTCTGGCAGAACAAGATGTTGTGCTTGTCACAAACAAAGATGCAGTCCAGGACGAACTTGCTGATTGGGACGAGAGTCGTATTCCTGAGTTGACTGCTCTTACAAACAGTTGAGAGCAGTTGGATTCGCTTCGCAAAAACGGCTTCTCAGTCAGCCATCATAGGGGGAGCTGGGGACTTACTCCACACACAATAAATAATTAATTATTCTACATATGAACGTTTTTGAAGTAATCGACTGGTACTTGATCTTGTTGATGTGCAAAGACTTTTTTTTTTTTTTTTTTAAAGTGCTAATTCAAAGCTTTGCTACCTTGTGTCCTGACATTGTCCAGTTCTGAACACCAGCCACCTTTCCATATTCTGTAGATGCAAAACGTACTGATTAGCGGGTCTGTCATAGTAAAAACCAGGGCCAGCCCATGGCATAAACACTCTATGCAGTTGTTTAGGGCTATAACAACTAGGGGCAAAGGGACATGACTATGGCGAGCGGTCACATCAGTGGCTGATCATCAACATGGTTGTCCTGCTCTGCAGGTGTTTGGTTGCTCTACTTTGACGGACTTAATTTCATCATGGAGACGATTATACTTTGTCTTTTATAAACCTTTATTCAGAGTAGAGTCAACAGGTTCTTTGTAAAAGTTTTAGTTCGTTTAGCAGCATCACGGCCGCATCACTTCAAAAGTCCATAGAGGTAATTGCTGATTAAGCATTGCTTCAACGCCGTTATCGTGACAGATTTATGACCGTATTCATAAAATGACCGTACTACTTCAATTTATATTGTTGCCGAACGTTTTCAACAAAGCCATAATGTCTAAAGAACATTTGGTTTTTCATAGTTTTTGCCCCTATTATTGTATTTTGTTTACTTTTTTAATTAATGCTCAAGCTTATAGCAGTTTTGAATTGGCTTTACCGCAGTAGGAGATATCCAACACTTTTCTGTTCCCACTTGGACCTATCAACCTATTTATTTACCTTTTCTTATAAACATTATCTGGTATATAAACACATGACAATTGAACATATTGGATTAAGCTGAACTGTAATTGTCAATGTAGTCTTATTGTTTATTGTTCATACGTGATTCCCAGCAAGCACAAGACATTAAAACAACTTTGAGAACTTGTTGAATTAGGTCCTGACTTTGAGCTACTCAAACCGAACGGTGGAACAACATGCTTTTTGTCGACAATAATCAATGTTGAGTTCTGACGTTGATTTGACCATTGAAATTTGGTCATTTCCCAACCAATATTCTACAAGACAAATACAACATTGAAACATGCTTTTTGACAACGTTTATTCAATGTCATGTTGTGACGTTGATCTGACCATTGAAATTTGGTCATTTCGCAAACAACATGGATCCAACGTTGTCTCAATTTACAAATACAACTATTTTGCAACGTTTTTTAAAGTCAGTTTTAAAGGACTTGTATGTACAATCAACATTGTATCAATGTCTTGAGCCTGCTGGGTTATTTCTAGTAAATACACATCTTTACATAACTTTTAAAATGTTAATAATACATAATCTCTTCATATCTAATTATAAATGTACTTGAACTGCATTTTTGTTGACATTGTCTTTTATGCACACACTCAAGCTATAATAGCCAAATCTACTTTTGGTGGTAGTTCTGGTTTGACGTCTGTGTTGAGTGAAATGTTCCATGCTGACTTTCCCGTTATCCAGATAAGAACCATTTCGCATTTTTGATAGGGGTTATAGGTACTCGTAGACATTTTTAATTAGATTCAAGCAACTTTACCATTAAACTTTCAGTTATATTAATTTTGTATTACCATTTTTTTATTTCTTACATATTTAAATGGAAGGAAAAAAATATTTAAACTTTTCAGCTCAGGCTCTCTCCTGTGCTTTGGGGTCCGTTACAACATCCCCATCCCTCCACTAAGCTGCAGTCAGCCCTAACTCCTAGAGGGTGTTACACTAGTTGAGTAATAATATAAAGACCAAAGCGAGTCCACAAACAAAATATTGTTTAGAGCCACAAAAGGCCCAGGTAAAAAAAAAAAAAAGAAGAAAAAAAAAAAAAGAACTCACTTTTGACAGCTTTGTAGCTGATTAACTTTTTTAATTACATTAAACACGTAATGTACAAAGTGTCAAAAACATTTACCAAGGTAGAAATTTCACTGGCACTGCAAGTATGGTACATCTTTCATGATTTTGATAGCAATCATGATGATGATGTACTTAACTTCATTTTTGAAGTCCTTTAATACCATGTGACATGCATAAGGTAAACAATACTATCCATCCATTTTCTACCGCTTGTCCCTTTCGGGGGCGCGGGGGTGCTGGAGCCTATCTCAGCTGTATTCGGGCGGAAGGTGGCGTACACCAATACTGAGAGAAGACCAGAGAGAACAAAGGTATGTAATTGCTATTGCTCGCTCTAAGATACAATTGGACGTAAATACCATGTCCATATTGATGATTATTTACTACGCAAAATGCATTGAATGTCTAAGGTGGGGTTTGGCAACCCGCATGCGGCTCTTTAGCGCCACCTTAGTGGCTCACTGGAGCTTTTTCAAAAATGTGTGAAAATGGAAAAAGATTAGGGAAAAATAAAAGTTTTTTTTTTAATATAGTTTCTGTCGGAGGACAAACATGACGCAAATCTTCGTAATTGTTAGAAATCCCACTGTTTGTTACACATGCTTCACTGATGAGAGTATTTGGCGAGCGTTGTTTTGTCCTACTATTTTCAGCTGTCCTTGAACTCACTGTAGTTTGTTTACATGTACAACTTTCTCCGACGCTGCCACAGAAAGACGTGTTTTATGCCAATCCTTCTTTGTCTCATTTTGACCACCACTTTTTTTATGCTGTGCGTGAATGCACAAACGTGAGCTTTGTTGATGTTATTGACTTGTTGGAGTGCCAATGAGACATATTTGGTCAATTTACTCAAAGTGCTTTGCGCGTAGTCAATAAGATCCTTTTTTTTGTCTTTCCTGTTGTTGTGGGGCAGACTGGTTCGTACATGCACATGCATCCTCCACTGTTGCAATGTCTAATACGAAGGAGCTTATAGTTCGAAGCTGTCGAAGTGGAGGCACGTAATCAAGACCGCCCACAAAACAACACATCCTGAAGAGACAGTCAAAAAGCGGCTTGAAGATGGTCTGTAAAATATAATCTATGCAATATTTTGACCAAAGAACCACCATTACATCTTATGTAGACCACAGGGAAGTGTTTTAATTTAGGAAAAAAGGTCATGACCTATTAATCCATCCATCCATCCGTCCATCCATCCATTTTCTACCTCTCACAATACGAAGGTCCTGGGTTTGATCCTGCTCTCTGGATCTTTCTGTGTGGAGTTTGCATGTTCTCCCCGTGACTGCGTGGGTTCCCTCCGGGTACTCCGGCTTCCTCCCACCTCCAAAGACATGCACGTGGGGATAGGTTGTTTGGCAACACTAAATTGGCCCTAGTGTCTGAATGTGAGTGTGAATGTTGCCTATCTGTGTTGGCCCTGTGATGAGGTGGCGACTTGTCCAGGGTGTACCCCGCCTTCCGCCCGATTGTAGCTGAGATAGGCTCCAGCGCCCCCCGCAACCCTGAAGGGAATAAGCAGTAGAAAATGGATGGATGACCTATTTAATTAAATAACATTTTTGTATATGGCAGGGCGGCCCTTATTATAAGTGTTATTACTAAGGGCATCTTAGAATTAACAACTTTTCTGATCTGATTAAGAACCTCGCCTTACAATCGTCGGACGGAGTAGACATTGGGACGGAGGTGAGTTGAGTACAGCCCCCCGTGTACAGCAGGTGTGTTGGGAGGACGTTCTGAGATGGAGAACGCAGGGCCCCTTGCGTTGAGCCACCATTGGGGCGGTATATATAGCTCGGTTGGTAGAGCGGCCGTGCCAGCAACTTGAGGGTTGCAGGTTCGATCCCCGCTTCTGCCATCCTAGTCACTGCCGTTGTGTCCTTGGGCAAGACACTTTACCCACTGCTCCCAGTGCCACCCACACTGGTATAAATGTAACTTAGATATTGGGTTTCACAATGTAAAGCTCTTTGAGTCGCTTGAGAAAAAGCGCTATATAAATGTAATACACTTCACTTCACCATAAGACAAGGAGTCCAGGAGACTGATACCAGCCTTGGTGGGATCCGCAGGTGCCAAAATGCACAGCCGTTGGACTAGAGGTGTAGCTTGGACCAGTTGGTTCATGCAGGAGGAGGCCTCCCTCACTGCTTCTCTCCGGCAAGGGGCAGTGTTTAACGGTTTGTTTATCTGTGTTCTAGCTTTCTTCTTTGAGGTGGAAAAAGTTGCAAATGTTTAAAAGTGCTTAATTATTATCACAAAATCTAAGGAAGTAGGAGTTTGCGTGCCCAATGAGCCTAAGAGCTACAGTATATTGTCTGGCGGCTCCCGTTGGCCCGGACGCGGGCCACCCCTCTGGAGCCAGGCCCAGAGGTAGGATCGATGGCGAGCGCATGGTGGCCGGCCTGTCCCCATGGGGATCAGCCGGGCACAACCCAAAGAGGCAACGTGGGCCCCACCTCCAATGGGCTGACCACTGGAGGGGGCATAGAGGTCAAGTCCATTGTGAGCTGGGCGGCACCAGGTAGGAGGCCTTTGGCAGTCCTATCCTCGGCTATAGAAGCTAGCTCTTGGGACATGGAACGTCACCTCGCTAGGGAGGAAGGAGCCTGAACTGGTAGCGCGAGACGAAGTCCCGACTGGATCTGGTTGGACTCACAGCAAGGGCTCTGGAACCAGTCCTCTCGAGAGGGGCTGGACTCTCTTCCACTCTGGCCTTGCGAGCAGTGAGAGGCGACGGGCTGGGTTGGCAATATTTGTAGCCCCCTGGCTTAGAGCCTTTACGTTGGAGTTGACCCAGTAGACGAGAGGGTAGCTCCGCGCTTACGCACCAAACTAGCTAAGAGTAACAATCCTTTTTGGATTTCCTCTCCAGTACTCTCCCCAGGTGATACCCAAGTTCTGCTGGGGGACTTCAACGCTCACATTGGCAACGACAGTGAAACTTAGAGAGGCGTGATTGGGAGGCACGGCCGCCGGATCTGAACCTGAGAGATGTTTTGTTATTGGACTTCTGTGCTTTTCAAAGATTATTCATAACGAACACCATGTTCAAACATAAGGGTGTCCATATGTGCACTTGGTACCAGTACGCCCTAGGCCACAGTTCGATGATCTACTTTGTGGTTGTGTCATCGGATTTGCGGTCTCATGTTTTGGACACTCGGGCGAAGAGAAGAGCTGAGCTTTCAACTGATCACCCCCTGGTGATGAGTTGGCTCTATGGTGGGGGAGGATGTCGGTCAGGCCCAAACTCATTGTGAGGGTTGGCTTCGAATGTCTAGCAAAGTCTCCTGTTAGGTACAGTTTCAATTACCACCCCCAAAAAAACTTTGAACATGTCACGAGGGAGGCGTTGGACATTGAGGCCTAATGGACCATGTTCAGTAAGACAGCTGATTGGAGCTGTGGCTGCAAGGTGGTTGGTGCCTGTTGCGGTAATTCTAGAACCCGCTGGTGGTGAGGGATGCCGTCAAACTGAAGAAGGAGTCCTATTGGGTCCTTTTAGCTCATGAGACCCCGGAGACAGCAGACAGGTAGGGGGAAAGATGCCGGTCAGACCTGGCAGGCTCAAACGCATTGTGAGGGTTTTCTGGGAATATCTAGCAGAGTCTCCTATTAGAGAGTTTTGATTCCCCTCCAGAAAAACTTGGTACATGTCACAAGGATTGTGCTGGACATTGAGGCCTAATGGACCATGTTCCGTTCCTCTATTGTCCAGGCCGTCTATTGGAACTGTGGCTACAAGGTGTTTGGTGCCTATTGTGGCAGCAATTCCAGAACCCGCTGGTTGGGGTGCCTGAAGGGTGCTGAAGAAAGAGTCCTATCGGTTACTTTTGGCTCATGGGACCCCGCAGGCAGTGGACAGGTACCGACAGGCCAAGCGGTGCGTGGCTTTGGCGGTCACAAAGGCAAAAACTCGGACATGGGACGACTTCCGGACGGCTTCTAAGCCATTTTGGATTATCATCTGCCGCCTGAGGAGGGGAAAGCAGTGCACTGTTAACACCGTGTATGGTGGAAATGGTGTGCTGCTGACCTCAACTCGGAAAGTTGTCGATCGATAGAGGGAATACTTTGAAGACCTCCTCAATATCAATTACACATCTTTCTGTGAGAAAGCAGTGCTGGGGAATCTGTGGTGGGCTCTCCCATTTCTGGGGCTGAGGTTGCCGAGGTAGTTAAAAAGCTCCTCGGTGGCATGAGATTCGCCTGGGGAGGTAATTTCTCAATATGAAGTCCAAAGAGCTGTCACTATCAGTGACGCAAGCCATCATTAGGCTGAAAAATCAAAACAAACCCATGAGAGAGATAGCAAAAACATTAGGTGTGGCCAAATCAACCGTTTGGTACATTCTTAAAAACAGAGAACACACTGGTGAGCTCAGCAACATCAAAAGACCTGGAAGACCACGGTGTGGTGGATGACAGACAAATATTTTCCCATGTCAAGAAAAAAACCTTCACAACAGTTGGCCAGATGAAGAAAACTCTCCAGGAAGTAGGTGCATCTGTGTCCAAGTCAACAATTAAGAGAAAACTTCACCAGAGGAAATACAGAGGTTTCGTCACAAGGTGTAAACCATTGGTGAGCCTCAAAACAGGAAGGCCAGATTAGTCTGCCAAGAAACATCTAAAAGAGCCTGTGCAGTTCTGGAACAACATCTTATGGACAGATGAGATAAAGATCAACTTGTACCAGAATGATGGAACGAAGAGTATGGAGAAGGGAAGGAACTGCTTAAGATCCAAAGCATACCACCTCATCAGTGAAGCATGGTGGTGGTAGTGTAGTGGCACGGGCATGCATGGCTGCCAGTGGAACATGATCTCTTATATCTATTGATGATGTGACAACTATTGCAGTCGCCGTAAAGACACTATTTCTGTCAAAGTTCTGACAAGATGGCGCCGGTGTGTCTGGCTCGCCGCTTGTCTATGATCACTATTGTCTGTTTTGTGGTTATGTTGACGTGTGTTTCGAGGACCATCGACTCACTTCTAGTGTATGAACGCCAGGAGTTGTTGAGGATTGGGGAGTCAGTACAGTCATGTGAACTTTACAATGCAAGAGACCCGGATTCATGTTTCCATGCTAACCTACCTGAGTGCTTCCGTCGGGTGAACGCGCCGCTGCCCAGGAAGCGGAAACGCCGAGGAGTACGATCCGGCCGACTGCTAAAGGTGAAAGCTTGGCTGGCACTGTATCCTGACGCAGTGAGGTCCTCGGCAATTCCCCGGGAGTACAGCGACTGTTTTGGTCGCTATTTGTCACGCCGCGCGCTTCGGCTGGTCGGGTCTTGGTTGGTGCCAATCATCGGACAGCGGGAGGATCCCTGCACGCTGCGCCCTCTTCGCTCGTCTCACCCGGGCTCAGGTGGCGTGTCCCTGGCTAATCTTCGGTCGCTGAGCTGGGCACCGTACGTGGCTACAACAACGTCTACGAGGTGTGCACTTGTGAATGCGAGATCCGTGATGAACAAGACTTTCGTTCTTCAGGACTTTTTCTCATCATGCTCTTTGGATATACTGTTCTTGACAGAAACCTGGATCGGCACCGGTGAGTCTGCTGCTTTTTCAGAGCTATTACCTCCAGACTGTACTTTCATTAACACGCCGAGAACAAGCGGTCGTGGCGGGGGTTTAGCTATTGTTTTAAAGGAAAGCGTTCATCACAAGGTGATCGTGGAGTGGTCTTTTCCCTCCTTTGAACTGAGCTGTTTCGAGCTGCGACAGACTGATCCAGTATTTTGTGCTGTGATCTACAGACCACCAAAGCACAACAAAGATTTTATTAAGGACTTTTCGGACTTCATTGCTTTTAGTCTGGTGCGCTACGACAAGATTTTAATCGTCGGGGATTTTAATGTACACGTTTGTTGTCCTTCTAAACCCATGGCCGGAGAGTTTTTGGACTTGATCGAAGGTTTTAATTTGGCTCAGCATGTTACTGGCCCAACGCATGTACACGGACACACTTTAGACCTTGTACTGTCTTATGGTTTTAATGTTGACAATGTCGTTGTTGGTGATGCTGTGTTTTCCGATCATAGTCCTGTTATGTTCAATTTAAGTTTGGACCCTGATGTAAAACCGCCTGCCGTGCGTCATGGCCGTGTTATTAGAACTGACACTGCAGCCGCCTTTTCTCCTTTGTTCACTGTGTCTATGCAGAATATATCACACTCTGCAGACACTGAACAATTAATGTGCTCTTTTATTTCCACATGTTCTGAGATTCTGGACAGTATAGCGCCCCTCAGAGCTATACGTCCAAAGTCAAAACAGGAGCCTTGGCTCAATGAAACCACACGCACAGCTCGGCGTGAGTGGCGAAGGGCGGAGCGTAAGTGGAAAAGGGATCACTTGGAGGTCTCTTATCAAATTTTAAAAGAAAGCTGTCAGAACTATCAAAGTGTGGTTAAAGCTGAAAAAACTAAATATTTGTCAGACTTAATTTCAAATAGTATCAACAAGCCACGTGTTCTTTTTAAATCTATTAGTTCTGTTCTTAATCCGAATCCAGCCACTTCACTAGAGATGACAAGGGAAACTTGTGAAAAATTTCTCTCCTTTTTTAACGACAAGGTTGCTACTATTCGGGCAAATCTTTCTCCTTCTCCATTTAGTTTCAATGTGGCCACTCGGTGCTCGGCTGTGTTTTGTCAGTTTGAGCCTGTGTCCATGCCTGAGCTTACAGGAATAGTCGACAAATTAAAACCCTCGTCCTGTCCCACAGACCCAGTCCCCCCTCACTTTTTTAAAGAAGTTTGGGACTCTATTGACTTATCTGTTAGGGACATCATCAACAGCAGCTTGATTTCTGGCAGTGTGCCCTCTTTTTGTAAAGGAGCTGTTGTTGAGCCTTTGATCAAAAAAACAGGTCTTGATCCTACAAGTTTGTCAAATTATCGGCCCATTTCTAAATTACCTTTTGTGTCAAAAATTTTGGAGAAATGTGTTTTGGCGCAACTACAACCTTTTTTAGATGAAAATAGCACTTTAGATCCATTTCAGTCTGGATACAAAGCTTTGCACAGTACTGAATCTGCACTTTTAAAGGTTTTTAATGATTTGCTTTTAATATCTGATTCTGGCAGCTCTGCCATTTTAGTGCTTTTAGATCTTACAGCTGCCTTTGACACAGTCGACCACACAATTCTTTTAGATCGCCTGAGAGACTGTGTGGGTGTCAGGGGGACTGCATTAGAGTGGTTTAGATCCTACCTGTCAGAAAGGTCTTTCTCTGTCAGGCTGGGGGACGCCACTTCTTCTTCTGCTCCGCTTTACTGTGGTGTCCCCCAGGGATCTATTCTAGGCCCCATCCTGTTTGCACTGTACCTTCTTCCTCTTGGAGAGATTTTTAAGAGGCATGGAGTGTTTTATCACTTTTATGCAGACGACTGCCAAATTTATATGCCTATTTCAAAAGGCCACGGCCCCCTGACACTCCTTCTCAACTGTCTATGCGACGTCAAGGCTTGGTTAGCCCAGAATTCTTTAATAATGAATGAGGGAAAAACGGAAATTTTAGTGTTTGGTCCGGCCCTCACTGACTTGGGACCATTGCAAAATTATGTGCGTCCCAAAGTCACCAGCCTTGGCGTCACTATAGACAGCGATTTTAAACTTGACAAACAAGTCAATGGCGTTTTAAAATCGTGTTTTTATCATCTTCGTCTTTTAGCAAAGGTAAAACCGTTTTTATCTTTTAACCTTTTTGAACAAGTCGTGCATGCTTTTATTTCAAGTCGCCTGGACTACTGCAATGCACTTTATGCTGGCATTAGCCAAAAAGCTCTCTCCCGGTTGCAGTTAGTCCAGAATGCGGCAGCACGACTTTTAACAGGGGCCAGGAGACGCCAGCATATAACCCCAATCCTTGAGAGTTTGCACTGGCTCCCTGTTCATTTTAGAATTGATTTTAAAACCTTGCTGTTTGTTTTTAAAGCTTTACATGGACTGGCACCTCAGTATATCTCGGACCTCATCCAAACTTACAATCCTGCGCGCGCTCTGAGGTCCGAGAGCCAGCTCCAGCTCGTGGTGTCCAAGACGAGACTTAAAACCAGGGGAGACAGGGCCTTCTCTGTGGTCGGCCCTAAGCTCTGGAACACTCTGCCCCTCCATGTTCGAACTGCTCCCACAGTGGAGTGTTTTAAGTCTCGTCTTAAGACCCACTTTTATTCTCTGGCTTTTAACACTGCGTGAGTTGTGTGGTCCTCTGTTGTCCTCTGTGTTTTTAAAATTTTGCTTTTGCTTTCTATTTACTGTTTTAATTGGTTTTACCCTTTGAAATTGTTTTTAATCACATTTATTTTATATTGTTTTTAATTGTGTTTAATATTGTTGTGCAGCACTTTGGAAACATTTTGTTGTTTAAATGTGCTATATAAATAAAGTGGATTGGATTGGATTGGACAACTGACAAAAGCAGCGGAATGAATTTTGAAGTGTTTCGGGCAATATTATCTGCTCATTCAGCCAAATGCTTCAAAACTCATTGGACGGCGCTTCACAATGCAGATGGGACCCGAAGCATACTGCGAAAGCAACCAAAGAGTTTTTTAAGGCAAAGAAGTGGAATGTTCTGCAATGGCCAAGTCAATCACCTGACCTTAATCCAATTGAGCATGCATTTCACTTGCTGAAGACAAAACTGAAGGGAAAATGCCCAAAGAACAAGCGGGAACTGAAGACAGCTGCAGCAGAGGTTTGGCAGATCATCACCAGGGACGAAACCCAGCGTCTGGTGATGTCTATGGGTTCCAGACTTCAGGCTGTCATTGACTGCAAATGATTTGCACCAAAGTATCAAAAAGTGACAATTTGATTTATGATTGTTCTTTTGTCCTACATCATTGACCTGATTTGGATGTAAATACCCTCAAATTAAAGCTCAAAGTCTGCACTTAAAGCACATCTTGATTGTTTAATTTAAATTCCATTGTGGTGTTGTACAGAGCTGAAATACTGAAAATGGTGTCAAAGTCCAAATATTTATGGACCTAACTGTATGAAGTGCTTCAGCTGTTCCATTTTGATGTCATGTATATACACTTTCAAGTTGTTTTGAGTGTGTTATAATTTGAAAAATATGCTGTTCAACTAGAAATGTTATATATATTTTGTGAAAGCTTTGTTTGAAGTTATTGTAAATACTATAATGCAAACATTAAGCTGTATTATTCTGACCTCTTTCTGGTCAAGTTTATTTTTATTTTCCTTGATTTATTTGGATTCTCCTTCCTTGGATTGTACCCTACAATTCCAGATTTTTCCACAGTTGGATGGCGGGCTAACCCAGAATCGACAAGCTGATGGTTGGGTCACAGAGACACACAACACTAAGACACAGACCTACAAACAAAAAGGACATTCTGACTATATATTTTTATTGTATATTTGTATTTGTTGTTATGGTGAACAGTTCAACATTTAAAATATTTGCAATTAAATGCTAACAATTGTTCAAATCCTGTGTACGCCTCCATACATTGTTGCGTCTCCTAGGCTCCGACGAACCAAGAATCATTCTGATCAGCGCCAAATTATCCTTCCGTTCAAACATTCCAGTTGAAGGTTATTACACTGCCTCACCTATAATCAAAAAGAGTACAATATGGCACTATAAGTATTACATTTCCATACACTTTCCCTTTTCATATTAGGAGCCAGTAGCGCTGTTATTTTTTCCTAAATATCAAAATGAAGGGTTAGGGCATTACTGAAATTTAAAATATTTTATTGGTGATCCAGCAAACCATATCTTACAATCTTCTAACATAAACATATTGACTCTGAAAGGAATAACGGCACACTGTGACAGCTGGTGCCAGAACATCATATCATCATGGTGAGGCCAAAAAACATTTAACTGAAGCCTACTTTCATAAACCAACCTCGATACGATGAAAGTGATGCGTGTTAACCATACGCGGGCTGGTTTAGGCTTTGTGAACAGAACTCAAAAAATGGCCTGGAAGCACATTACCATTTGTACCTACGATTGGCAAACATATTCATAAACAAAGGGCAGGCAAAGTGCTTTAAAAACCCTTTGACTATTAAAAATTCCTAACCTGCACCAGCTGTCCAGTTTTGCGTAACAAATACAACCATGAAAGCTTTGCTCTGTGCAATAAAAAGAAAACACATTATCTTCAAAGTTAATTCATTTTGAACATGCATCCTTATCCAACGCGCAGGGACGGTGTTCAACTTGAATTGAGACTTTAAAGGGATTTCTCACAATTCTTTGTAACAGGTAACATTTGAGCACACACCAGGTCCAAACGCAAACATTCCATACAATGGAGTCGCCTTAAGCCATCTTGGACAACATTATGTCTTCAGTATGTCTTCTTGTTTGTCTAAGGCCACCTCCTTTTTGGGGGGGGGGAGAAAGGACATGCCAGAGGTAGATTTGATGTTTTTCGAGCTCCCCGGCCAGCTGCCACATTTCCACTTGCACACAAAGTGATGCAGACACACAAACGCTCCATAGTGACTGCACACCAAACACTGGGATGCAACGAGCAACACTTTCCAGCTGTGTGTGTAACATACTTTCCCTTTGTCACCTTTGCTACATTCATCCATCGACACCTGACAGGTGACAGGTCAGGTGTCTCTTTTCCCAACAAAAAATATTTCTCAAGTCTAGAAATCCAGTTTGAACGTAAATACTATTCAACTTTTTTTACATCATTGACCTCAGCTATATGAGCTTTAGGAGATGACACTGGTCGCATTTAATAATCAATATAACATTCCTGAAGTAAGCAGACTCCCTAATCGCCAGGTTTACTTGATTTAGCCTCAGCATTTGGGGCAGGCAACTAAAAACAAGCGATAAAATGAAAGAAAAAGCAAAAGAACTTAAAACAAAAAGAGGGCAGGCAATCTTGAAGGAGACGTGCACTCAAGCTCAAGTAAGCGATGTCATTTTTTCTTTTTGCCTACACTGTCTTCCCACACGTAATCTGAGTTCCACATTGAAATTCTTCTGCAGGGCATGAGAAGTACAACTTTGGCAAGCAGGGGATGACGTTGGGTTTGGGTCTGAGGGGACGAAAAGGGCAGCGGCATCAATTGTCCATTAAAAAAAGTGTGCGGCTGTTCAGGAGAAAAGTAGGGGGCGGGGCAAAGAGGTCTATTCACATGGACTCAAACTCATCGATGCGCTGCTTTGTGTTGCCTTGTCGGATCTGACGCAGCGTTTTGTACTTGTCTCGACCTGCTTTGACATTCTCGGCGTGCAGGACATCGTTCTGGGTCTTCTTGGTTTCGTCTCTGGCTTCCGCCAACTCCGAACTCAAAGTCTTTAGAACACAAGAAGAAGCAGAGTTTATTTTGGATGCAAATATGAGCATAATGTTAAACATGCACATCAAGTGAAACATGTTTACGTTGCTGACTGATGTTGACATGAGCAGAGCTCGTCATTAAAGGGGAACAGCACTTTTTGGGGGGAATTTTATCTATCGTTCACAATCCTTATGGAGACAAGAACACATGTTTTGTTTTATTTGCATTCTAATTTGTAATAACCGTCTTGTTCTAGGTGGCTAGCATTGCTGCTAATGGGAATACTACATTCTGCCTCTAAATCACTCTGAAAATGCATCCAAAAACCACCAACAATTCTTAATTTACAATACGTAACCTGTATAATCAAGCTGTGGCAACATTGTTATTATTATTAACACATCGCCTTGCGACGGCATTAGCCGTAAACTAGCTTCTGCGTCAGCACTTGAATCGCTTTCGAGTTTGTAATGCATAACACAATGCGATAGGACACCAATCTATACTGACTGAAAAACATGAACAATCATATTACAGTATCTGTAAAAAAATAGCTCACATTTCATGTTTTGTTTGTACACAGCTAGCTCAACAGTGTATGTAGTTGTAATAACAACCATGATGTGCTGCATGTATCATGATTAATATTATGGTGACTTACTCGTTGGACATTTGTCCGTTTGGTCAAGCTGGCTGGGGACGTTTATTTTCCAGTTGATTTTGGGTAAGCACTCCATTTCTCTTGGCATAGCTTGGCTCCAAGCTCCGTATTTACAACACCAAGTTACGCCAGTCCTGACTCTCTTGGCTTCCGTCTGCTCCAACCTTTCACCCTCTCTTCGTGCTCCCTACGCTTCTATAACCAGCAGTTAATCATCCGTTTGTTCAGCTTAGAAAATATAAGGTTGTGAATCCTCATTTGTCCAAATATAGCCAACTTTGTTGTCAATTATGAAGTCTGCCATGATTTGTTTCGTGAGGTAAATGCGCCTAGGAAAGAAGTAATTTACAGTAAATATTACACGTATTGTTATGAACGTGTCTGTTACTAAATTAATGATATACTTGCATGTGTATAAAACGTTGGAGGGTTTTGAAGTGGTTTTAAAGGGCTTTGAAGGCTACAATGGTGACAACTCCCATTAGCCATATGTTGCATTCTAAAAAATGTTTCAATGTTTAGAATCCTAAAAAAAGGCATATGTTCTTGTCTCTCAAAATGATTGTGAGTGATAGGCTAAATTATAAAAAAAAAAAAAAGTGCAGTTCCCTTTTAAGCGAAACCAAACTAGCCATCGCTTGAACATTTACTTGCATTACAAAACTTGGTCTAAATAAACATTTAACACTTAACATTGTTTCTACCATGTGTGTATTTATATTCAGATTCTTCAGTTTTCATACTATATGGTAATATTTTATCTAACAGCTGCTATGCTAAAATAAAGTTTTAATACATGTGCAAATCTTTCTTCTAATGTGTAAAAAATGTGATTGGTTGAATTGTGTCAGCTGGAACTAATCAATGCGTTACAAAATGTGTTTATCCGAATCCAGAGAAGAGATTTCAGAGGTGGACTGTATTACCCCTGAATGAGTATTATACACACAGGAAATAATTACCAATTACAGCCTTTAAGGGCTGGGGCTGTTTGTAGGGGGAGGAGTGAGCCAGTGTAGCATATGCTGATGCCTCGACCAGACACTGAACTCCTAACTCAACTTGGCAAAATGCGTACGAGGTCTGCTGTGGCAGAATCCAGGTTAGTACTGCAAGGCTTTAATTTTGAAGCTTATTTTGCACTGAACAGGAAGTCAAAGCGTGCACGTTTTAATGCTGTGTAACTAGGCCGTAGCTTAGTTGTAGTTTCCCGATGCTTAACGATAATGACACGTTTGGCATGAGTCTGAAATTCCGACAAAAGCGGTTAACCCACTGAACAGGAAGTCAAAGCGTGCACGTTTTAATGCTGTGTAACTAGGCCGTAGCATAGTTGTAGTTTCCCGATGCTTAACGATAAGACACGTTTGGCATGAGTCTGAAATTCCGACAAAAGCGGTTAACCATATATGTCGACATTGACTTAAGTGGGCAATTTTTAGAAATAATAAGATCACTTTGGAGCGACACCTTTGTAGACTGTATTACAAGTGGATACCTGTAACTGCTTCTTGACCCGCTCGTTCTTCTGTGCTTCAGTGACGCGAGCCTCCTCACTGCGCAGATCCAGCTGGCTGACGCCCTCGTTGGAAAGCTCGGCACTAGCTTCGGCGTGGTTCTCATCCTGCTCGTCATGCTCGCTCTCAGAGTGGCCGCCCAGAGGGGTTGGCATAGGGGTTATGGCGGTCTTCAGCTCCTCTTTGGTCTTCTCCAGATCCTCCTGGGCTGACAGAGCCTGTGAAAGAAGAAAACAAAGAAGTAAGGCCATGTAGTCGGTGTGTGTGTGTGTTTGTGTGTGTGGATTCAGTAAGTAAGGTGGGCTGCACCTTGTGCTGCCATTCTGTGGCTTCATCTTCTTTCTTCTTCTTGGCGTCCTCAAGGAGAGCAATCTTGGCTGTAAACTCGGCAAGCTCTGCAGCCTGAAATTAAAAGAGTCACATGTCTTTGTGTTTCTTTAGTAACAAAGAAAGAAGAGTCTGGAGGAAGCACACACCAGTTGTTCTTGGTTCTTCTGCTGGTCTGCAGCCTGTTTGGCCAACTCGCTTTTAGCCTCCTCAGCTGCTTGTCTTTCCTTCTCCAACTTCTCGGCCTCTTCTCGTGCTTTCTTCCGCTCTTGCTCCAACTCCAAGGCCCGACGAGTCTGCTCCTCAAGCTCTGAGAACACACAAACACACATTTGCAAGAAATAGTTAATGGTTGATTTTCAACATTTTAAATATTTCTACCATTTATTTGTGGTAGAAACCCACCACAAATAAATGCATTGTTACTCAGTTGCTTAACACAGCTGGTCTGCCTGAGAATAAGACAATGTTGCAGGAAGGATGTGTTGCCAACTTAGCAACTTTGCCAATATATTTAGCCAGTAGCGACAAATCCAGCATCCTTTTCAAGTTTCATTTAACACCTTTAGAGACGTTAATCTGAAAGTGCATATCTCTCTTTTCAATGAGGAGTAGGCGTTGCTGTGGGTCCCTTTGCTTTTACTTAAGACTATGCTCACAGTGCAGGAACAATTCTAATGTTTTTTGAACAGTACAATTCCATTTTTTTTCAAATCCATGCGCGGTCGTCTTATGTATGTGGATATAAATCAGATATGTGGCCATTCTGGCTGCAGTTTGAAGTCCACCAATTCATCCATCCATTTTCTACCGCTTGTCCCTCTTAGGGTCGTTGGGGGGCTGGTGCCTATCCCAGCTGCATCCGGGCAGAAGGGGGGGTACACTTTGGACAAGTTGCCACCTCATCGCAGGGCCAACAAAGACAGACAAGCATTCACACTTACGTTCACACACTATAGCCAATTTAGTGTTGCCAATCAGCCTATCCATAGGTGCATGTCTTTGGAGGTGGGAGGAAGCCGGAGTACTCGGAGGGAACCCATGCTGTCATGAGCAGAACATGCAAACTCCACACAAAGACCCCGAAACTTATTGTGAGGCACACGCACTAACCTCACGCACTAACCAATGTTTCACCGTGCTGCCCTGCAGTCTGGAGTCAAAAGTCAAAACTTCGCAAAAATAGACAGGCAAAAAAGTAAACGCAGGATAAAGCAGAAAAGTCTTTGGTGAAAATATATTTTAGAAGTAGGGATGAGTACCCTTCACATTTAAATCAATAATAGTCCCATGTAGCAGTATTCCTCACAGAGAAAGCGTTTCAGAGGTGGGCTGTACAACCTCTGGTACCTGGGAATAGAGGTACTCAACACTACCAATTTTAGATAATTGTGTGTGTTCATGCGTTTTTTAAATGTTAATCGTTTATTAGTAAACTCTAATGTTTTTAAGTAACATTTAAATTGAGCTGATTATGATAACTGTCATCTAGTATCTCTTATATCTTGTTATATAACATTTTTGAGGGTCGTTTGCATGTATTACATAGTAGACTTTGCATGCAGTTACATTTCCAAGACGTTAGATAGCAGTAGTATATGGGCTACTGCGGCTCTGGGCTTAAAATTAATGTGCCAGTCTTGCACTTTGTTTAGCCCTCCAAAGTCTTTGTACTGTAAGCTGTTTTGATTGTCATGTCATTTAGGGACGGCGTGGCGCAGTGGGAAAGTGGCCGTGCGCAACCCGAGGTCCCTGGTTCAATCCCCACCTAGTACCAACCTCGTCATGTCCGTTGTGTCCTGAGCAAGACACTTCACCCTTGCTCCTGATGGGTGCTGGTTAGCGCCTTGCATGGCAGCTCCCTCCATCAGTGTGTGAATGTGTGTGTGAATGGGTAAATGTGGAAGTAGTGTCAAAGCGCTTTGAGTACCTTGAAGGTAGAAAAGCGCTATACAAGTACAACCCATTTATCATTTATCATTTATGTTTATCTTAGTTGTACTTTTGAACACCAAATTTAGGTGTTGAAACTGCCATGCAAAAACACTGTTGCTAAGCAGTAGAAAATATGTGGCACATCCAATATAAATTAACATCTAGCTATCACATTTTAATAAGTGAAGCCTCACTAGACGTTTGAGCGTTTTTCATCAGGCAAGCTTGGTTTGTTGGCATACCAATTGGAAGTCCGCTCAAGTGCTGCTTGAGTGCTTGTTTCCTAGCGCTGTGCCTGAGCCGGTACAGTCTGCAACGTGATGGCTTGTGCAACAAAAGGTTGATTTTTTTTTGTGAATCGGTACCCATCCCTATTTACAAGTGATCAAAATATGGGAGGACTTCCGTCAATGTCTCACCACTCAGCCCAAACACACCTCAGTACAGACACTGCAACAAGTGCACCACTGCCCCACAAACTATCATTGTAAAGTTGTTGTCCTCTTCCTTAATCTCCTACGTGAAATAATAAATGCGGACGCCGGTTGCACAAACTCCTTGCAATTGCCAAAAGTGTGCCAGGACTCACAGCTACATGAAAATGTTAACTTCTGTAAAAATGGCTCCAAGTGGGACGTCATGTTTTGTGCACATGTGCATCATTATGTTCACATTAAACATACATAAAAGTCACATTTATTTTTTAGTAATGTGAACGAATACATAAAATAATCGGATTTAACAAAAAAATCTGAATTGGGCATCATACCCTGCAGTGTGAACGTAGCCTAAAAGCACTCACAGGGCCGCGCCGTTTTGCTTGTGATATAAAAAAAATAACTTTTCAAGTTTTTGCTCACTATGTCTATCACAGCATCCATAAAAATTACATGCACATGCATCATGGTCAACTATGCAAATTAAAAAGTAATATAGCAGCCAACAGCCCACCACCATAAATATAAATTTATTAGAACTATAACACCAAATAATACATTGCGAGAATCGGTTTGAACCGAGAATTGATTCTGAATCAAATCGTCACCCCAAGAATCCCAATCAGATCGACTCAATAGGTGCCCAAAGATTTGCACCCCAATTAGATATGTTTGGTTTCGTAATCTGGTGTTTGAGTCCGTCTGCAAAATGTTCACTTGCAAATGAAACCACGCCTCACCCTATCCAAAAGTATCAGAACTTGCACTCCTGTGGAAAATCTTCCATCAACATTCATGACAAGTACAAATAACAGCATCCCAACTTGTTGACAATTAGCCAACAATTGCATGCTTTCATGCTGTGAATAAAAAATAGACCCCAGGAAAATGTAAGTACCTTTTTGTGCTCTCATTGTCTGCTCTTCAATTTGTCTCAGCCTCTCCATAAGTTCGTCCTTCTCGTGCTCGATCCTCTCTTTCTCCTTCTCTGCAGCCTCTCGCTTCTTTTTCTCGTTCTCCAGTTGGGCCCTGACACAGTTGACACTTTTTACAAAGACACATCCTTGTCTTCTGTGTCCGGAGTTCGCCAGTATCACACGGACTAACTACAGGATATTGACTGTACTAGGTGTCCGACTACAACATTTTCACTTCTGATTCCATACTAATATTAGAACATTGAGTATTGGTTGATACCTATATTAATTTGATACAATAACAACACAAATCATCCATCCATCCATCCATCCATTTTCGACCGCTTAATTCTTTCGGGGTCGCTGGAGCCTATCTCAGCTACAATCGGGCGGAAGTTGAATGATGCACACATTTCTTACTGGATACTTTCTAATAGGGTTGCAAGATTATGGCCAAAATAACGCACGCACGCACACACACTAATGAAAACACAAATGTTCATTATATTAGGTAAATCAGTGTTAAAATTTGATTTCAAATTCATTATTCCTAATAATTTACTTTCTAATAAAAATTTGATTTCTAATTCACTATTCCTAATAATTTACTTTATAATATGTTTCTGCCTTGAATACTTAATGCCTATGCAACTATAATAATTTGATGCTTGCACATAGTGTTTTAGACTGCAATATTGTTCAATTTAGAACACGGATTACGTATGTCTAACCTGTGTGCTTAGTTGTTGTGTAGCTGCTAGCTCCTAGTAGCCTATAACCTACCATTTTATGTTTTTGTAATTAACTTCACTAAAATACGAGACCAATCCTTGTGTGCTTATTGGAGGACCTTTAGATGTTAACTAGATGTCCAGCTTTGCACAAGTTAACACGCTGCAGGACTGCCTGTATCGGAGTGCTTGTATTGGAGAATTTAGATGAAAGCCGATATAATCTGATACTTGTTTTTATTTATATCGATATCAACATCACCTCCAGACCGTACAGCCGTAGACCCTTCCTTCCCTCTATTGATAAAGATATTTTTAACACCAGCTACTTCTCCAGCTACAAATTCAGGCAATCTGTTAAATTCTACATGTGTACATTTAAATACCTCTCCATCTGCTTGTGGTGCTTCTCCTCTCGAGCCTGAGCCTTCATCTGCTGCACCTCAATGGTGTCAGGCTTTCTCCTCCTCATGTACAGCTCATGGTTACCCATACACAACGCCAAGATGCGTTTGTTGATGCGTAGTCGAGGAGCGTAAAACACAAAGTCCTGCAGGATACGCACTTCTTACTTTATGTGATGCTGCTGATAATTCTGCGGTTTGCGCATTGTATCTATTTTTTTAAGATTACTCTAATAATTAAAAAAACTACACAAGACACTCACGGGTGCTTTCTTGTCAATGGGTTTGATAACAAACTTCTTGTCGTTGAAAGAGATGTTTCGAATCTCACTCCAAGGAAAGCCAATCTTTGGAGTCAACCTGCAAACAAAAGGAAGCACAACAGATGTAAGATGTTATGTCGCCTATTAAAACAACTTGATTCAATAAGGATTCTAATGCGTCACTCACTTATCTTCATGCTCATAGATGTTAAGACCGAGTGCATCCACGCCCAGCCACAACTGTGTTCCCTTTTTGTTTTTGATTTCAAAGTAGTTGACTCCGTACATCTCCAAGTCCTGGGCAATTTTTAAATACTCCATAATAGAGTCCTCCCTGGTGATAAGAAATGGTAGCATACATACACGTACACAACAAAATCACACATTCCAACAGGACTGGGTCAACACTCTAAAAACATGTTTTGGTTCACAAACGTGTACGTGTGCTTGTTGTACATGATACAACAAGTCCAAACAAACCACACATGCTCTTTTATCTGGATCACACACCTGAGCATTCCCCTGTGTTCTTCATGCCATGTCTGGATTCTGTCCTCCCACTGCTCCTTGGTTAGTTTGTGCTGCTCCAGGACTCTGCATGTACACAAAAATATTAGCTGATAAAATGCGGACCACATATGTTAAAAAATGTGGTATGTACCTCTGAGGCAGCAGTCGGTCGTGTGTGAGGTATCCAGGCTTGTGAACATCCTTGGCGTAGTCTCCATATTTGGCCTGCACTGCGTATGAGGCAAGTAACACTGCTGTTTCAGGGGGGCAGTAGTTCTCATCATTCAGGATGGCCTCTTTCACCTTGAAGAAAATTAAACTTAGCTTTATATTTCTTTATGCTTCAACAAACTAAAAGCATAATTATGAATAGGAGTGTCAATTTATCACTTTAACTGCGATTAGTCATATTTAGCAAATTATATTTTTAATTGCGTCATCACATTTTTTTTTTGGTTTGAGTCCTACTTCATAAAGCCACTTTCCTTTGTATATATGTAGTTATATATCAGCCACAATAATGTAATGAATTTAAATGAAAATATCTCAAATTGAGAGCGTCTCATTTTTTAGGTGAGATTAAAAAAAGAGATTAAGTCAATTTAAGATCATAATTAATTGCTCATTTTTAATCGCTTGACTGAACTATTGACAGATTTCACTCTGAAATTGGCATTTTGCTTTGTACACTTGAAGGTCAAACTGAAGTCCACCATTCAGGTGAGATCCAATCCTCATTAGATCCAAGCTTACTTGAAGGAAAAAGAGTCTTTGGGTGATCTCCTGGATGAGCTCCTCTGAAACATCCTCAGGAAAGAACTTGGCTCTGAACTTAAACTGGAGTGGGTTCTCTTTCTTCACATCTTGCTGGGTAACCTGGACAACAAAAACATTATCCAGATATGAAGTGCTGAAGAAAATAGACTGATGCAGATATAGCCCAAGAAAGATGGCATTTTTCATTGTAGTATCATAATAAAGCAGAGGGACACTGACCTTTTTATTGAGTTTGAGCCAAGTTATGTAACCCTTGCTGTCCACATATTGGAGGCCAAAGAACCAAACTTCCCGTAAGCCCACTGTCTTTACAACCTGATAAAAGATGTTGAGAGAATGATCGCAATTGTTCATTTACTGAGGCCTACAGGAGGCAGTCTAGAACTATTGTATGTGGGGAAAATACTTCATTTCCATGCTGACCTGATCAAAAAGCTGCTTTCCAGTGGTGTTTGGCTGAATGGCAAACTCCAACTCTGCATCCATGGTGGTCACACGAACATTGATCTAAAACACACATTTCAGAGCTTATATTTGCACTTCTCCATTTTATAAGATTTCAACTGTTAGATTTCATAGACCTTTACAAGCAAATACTAGCTAAAACTTTTTGACTCCAGGACAGACCGATGTGTTTGTGTGTGTATGTCTGTTTGGTGGCAAAACATATACTGTATTGCAGGACAGGACATCATGTACACCAGACAGACAATGTGTTTTTTCCTTAGTTCAGAGACAATATTCCTAAAAGTGTTCTCCGGGGGGGAATGGAATGTCTGTTCTATGCAAGGAATGCTTTGGCATCCTTGAGCTGAGTAAACTAAGGAGACCAGAGAAGAGCAGAGCCCACCTTTAACGGCTTTGCGCTAGTAGGTCAGGGAGGGGAGTAGTCATTGGCTATTCTTGGTTAATGAGCAATGCTGGCAGCACAAACAAGAGCAGCTGAGGGCACGGGGAAGAAAGTGCTGACTTATGACAATTGTGACTTCCTGCCTTAAACACGTGCATGCACACCCACACACTGAACTGTGTGTTTCCTCTGAGGTGGTTAACAAGAATGAAAGCTGATAAAACGGAAATAAGAAGTGAGAAGAAAAAAAAATTGACAGCACTTCCTTTAATGTGCCTGAACAAATAAGTAGTGCTCGTCATGGTTCACCCTTTGTTGTCTGGTGGGACTCGTAAAGCTTAATCCATGTCTGGACAATTACTTAAAGTAACACTTTGAACTGGGTGCTCAGTTCACAGAGAACCCTCAAAGGGCAGAGTGTATCTGCTTCATTTGTTTGATATACATGTCAATAGTTCTGTGACATTAGGATATTTAACATAGTGCGACAAACACGTTTTATCGTACGATATAATTGTCTATTGTTTATATGGTCATTTTAACGCCTGGGCTGTGGCTAATGCTGCTGCTTTACGTCATCTGAAATAACTTTACGGCGCTGATAAATGAATGCGTTCGAAAACCGTCAGGAGCATGGACGTCATGTAACAGACACAAACGTAGATCACTCTGAAAGTTAAACCAAAAAGCCTGAAGAGGAATTGGTGCCAAAAGAGGGAACATGACTTCCTTTGTTTGGTTTTGGTTGGATTTTTTTAAAAAGTCAGACACCAACCGAAGAACGGTAATCTACAAAACATGCCACCACAAGTTGTTACTAGCAACTCGAACACGTCAAGTCTTTTCTATCACGTGTAGACAATGCTTGGATAACAGTACAGAAACAGTGTTAAGAAACAACAAAGTACTAACATGTCCTCAAAACCACTATCCCATTCAACCTAACAAACCCTATTTTGTCAGGAATACAAGCGGTAAAAAATGGATGGATATTTGAGTTTTGTTACATAAAGACGCGATTGTCCTTGTGTCATGTTTTTTACGGGTGTGAATACAATCAAACCACTCAATATTTGGTCCGGACCAGAGTAACAAACACACATATGAACGCAGCCTTACCCAACGACAAGAGAGGAGATATGCGGCTAGGTCTAAGAGAATGGTCCATGTTTCAAATAGGTTTAAGGTTTTGGCGGAGCGTGCAAGGGGGGGGGGGGGTTGGTGGGTGTTTGACAAGGCAGAGTCTTCAGACGGTCAATTTATTTATTTAGAGACGTAATTGTTATATTACAGTATTGTTATTTTTGTTAATATTAGAGTCTGTTCTGCAAAGTTAAAATACACACATTTGACAAAGCAGAGTCTTCAGACGGTCAATTAATTTATTTAGAGACGTAATTGTTATATTACAGTATTGTTATTTTTGTTAATATTAGAGTCTGTTCTGCAAAGTTAAAATACACACATTATATAATATACAATATACAATATACAATACAATTAATTTCAAAATCTACCCACCCAATACCCATTTACAATTACCTGCCAACCTACCAAAATGATTACATTTACAAAGAAGGAACTTTTAATCCACTCTAATTGTCTCAACATCTTATTTAAATTTGATTAAGAAGTTGCATCTTGCAGATTTTTGATAATTATTCAAAATTGAAGACAAAAATATGCGACAAATGTGAAATAGTCAGCCATGTAGGATGTGCTAAATATACTAAGCATAAGGTAGCAATAAATTTTGCTTAAAACGCTTTTTAAATATGTTCAAAGAATGGGATTCTTTTATAGAGCTAACAATCTCATTTCAGATCTCCGGACATTTACAGGCTATACTAAAGCATGTACACATCAGATGACGATTATCCCTCTTATTAAAAGGTTTACTTCTAGTGTTATGACCACGAGAAGGAGTGGTCACTGGAATGAGCTGGCAGAGTCTAGAATTTAATCCATATACCACATTATACATAATACAAGAACTGTGGAATCTGTTACACCCAGTAAGCTTCAGGAGCTTGTACCCAAAAAAGAGAGGATCTGAGGAAGCGTTAAAGTTTGTCCATGATATAACTTTGATATGACTTTCTTCTAAAGAATCTCTAGTTTTTTAAGATAACTAGGGTGTGTGTTACACCAAATGACATTGCAATATTTATATGTGATTCAAATAGAGTCTGATACAGAATTAGAACAGCATCAAGAGGAAGAAAGTGTCTCAATCTTGAGTAGACAGACATATTTAGATAATTTATTCATTAAATATTCAATATGGTTTTTAAATGTTTTAAATCCATCTATGCATATCCCAAGGAATGTAGTGCTCTCAACTCTCTCAATTGCTCTACCATTTATTTCAATCTGTAACTTATCAAAAATATATACGGCTTTTATTTAAACAAAATATAATAACATTTGTTTTTATATTTAAGGATAATTTATTACATTTAAACCAATTACCTATGACTAATTCACTATTGACAATAGTTTGAAGGATTTCAGGATTTTTGTGTGACAAAAATAAATTGGTGTTATCAGAAAAAAATACTTTGTGAGTTGAGTTCACAAAGTCATTTATATAAAAAGAAGTTGTCCATATATGGAGCAAAACAGCCCTAATTGTTTATGTAAGCAATACATTTGATACAAAACACCAGGCAGATAAATCTAAATCTACTGGGAGAATATCTATTTTTTAAATGTAACCCACCACACTTTAGCGTAATAACCTCCATGGCCTGCTGACTTAATCCACAGTGATAGTTTCATGAGGAACTGCCTCGTTGTTTATTATAGAGAACATAATGCTAAATGGAGGTTTCCAAGTGACCAGCCTTGAATTTTCCTTCTATATTTATAAAGACATGTCAGCCACCAGCAATGGTCTGTGAAAGAGCCAACCCTTGCTTGCGCCAGGGCCAAAAGGCCAAAGCACAGTCACCCCGGTGCAGTAAAGAAGGATCCTGTGTGGACCAGACGGTCAGTTAATCCTCTCCTGCCCTGCAGGGAAGGATGGGGAGGTGGGGTGAGGGTGTGGGGGTGGTGGACAACAACATGCCAAGCAATTGACGCAGCTAATCAAATAGTGACAACTGAGCCTGTCCTTACATCACAGTCTAGTGTTGCCACAAACTGACTGGGCAGGTTTCAACTGAGAACTAATTTACTTTTATTTCAAAGTCAATAATAATCGGAAATGTTCTTCTGACATGAAATATCTGTAACTCTGGACGGTTTTCCAACCAGTTGAGGCCAATGACGGCATGTCTTATATGTGGTACTGCTCAAGGTTCCACATTCTGCTTTTTAAGTGTGATTTTGATGGATCTCATACGAGTAAACCCTGCTTCATATGAAGAATTATCCATTAGTTGCATGTGCAGTACTGTTTTCATTTACTCATCCTTGAGTGCTATTGATACTCCACAGTTTAATTGCAGTAGTAAGGATTAATTATTTCTTAGACAGACCTCAACTTAAACGTGCAGCTGTTTTGTTGCTGTAAGCAGTTTAGGGGAGCTTTGCTAAGAGAGGGGACCTGCTAATCTAACCTGCAGGGCTCAAAGCAGCGGTCTGTCTCCCTGATTAACCCCACTGCTGATAAAGACTGGCCATATAGTGACGACTAGAAGATTTTGTGAGAGCGAAAGATAAATCACAGCAAAAAACAGCAATGTTAAAAAAAAAAAAAACAAGGTGGGAAAACAAACGCTGTTAATGAGAGGCAGGATATGCAGTTTCTATTGATTTTACAGGGATAACGAGGAGTAAATAGAAGGGCCTGACAACAGACACCGAGTTGTGCTATAAATGAGGTGATAGGTCAAACATGTGTATAGTAATGAAACTCCCTCCTATAACACATTTAGTAGGGATGAGCGATATGGCCTAAAATCTATATAGCGATATATATTGCACCCTCTTGCGATAATATATATTCGGGCTGGGCGATATGGCCTTTTTTTAATATCTCAATATTTCTATGCCATATCGCGATACACGATATATCTCTCTCGATATTTTGCCTTAGCCTTGAATGAACACTTGATGCATATAATCACAGCAGTATGATGATTCGGTGTCTACATTAAAACATTCTTGTTCATACTGCATTAATATATGCTCATTTTAAACTTTCATGCAGAGAGGGAAATCACAACTAAGTCAATTGACCAACACTGTATTTATTAAACAGTTATTAAGCAGTGGCACAAACATTCATGTAATTTCAAAACAGAACGTGCAAGATTGTCAGAGACATTTTAAAACAAGCTATTAGTGCACTTTTGTGCATGATGTCCTTAAGATGACAAATCAAAACAACACTAAATTAAAGTGCACTTTTTGTACAGAACGCCACTACCATAGTTAAAAACAAATAAAGTGCACTTCTGTGCATGATGTCACACAAGATATTTCAATAACTGTCAAATAAAAATGAGCTGCGTAATAGGAAATCAAATTGTGTACGTCCTTCGCTATGTGGTAGGTTCCGGCGGACGTTAACTCCTTGTCGTGGACTATTTTTTTCATACGGTGTTGATGTGGAAATGGTTGCCTCGGCATTTTGTTGGTGTGGCACTGAACGGAGATGTTGACGTGCGGAGTTTCAAGCACTCTTCATTCTCGAGCGAGTGACTTTTCAAATGATGCTACATATCAGCAGTAATGCTACTTTTTGTAGCAAAGCTTTCGCCCCACACTTGACAAATGACAGATGGATGTTCGACATATTCCCACTTGAAGCCAAACCACCGCCAGACGATGGACCCCATGCTGTTTTTCTTAGGAATGAATTCTTCCTTCATTTGTTACCAGATTCGCACCTTCTTTCTCTCGTTACAGGGGCAGTATTGGTTATACCAATGCTGATACAATACATACAATTTTCAGTATCATTGAATTATTAAATTTTTGATCAGAATTCTAATCAAACAAAAACAATGGAGGTGTAACAATATTTACAAAATATTTAAATAATTTCTTAATATTGGTTCTGATTTAAATTATTTGTTTTTTTCCCCCTTAAAGCCCTCCTCCTCTGTCCAGGGACATAATTTCTGAGTTTGACACAAGAACAAAAACGACAAAAGATTTTTAATAAAAAATAATGCTCTAACCACTGTAGTATCGACCATATACTGATAATTTACATGTTATAGTTACTGTCGATGTTTGTATCGATTCGCCCACCTTTTTTGACATTCAAGAGCTCTTGCTGGCAGGGAAGACACTTGTAAGATAATTACTTTATTTGTGATATGGAATTGATAATTGCTGTCTTGCATTGTGGAGGGACGTTCGCCGCCAGTGAGAATGCTACATTGTTTTGAGGATGCACTTGTCGCTGTCAAATTTGCTAGACTGAGCTAGCATGTGTCATCAACATGCATTATCACATCATAGCGATAGGATTTAAAAGCCCTATCGCTGGCCAAATATGTATCATTTACATCCTATATTGTCTATATCAGGGGTCCCCAACCTTTTTTTAACTACGGACCGGTTTAATGGAGGCATTATTTTCAGGGACCGACTTTCCACTTGTGCCAGATAAACACAGCAAAGATAAGTGCATGAAAAATCCAACTCACTATATATCGTTGAAATAGCGGGAGTCTTGGGCTTGTTTCTTTCCAATGAGATGGAAATCAGCCTTTGGCTACAAACTGTCACATTTATATTTTACATGTTCATTAATGTGCATTGTATCATGTCACAAAGTAATAACAAATAGCCGCTTCCTATGAGGAGTTTTATTGTATATCTATAAACCTCTATAACAGCTTATTGGTGTGTCTAGTGGGACAGGTGAAAGTTAAGTCAGGGAAAATGCAGACATATATAAATTATTTAATGTTTGTGTGCGGTCCGGTAGAAAATGCATCGCAGACCGGTACTGGTCCCCGGACTGGTGGTTAGGGACCCCTGGACTATATTACACAACCTTAATATTTTCCAGTAAAAAAAATATCTCACAAGCACAACACGCCATTTCCATGCGCTCTAATTTTCATATAAATTCTGAATTTCTTCCTTCCCTGGCTGACCACTATTCATCACACCATATTCATGTGCCTTTGACTTTCAGCTCTGGTTCTTTCTATAACATATAGCCTCAAAGACAGGATGTTGACATGTGCTGAACCCCAATGTCTACAGCAACCTCTTCAGCAAACAGGAAGAATACCATAAACTAGGAAGCCAGTGAGGACTCTTCCTGTGGGGTGCTCTCACCATAATCCACTACCCTGTTTGTCACATTACCAAAAGACAGCTTAAGCTGACACAAGTTATTATTTTTAAATTAAAGTGACATTACCTACTGCAGTGAATTTGTCTCAATAATGAATAACGGTGGAAGCCACCATCAATTCAAATCCTGTTCAGCAAATGCTATGCTGCAGTCTCTATACTTTGTGAGAATCTCAAGGACAACTGTGAGTACTACTACGAATCCGACTGTACAGCTCAATGTGAACATTCTTTGCATGTACAAAATAATGTGCAACTTGAATAGATCTAGATAAACACCTAATCTGTATCCTTTTTTGCTTGTGAGAATAAAACCATGTGACAGGTCTAAGACAAGTCATATGAAGACCATACCTAACAGGTTTTGTTAAGTAACATACACATCCCAGGATACTGATGTTCCCTGTACCCTTCAACAAACAATGGCAGCAGTGTTGCAGTTGCACGATGGCCTAACACTTCACTTCACACTCAAGATGTTTACTTGGAAGAGGCCTTTGGTAAGCGAGAGCAGTCTTCTGCATCAGGCTCACACATTAAACTATGGTCAAATTGCTCACAAACTACTACAAGAACAACGTACACTTTATTCTTATACGCAGTCCAGAGGTTATTCAATGGATATTTTGAAGGTGGATTATGACTGCTGAAAATCACTTAAACCTGCTAACTTACTAGTGCAGCATGTTAAAGCCAATGCATACCCTATTATGAGTGGGACAGTTGCTTTTCTATTGTCAATGAGCTAGAGCTGCAACAACTATTTTAATAATCAACTGATCATCGAACCTCCTAACGATTATCGGATTACAAAGCGCACACCTCTTCAGTGGCTCTAATTTAGCCATTGGCTTTTAAATTTAGTTGGAGATATTTTTAGGCATGGACTAACTAACATCAAAGACAATAAAGAGGACTCGTTTAAAATATTTATTTATGAACTGTGCAACTCATTAGGCTGTTACACAAATTAACGATTAAACGCAAAGACAAGTAAGTTGCTGACAAAAACAAAGTAGGTCTATTTTTTTATGAAAAGAAAAGAAAGTCAAAAGAGCAGCGATAAAAACAAACAAAACACCACCAAAGCCATCTAACTTCCTCAAAAGGAAAAGTTTATATTATGATGATGTGTTTATAGAAACCTGCACACGGGTATTAAGACAAGGTTTAGTTGACAAAAATCTTAGTTTAAGCTATTTTTAACACAACTCCGTCTGTTAGCTTGCTAGTATACAAGTTAACTTTCTTACAGAGGAGAGTAGGAGACCTCATTCTCCAAATGTCCAACATGAGTTTAAATGCTCCTGCAACAAAGACTACTGCCATAAGACATAAGTTCTGCTTTCTCTTTAAACCCCCTCAGCCCCAGTAAAAACCCAGAACATTCCAATATACGTTAAAAACCCTGAGCATTCCAATGTTTTTTTGGCCAATACTTATAAAGGTCATACCTAAAGTAAATGTATGGGTGTCTTTGAACCATTTGGAGTGGAGGCATGGCTTTCGGCTCTTGTTTTTGTTTTTCTCCTCAGTAGTCTAACTGTAAGTAGTACTGAGACAGGAATACGAGTTTAAATACACTGATTGTTTTTTCTGACCCAATTTTTTTTAGAAACATGTGTCTTACAATTAATTTGGTGGGATGGACTGGAAAACAATGGTTGTCCTACCTTGGGTCCTAATCCCATTTAAATTTTGACAATATACAAGTTTCTGTAAAGTTAGGATCAGACATTCTTAAAGTGTGCCCTTGGTCACTATCTTGTCTTGAAAGACAATTTTGTAATAAAGTTTTTGTAAAATAAAGACAAAAAATCAAAAGGTGCAACATTGATGCACAATCCACACACAGTCCCATGTTTCCATTTGAGCCACTACACAGCAGTTCATTGATTTTATAACAAAAGCCTACGCATAGCCGTTTTCACAAAATTCACAAGTCATTGCGATTCAACATCTACAAGCTGCTATTTTTTTCCAGTCCTTTGAATCATGCGCTTTACACATTGTTGCGGCTATTCTTTGTTTTTTCCAGTGCAACAAAGCACGCCCGTCCCTGAATAGCGTCAGCAAACACACACACACACACACACACACACACACACGCACAGACACCTATTTCCTTGCACGTCTATTTCCCCTCTTTTCCCACTGTAAAATAATGTATTGTGCTTAAATGTAGACACAACTTACCTGTCATGCTGTGTTCTCCCTGCAACATTACTTATGGGTTGGTAAAACACATTTTGTTCGACCGCACATTGACGAAATGCGGCGTACCCCAAAGATTGACCAGACCATCCAAAAAGAAAAAAACTTGCTGCATGGAATGAAAATCCACCATCACTACCAGGCCCTGACAGGGCCCAATATCTATACACAATAGAATTTGTCCAAAAATAGGTGGGTGTGGCTTAAAAACAGGTGTGCTCCATCCATTAATTGGCCTCAGCTAAGTACATTGGAAGAGGGGCTAGTACTTTTTCCTGACGTAAGGGGGGGGTGATCAACTGGACTGCCTACAGTAGCTGTTGTATCCTGGAAGGGTCAAATACTGTATATGCAAACAGGCTTTGTAATAATGTATAACACACTTAAAATGCAAACAGCAGGTGGCGTAAAACCCTGTTTTTTTTCCTCAAAAAAACTGACAGTAGGCCGCCGGAAGGCTCAAGAGACGCAGCGACAAAGTAAAAAAAATTTTTGGAGGTTCACATAGAAATGCTATTCGCAAGCTCACTGACGCACACATCCCTCTTACCGGTTTCGGCATTTTTGCTTCCTATCCTCCAAAAACCAAACAGCAACAAAAATCTTTGTCACAGGTCAGCTACAACCCCTCGATCACAGGACCTGAGAAGGGAGGAAAAAAAAAAACATTAAAGAAAGTATCCACAAAAGCTATAACAATTTACCAGTACATGACATTGGATTTGCACTCATATTCAGAACGGCATAGCAACTATTTTACCAAGTCCGTAAACATATTAGTTCCAAAATGTTGGACTTTTCCCACAAAAAGATTAAAGGTGAGGTTATGAACAACAAAATGATGTCGCAATGTTGCCATGGCGTCTACAAAACAAGCATCTGGCATGGACCATGCAAACTGTTGTGATGTCATCCTGTTTTTGTATAGGTATTGCTGTGATGTATTGTAGTCCACATACGGTTGCCAAACGTCTCATGAAAAACAGAATTTTCCCTCATGTTGAAACAAAAATGTGTTCTGTATTGAGCTGTCAAGGGACGCACTTTGACCCATTTTTGTATTACCGTGCCGTGAGAATAAAAATAATGTCCGTAAAATATCAAATGATTCCATCGAATGACAACAACTTTGTAACAATTTTCCACAGGCTAAGATAAGCTAATCGTTGTCGAGTGCCTGATCACTCACCTGTCAAACTCTTTGCAGATCGATTCTGCCATCTCGAAATTAGCTTTATCTCGATGGTCAGTCACTCTGCCTCAGGTTAGTGGCAGCTAGCTAGCTAGCTAGAGTTAACTGTGAGTTTGTATTTGTACCTTGTTTTATTGTTGTACCTTGTTTTTACTGTTGTACTTCGTTTTTACTGTTGCACCTTGTTTTTTACTGTTGCACCTCGTTTTACTGTTGAACCTTGTTTTTTAATGACTACTGCTGCAAACCAAATTGCCCCTCGGGGACAATAAAGATTTTCTAAGTCTAAGTTTCTGGCAATCGGGACTCCAAATGTGACTTTTACCCGCAATAGCATTTTCAGTAAAAGAAAGGAAATATTTGAGACAGTTCGAAAATTGTGTTTGTCCAACGGCGAAGCTGCATGTGCCTATCATGTCTGAGCAGTACGTGCTAGCTTCGCTACCCTACTCTCTTGTCTTGTCCTCGAAACACTTGTTTATCTAAACAGTTAAACAGTGTGTCCAGCTTCATTATAGTGACACTACACTTTATGATAATAACACTACAAAACTCTCCAACAGTTAGCTGGGATACAGTAGCTCACCAAAGGGACAAATAATATTTGCTTCAACTCTTAGTATTTTAATAAGTGTTAAATCAGAAATGATGATTCTATTTACTGACAAATTACCACAAAATAGCATAGGAACTGTGATCACACTGCTGAAGTGAACATACTTTGTTGAAAAAAAAAAAAGAACAAATGAAATGTTGCCAGATGAGGTGGCGACTTGTCCAGGGTGTACCCCGCCTTCCGCCTATGTGCAGCTGAGATAGGCTCCAGCGAACCCCCGCGACCCCGAAAGGGACAATCGGTAGAAAATGGATGGATGGATCTCAGCTCTTCTTTCTTTTTTTCTACACTTTGAACCCTGCGGTTTATAAGACAAAGCAGCTAATTTTTGGATTTTTCTTCGCTGACAGCAATAATAAAAACAATAGTTAAAAAAAAGAACCAATGAAATGTTGCCAGTCATATAAATTAAACACAAACATCTCAGCTCTTCTCTCTTTTTGTTAAACTACCATAAAATACGGACTATTATCCGCTACTTTTTTTCTACACTTTGAACCTCGCGGCTTATACAACGAAACAGCTAATTTGTGGATTTTTTTTTCGCAGACAGCCATAATAAAAATAAAAAATAAAAAACATCGCAAAAACACAGATGGTGTTTTATTGTTTGTGCCACGGCGCCATCTTTTGGACGAATTCACTCACTGCAGATGCTGTAGTGTCCTTCCTTTTAGTGCTTTCAACAACCGGAAGTAGAGTGCCGTGCCGTCTTCTAATTGTCCATAGCGTTCCTACTTGTATAGATTCCTCATTCATTCCTCCAAGCAACGTTTTAAAGCTTCACAATACAACAAAAACAGTTAATACTTACTAAACCGTCCCATGTGTGATGCCTGCAGGAGTGTTTTCATGCATATTTGTACGTGCCATATTAATGTAATGACGCTAGCGTTGCTAGGATTAGCTAATATGCTAACATGTTTACAAATGTCTTCGTTACTATTAACTTACAATGGCATTCTTTTTGCACTGTGTTAACACACTTTTTGTGTCTTTTTACGCATTGAAATCAGAAAGGACGCGCTATTGCAGGAGTCCGCGCATCCTCGGATTTTTATTTTTTTTACCGACCCTGCCTACTTCGGTTTGCTTGTTTCTTTTTTTAATCGGTTATCGCTTTTTATCGATTATCGTTTTGTGTTGTTTTGTTTATATTTGCCATCCCTGTTTATTGTGTTTTTATTGGTCGCCTTCAAAGTAATGAATTTTCCGGTACACTTTCTTAAATTTTGATTCGCCGAAAGTTTCATCAATCACAAATACTGCGTCAGTTTGCACTCGGACAACTTTACAAAAAGGGGCTGTCAAAAAAAAGACTTCATGGTAAACACTAAGGTGAGCGTAAAGTCAACCTTTTTAAACTTAATCCTGTGCCAGGTGTCTAGTAAATGAGTTGTTTTAGTCTTTGTGAGTCCATGGAAACGTCTCTTTTATCTCCTACTGGAGCGACATCATTCGAGGATGGAGACAGGCTAGCTGTTAGTTTCAAGCTAACCAGCACCTGACCAGACTCCTCCACTACAAAAACATACTTTCCAGGTAAACAAACAGGGCAAGTATGCGCCTTTTGAAGTGTTAATGTGTGAGGAGTGTTCAAAATGAATCTCTTGGAGAAGTGGCTGACAAGTTACCAATTGTCGTTTGCATCGCTGACATCGTCATTGTTTACTGAAGCAGAGATGCTGACTGTGCAGTATGATAAACGTGCATGCGTCGCCAGGCTCTACTTTTTATCGATAGACTTATCAGATAAATTTTTTTTTTTTTAAATTATCTATAGCAGGGGTGTCAAAAGTGGGGCCCAGTGGCCATTTGCTGCCCGCAGCTAATGTTTTAAAGGCCCACGCCACATTCTAAAAATACTATTAAAATAAACAAAAACATAACATAAGTGAAATAAAAAAGCTTACAGGTGAAATGTAATTCAGAAAAAGTTGCAATGTTGACTAAAAAAAAAAAGCTGTTTTTTTCTTTAAAACGGTCATTGCTCAAAACATAATATTGAATCAAAATCAATGTTTTTATGAATTATTAACCTATCCAAGGCTCCGATTACTTCACATCAAACATTCCACTTTGAAAAATATTTTTTGTGGAAGATTTTGCATAATTTGTTTGCCATAAAATTTGAAGAAAAAAAAAACAGTTTTCTTTGACAAAAAGGGCAGAAAACAAACAAACAAAAAAAACAACAACAAAAAAATTAGAATTGATGGATAAATCTGAAGTTGATGTAGACTAGAGATTTAAGCATTAAATAAATAATGTATGTATGCCATGGCACACAATTATCATAATTTCATGACCAAAGCAAAAAACTTTTTACACTTTTATACTGAAATAAATACACCTACAGCTTATTAAATAAAAATATAGAAAAAACTACCGGCAGCGGTAAAGTTTAGATCCATGAAGGAAAAAAGAAAGTGAATGAATGTTTATAACTGAATAAATTTACATATGCATAAAAATGTGTTTTTTTTTGTATTATTTTTTTAAATGAATTAAGTAACGTTGTGTGTGTGCACGGTATTTTGAAATGTCTACATATTGCTCATTTTGCCATATGTCTGTTTGTCTGATCTATCTATCTATCTATCTATATATATATATATATATATATATATATATATATTAATTTAACATTAGACAATAGAAGTAAGGGAAAGAACAACTAGGCCACTCTAAGAGTGCTCTGGAGCACTCGTAGATTTTGTTCTTACCTACGAACAAATCCCAGCTAAGAAAACATTGGTGAATACATAAATCTCCTTAAAAACTTCATAAGTGGGCCCAAGAACAACATTTGTTCTTAAGAACAGTTGCTGAATGGGGCCCAATGTCCCCACAAAGAAGGATAGCAAAAACTATTCTTGATTGCTAAAACAAAGCAGGTGCGGGGAATAGCGCTCAGGGAAGAAATTAAACTGCTACAGGAAAATACCAACAAAACAGGAAAAGCCACCAAAACACAAGAACTAAAACAATACACACAGGAAAACACAAAACACCTCTAGATAAGTTGCGGTGTGATGTGACAAGCATACTTGCCAACCCTCCCGATTTCCCCGGGAGACTCCCGAATTTCAGTGCCCCTCCCGAAAATCTCCCGGAGCAACCATTCTCCCGAATTATTCCCGATTTCCACCCGGACAACAATATTGGGGGCGTGCCTTAAAGGCACTGCCTTTAGCATCCCCTCTCACCTGAAAAGGAGACTATTATATGTCTCCGTTATCCATAGGTTTATCGATAACCCATAAAGTAGGCAGGCACGGTGCTATTTCTCAGCGTGTGTTTATTCCAGCCGGCACGTTAATACACTGACACACAACATCCGGATTCCCATCATGCATTGCTTCAAAACTACGGCAAGTAGTAATGTCGAAAAACATAACAGAGACGAAGCAGAAGATTGAAGAAGAGACATGGCGACGATGAGTAAGAAGAAGAAGTACTGTACGCTTGCAAGTTCCAAAATGATTGGAAAAAATAATTTCAGTTCATTCAGGACAGCTCGAAGGGGAATGCTGCCTGCAAATTTTGTAGATCAGACTTCTCCATTGAACACGGTGGCCGAACGGATATACTCATTTATGAATGGATTATATATATATATATATATATATATATATATATATATATATATATATATATATATATATATATATATATATATATATATATATATATATATATATATATATATATATATGTATGTATTAGGGATGTCCGATAATATCGTACTGCCGATATTATCGGCCGATAAATGCTTTAAAATGTAATATCGGAAATTATCAATATCGGTTTCAAAATTATCGGTATCGGTTTCAAAAAGTAAAATGTATGACTTTTTAAAACGCCGCTGTGTACACAGACGTAGGAAGAAGTACAGAGCGCCAATAAACCTTGAAGGCACTGTCTTTGCGTGCCAGCCCAGTCACTTAATATTAATGGCTTTTTGACACACTCACAAGTGAATGCAAGGCATACTTGCTCAACAGCCATACAGGTCACACTTAGGGTGGCCGTATAAACAACATTAACACTGTTACAAATATGTGCCACACTGTGATCCCACACCAAACAAGAATGACAAACCCATCCGGGAGAACATCCGCACAGTAACAGAACATAAACACAACAGAACAAATACCCAGAACCCCTTGCAACACTAACTCTTCCGGGACGCTACAATATACACCCCCGCTACCCCCCACCCCAACCCCGCCCCCCCAACCTTCTAATGCTCTCTCAGGTAGAGCATGTCCCAAATTCCAAGCTGCTGTTTTGAGGCATGTTAAAAAAAATAATGTACTTTGTAACTTAAATAATACATACGGCAGTGCCATGTTGGCACTTTTTTCCATAACTTGAGTTGAAGTTGTTCTCTTATTTTGGAAAACCTTGTTACATTGTTTAATGCATCCAGCGGGGCATCACAACAAAATTAGGCATAATAATGTGTTAATTCCGCAACTGTATATATCGGTATCGGTAATTAAGAGTTGGACAATATCAGAATATCTGCAAAAAAGCCATTATCGGACATCTCTAATAAATACAGACACACACACACACACACATATACATATATATATATATATATATATATATAAAATACTTGAAAATATATACACCACCCCCCCCATCTCCCGAATTGGGAGGTCTCAAGGTTGGCACAGGTTGTGAAAGTACTTTAAAACAAAAGATCTATAGTGATGCATGCTTAGTTATGGTTTGAATTCATATCAAACACTTGCGAGAACAACTTTTTACTGTCAATACCGGCTGCGGAGTTGAATTTTTAACGTTTTCTGCTGGTGGTGTCCCTCCGCCTTTTGTCAATGAAAAAACATGTGCTTTGGCTCTAAAAAGGTTGAAAAACACTGCTCTACAGTACATTATATCAACTGCAAAACTTCTGAGATTCGTAGTTTACGCGGAATATGTACACATAGGAGGGGGAACATTGGTCCAGTTGATTATCGTTGGTCTAATGCAGTGGTTCTCAAATGGGGGTACGCATTTATATCTTTTTTTCCAAATAGTTCAAGAAAGACCACTACAAATGAGCAATATTTTGCACTGCTATACAATTTAATAAATCAGAAACTGATGACATAGTGCTGTATTTTACTTCTTTATCTCTTTTTTTCAACCAAAAATGCTTTGCTCTGATTAGGGGGTACTTGAATTAAAAAAATGTTCACAGGGGGTACAAGGTTAAGAACCACTGCTCTAATGTGCTGACAAGAGGAGTCGCCGTGAAGCACACTTAGTTGCACGTAGCCTTAAATGACACCGTCTGGATGGAGGGCATGTAGAAGATACTGACAATGTTTCTGTAGCTGCTGGCTTTTTAACCCATGAGACATGCCCACTTGTAGCTCGTCAGCAATTAGTTCGTTCCCTACCAGGGTCCTGTTACACAGTAATGTAGACACGATTTACCCGAACAGTAGACGACACTCCATTACGCTTGCTTAAGGCAACATAACACACAAGACGGACGGAGGAACTGTATTTATTAAGTATATCCACATGGAAACTTCAGTATTAACTTACTGTACGGTTATTCGTTTAAAACGTACATTCCCTCGTTCACGACCGAAAGGCTACCATTTTACTTGCTAGCGGGTGTAGTCTAAATAACGGGACGAGCCTAATGGTAGCCGCGCATGCACGTGAAGTTTAAAAAAAAAAACATGTCGTCATTTAAGAAAACGGAAAAAGGAGGACATATATCGACAAACTGAGCAGATTCGGTATAAAATAAGCCATTGTTAGCACCCACTTTACCGCTCATGGCCAAACAAGCACCGCTAACGTCTTGGAAGACATCGAACACGCGGAAATCCGCTATTGCATCAAACTTGAGGAGCTCATCGTTAAAGGAGAGGCAACTCACCAAGGTGGGGGGAAAAGTATGTCTTTCGACTGAGAGGAAAGCCTGGCGTCTTTTAGCGTGGCGTATTACACTTGGGGGTAGAAATAAATGACAATTCGTGGCGAGTCCTTCTCCGTATCTCTTCGTGCGTTTACAGAAGCAAATTCCCACACGGACATAGAAAAACGCGTTGATGTCTACACAACCGTAAGGCGATTTGAGCGTCTAGCCCACCGGAAAACACTATCACGGCTTCCGGTAGGAGTGTTGAAAAAAATAAAAGCCTAAACCAAACCATCTTTGTGTCACACTAACAATTGCGGCTATGGCTCTAAAACAACATTCGGGAATAAAGATTCAGTTTTAGTGATTTAAAATTGTAACATGTAACAGTAAAACGTTTTTAAAGGATAGTTCGCCTAAAACAACACGTAGTCCACCTTTAGTTCTTTAGAGCTCTGCCATAATGTAAAGTTTACAACAACAAAAATATATATGCATTTTTCACAAAAACATGTACATGCAATCCTGTTAATGCATATCCTAATTAGCAGTTGACGCACACATAAAGCACATTTTCGTATTGAAACGTATTATATGTAAATCTTTGACGTCACCTAACTCTAGTAAGTAAAAGCTTTCCAATGTCATGATGCCAAATCACACGGAAATCAACAATACGAATAAATGATCTCATTTCTGCCAAAACACTTGTTGATACTTGTTTATTCTACCGCTAGATGTCACTGTTTCCTTTCTGCAAATTATTGCAACAGGCATAGAAACCGGATATCTAAATGCCCCTGCGATTAGTTTTTTTTTGATAGCTCACGTTTTTGAAAACAACGCTTACTCTTTTCAAAACACTCAATTGCCTGAACACCTCAGAACTTTTGCAACACTTTTGTTTCCATATGAAAATGCACATGTTTGCGATTACTATTCTGTTAGAAATAGTTACACTCTCCTGTGATAAACCCAAAACACTACTTAGAACTTCTGCATTCCAAAAATTAGAGTGGGCTACAAAAGCACACACAAAAAGAAAAAATATACAGAAAATACTTTGAGGTAAATAATTGCAGCAAAAATAACTCCAACTGTTTACAGGACATCTTGCACTTTATGACTGTTGATTATATTTGTACTCTGATATGTTCTTTGTGAAATGTAGTAAAACTGTTTGTTTCTCTGCAATTAATTTTTCAAATGAATTTACTTCAATAATGAGTTAAAATCAAGCTGCAGACTCAACATCAAACTCAAACATGTAAATCTGATCATAAGCAATATTCGTTTGACTCGTCGACTAATTTTAGAAATCCCACTGTTTCTGTTATACATTCTTCACTGACGAGAGTATGTGGCAAGTGCCGTTTTGTCCTACTAATTTCAGAGGTCCATGAATTCACCATAGTTTGTTTACATGTACAACTTTCAAAGAGTAGGGATGTAACAGTATCAAAATCTCACGGTACAATATTATGACAATATTAAGGCCACGGTACGATATTATTGTGGTATATGTAAAAAAAACTTAACACACTGACTGCAATTGAACACAAACATAATGCTCAAATGTTGTAATCATATTTATTACTACAAACATGTATTTTAAGGGCAAATAATTATGCAGGAACATCCACTGATTCAAGCAAATATTAAAAAAATAACTTACAGTTGATGTCTTTAAAGTGACAATTTAAACAACCAGTGGAACAAGTGTTAAACAATAATGTTCACTTCAGTGTTTTTCAACTTTTTAGAAAAGCAGTGTCCTCCACAGTGGACATTTTTTTTATATTAAGTCTGGAAAAGCTGTTTCACACAAAAGTTAACTAACAATTGAACCTTTAATAATGTAAATAGCTCGCAAACTGATGTTTAGCTTCGCTGGCTTCAAATATATTTTCTGGGTGACAGTTTATGAGGTGGCAATTTCTCCAGGGTGTACCCTGCATTCCGCCAGAGTGCAGCTGGATTGGCTCCAGCCCCCCACGACATTGAGAGAGACACGCAGTAAACAAATGAATGGACTGAGGCTTTATAAAGTGGCTTTTCAGTTTAGTCGTATTTCCCGAGGTGTACATTTTTTGGGGAGAGTGATTTCCCTCCATGCGATGCCTTGGAAACGCTCGAGTCGAAAGTGGCGTGCTTTGCTTTGCAGAACACAGATTTTCTTACCTCTGCCAAATAGGTTATGTTTTCACCAAGGTTTGTGTGTGTGTTTGTTAGTAACATAACTCAAACAGATTTAATGTCCAAAAATACAATTCCTCCCATCCACGACAAGTACGAACACATTTCACTTCCTGCTTACGGCGTTCCACGCCTCTACCTTGTCGCCCCGCGCTGTGCAGAGGGTTCTGGGGGATGTAGTTTATTTCCAGACCCAGCCAACGTTGAAGCGCCAAAAAAAACTTCACTCACCAAGTTTGCGTTTAATACCATCACACGTCACAGCATTATTGTGAAGAATTTGAAACCGAAATAACGTGGTTTCTATAATACCATTACATCCCTACTGACTAGTTGACTAGCAAAATAATTGTTAATTGCAGCCATAGTTTCAAAGTAAAAAAAACATCTCAAGCATTTTTTTTTGCCTATATGGCCTCTTTTAAAAGTCCATATTCCTGCAGCAGTTTCCTAAGACACAAAATTTCCTGCTCAAAGACTTCTACCAATGACCTTTGCAAAACACATTTCTGACTTTGTACAACTGACATGGTACGGTGCTTCGTGCATCCGTCAAAAAATCAGGCAGGAGGCAAGTGTCTGGTTGAATTATCAGCTCCCTGGTGGACTAGTGGCTAGGATTCGGCGCACTCACCGCCGGTCAGGGAAACACGGTCTAACCTGTCTGGGAGCAGTCAATTTACAATTGATTTCCACAGTTCTCATATTAATGCTCATTAGATGCAAATCATTAACATTGCCATTTTCAAAAAAGGCAACAGGAAAATTGTTCAACTGTTCTTCAGGGTGAAGTCTGCACAATGGGTGTTCGGCCTAAATCCGGACACCTGGTCACCCTAGTCCAAGTCCATATTCCTGCAGCAGTTTTCTAAGACACAACAATTCCTGCTCAAAGACTTTAACCAATGACCTTTGCAAAACACATTTCTGACTTTGTACAACTGACATGGTACGGGTGCTTCGTGCATCCGTCAAAAACTCAGGCAGGAGTCAAGTGTCTGGGTAAGTTATCAGCTCCCTGGTGGTCTAGTGGCTAGGATTCGAAGCTCTCACCGCCGCGGCCCGGGTTCGATTCCCGGTCAGGGAAACACGGTCTAACCTGTTTGGGAGCAGTCAATTTACAATTGATTTCCACAATTCTCATATTTATGCTCGTTAGATGCAAATCATTAACATTGACATTTTCAAAAAAGGCAACAGGAAAATTGTTCAACTGTTCTTCAGCACAATGGGTGTTCTTATCATGATGTGAAAACAAAGAATACAAGTGGAACTTAGCGGATACCTTTCACATAAATTACTGAAGATAGCAGAGGATAGTTTCGATCTATCGACCTCTGGGTTATGGGCCCAGCACGCTTCCGCTGCGCCACTCTGCTAACTGTACATACTTTCTAGCTTTATGGAGGTGTAGATTGAAATACCATCGCTTATGTTTTCCTGTTGAGAAACTTGTCTGTTTTCTGAGACAAAAATCATTTGTCCTTGTCAAATAGTACCAATGCACCCCAAAGTAGATGCGTTTGTTTCTTCCGCAGAACTGGACTTCCAACAGTTGAGGTACCGACACTGGACTTCAAAACATTACATTCTGACAAATTTGTCATTAATAAAAGGTTCAAATCTTTTCTAATCTCTTACATATATTCTTGGTTTCAAATTAATCCGCAATACTGAATTTGAATCACTGACTCTAATAAACATTTTTTCCTTTTTGAAAACTTGTTATGCATCCTGATTTGGAGAAATGCAACAAACGGTAGTAAAGTACTATAATATCTGTAGGACTGTGCAGTATCTCTGGGTCCACGCTTCACAATTTTCAGAGAGGCATACTGTGGTCACTGCTCAAGGTTGAACAAGATGTTAATTGATGAAAATAAGAGGAACCAAAACCATCTCCCCGTCAGGGAATCGAACCCTGGTCTTCCGCGGAGATACTATCCACTATACTAAAGAGAACTGCTTGTCCGGTGTTTTCTAAAGGACAAGCAAACTATCCAGGCTTATCCCTGCCACGCCACAACCAAAGCGTTTGCCATCTCATAATGCCGATAAATTGATCCTCTAAAACAAGTACAAGAAGGTTGTGTGGCCGAGTGGTCTAAGGCGCTGGTTTTAGGCTCCAGTCTCTCAGGAGACGTGGGTTCGAATCCCACCACTGCCATTTCTATTCTGGTAATGCGCTTGTATCTTTCCTGACCTAAGCAATATGACCCAGCTTGGTCCTCATTTGGAAAGCTTGTGGAAGTCGGGTCAAAACATTGGCTTTAGAGTTCTTTACGCTAGGAATGTGATCAAAAAGAACACAACCAGGGGTGAGGATGTGTGCAGTAGTCCAAATACAACACAAAATGAGTGATAGTGTAAACACGCCATGTTTTATCAACCTAAATCATTTTGTACAAATGCAGATTACAAAGGCTTTTGGTCTGACTTTCCCACACAGTTTTAAGGATGAAGCCCAAGCATAGTGAAAAAGGGTAGACTTTCCAAAAGAGAAGTGGATTCAGGAAGGTTCATGGCATCTGTGCCAGAAACAGAAATGTATTCATCTTCAACATCAATTATTCAATATAGCAAAGGACAGTTTTGCTCCATTGACTTGGTATGGCTAAAAGGTGGACATGTATGTTTTTGTCAACCTGTCGTTTGAAGATCTGCGCCCCTACCTTAGACACTCAGGCCACTTGTATTTGTTCCTGTATTCGGATCACACCGCAGTGATGGCATGTATCGCTGGTCGGCACGGAGCGACTTGCAGGAGGGAGATGGCCTGTCTGGTGACATTGTGTGGAAACAACAACCTCTTCCTCAACACGGACTACACCAAGGAGTCAATAGAGGACATGAGAAGGGAACGTTTGTTCGCTCTTGTTAGAGTTGTGTACTTTTTCCACGTCCAAGTCCAAATTCCTGCAGCAGTTTCCTAAGACACAACAGTTCCTGCTCAAAGACTTTAACCAATGACCTTTGCAAAACACATTTCTGACTTTGTACAACTGACATGGTACGGGTGCTTCGTGCATCCGTCAAAAACTCAGGCAGGAGTCAAGTGTCTGGGTAAGTTATCAGCTCCCTGGTGTTCTCGTGGCTAGGATACGGCGCTCTCACCGCCGCGGCCCGGGTTCGATTCCCGGTCAGGGAAACATGGTCCAACCTGTTTGGGAACAGTCAATTTACAATTGATTTCCACAATTCTCATATTTATGCTCATTAGATGCAAATCATTAACATTTTCAAAAAAGGCAACAGGAAAATTGTTCAACTGTTCTTCAGCATGGAAGTCTGCACAATGGGTGTTCTTATCATGACCTGAAAACAAAGAATCCAAGTGGAACTTAGCGGATACCTTTCACATAAACCACTCAAGATAGCAGAGGATAGTTTCGATCTATCGACCTCTGGGTTATGGGCCCAGCACACTTCCGCTGCGCCACTCTGCTATCTGTACAAGCTTTCTAGCTTTATGGAGGTTTAGATTGAAATACCATCGTTTATGTTTTCCTGGTGAGAAACTTGTCTGTTTTCTGAGACAAAAATATCTTGTCCTTGTCAAATAGTACCAATGCACCCCAAAGTAGATGCGTTTGTTTCTTCCGCAGAACTGGACTTCCAACAGTAGAGGTACCGACACTGAGGACTTCAAAACATTAAATTCTGACAAATTTGTCATTGATAAAAGGTTTAAATCTTTTGTAATCTTTTACATATATTCTTGGTTTCAAATTAATCCGCAATACTGCATTTGAGTCACTGACTCTAATAAAAAAATTTTCCTTTTTGATTTGGAGGAATGCAACAAACGGTAGTAAAGTACTATAATATCTGTAGGACTGTGCAGTATCTCTGGGTCCACGCTTCACAATTTTCAGAGAGGCATACTGTGGTCACTGCTCAAGGTTAAACAAGATGTTAATTGATGAAAATAAGAGGAACCAAAACCATCTCCCCGTCAGGGAATCGAACCCTGGTCTTCCGCGTGACAGGCGGAGATACTGTCCACTATACTAACGAGGACTGCTTGTCCTGTGTTTTCTAAAGGACAAGCAAACGATCCAGGCTTATCCCTGCCACGCCACAACCAAAGCGATGCCATGTCATACGTTTGCCGTCTCATAATGCCGATAAATTGATCCTCTAAAACAAATACAAGAAGGTTGTGTGGCCGAGTGGTCTAAGGCGCTGGATTTAGGCTCCAGTCTCTCAGGAGACGTGGGTTCGAATCCCACCACTGCCATTTCTATTCTGGTAATGCGCTTGTATCTTTCCTGACCTAAGCAATATGACCCAGCTTGGTCCTCATTTGGAAAGCTTGTGGAAGTCGGGCCAAAACATTGGCTTTAGAGTTCTTTACGCTAGGAATGTGATCAAAAAGAACACAACCAGGGGTGAGGATGTGTGCAGTAGTCCAAATACAACACAAAATGAGTGATAGTGTAAATACGCCATGTTTTATCAACCTAAATCATTTTGTACAAATGCAGATTACAAAGGCTTTTGGTCTGACTTTCCCACACAGTTTTAAGGATGAAGCCCAAGCATAGTGAAAAAGGGTAGACTTTCCAAAAGAGAAGTGGATTCAGGAAGGTTCATGGCATCTGTGCCAGAAACAGAAATGTATTCATCTTCAACATCAATTATTCAATATAGCAAAGGACAGTTTTGCTCCATTGACTTGGTATGGCTAAAAGGTGGACATGTATGTTTTTGTCAACCTGTCGTTTGAAGATCTGCGCCCCTACCTTAGACACTCAGGCCACTTGTATTCGGATCACACCGCAGTGATGGCATGTATCGCTGGTCGGCACGGAGCGACTTGCAGGAGGGAGATGGCCTGTCTGGTGACATTGTGTGGAAACAACAACCTCTTCCTCAACACGGACTACACCAAGGAGTCAATAGAGGACATGAGAAGGGAACGTCTGTTCGCTCTTGTTAGAGTTGTGTACTTTTTCCACGTCCAAGTCCAAATTCCTGCAGCAGTTTCCTAAGACACAACAGTTCCCGCTCAAAGACTTTAACCAATGACCTTTGCAAAACACATTTCTGACTTTGTACAACTGACATGGTACGGGTGCTTCGTACATCCGTCAAAAACTCAGGCAGGAGTCAAGTGTCTGGGTACGTTATCAGCTCCCTGGTGGTCTAGTGGCTAGGATACGGCGCTCTCACCGCCGCGGCCCGGGTTCGATTCCCGGTCAGGGAAACACGGTGTAACCTGTTTGGGAGCAGTCAATTTACAATTGATTTCCACAATTCTCATATTTATGCTCATTAGATGCAAATCATTAACATTGACATTTTCAAAAAAGGCAACAGGAAAATTGTTCAACTGTTCTTCAGCGTGGAAGTCTGCACAATGGGTGTTCTTATCATGACGTGAAAACAAAGAATCCAAGTGGAACTTAGCGGATACCTTTCACATAAACCACTCAAGATAGCAGAGGATAGTTTCGATCTATCGACCTCTGGGTTATGGGCCCAGCACGCTTCCGCTGCGCCACTCTGCTATCTGTACAAGCTTTCTAGCTTTATGGAGGTTTAGATTGAAATACCATCGTTTATGTTTTCCTGGTGAGAAACTTGTCTGTTTTCTGAGACAAAAATATCTTGTCCTTGTCAAATAGTACCAATGCACCCCAAAGTAGATGCGTTTGTTTCTTCCGCAGAACTGGACTTCCAACAGTAGAGGTACCGACACTGAGGACTTCAAAACATTAAATTCTGACAAATTTGTCATTAATAAAAGGTTTAAATCTTTTGTAATCTTTTACATATATTCTTGGTTTCAAATTAATCCGCAATACTGAATTTGAGTCACTGACTCTGATAAACATTTTTTCCTTTTTGATTTGGAGGAATGCAACAAACGGTAGTAAAGTACTATAATATCTGTAGGACTGTGCAGTATCTCTGGGTCCACGCTTCACAATTTTCAGAGAGGCATACTGTGGTCACTGCTCAAGGTTAAACAAGATGTTAATTGATGAAAATAAGAGGAACCAAAACCATCTCCCCGTCAGGGAATCGAACCCTGGTCTTCCGCGTGACAGGCGGAGATACTGTCCACTATACTAACGAGGACTGCTTGTCCTGTGTTTTCTAAAGGACAAGCAAACGATCCAGGCTTATCCCTGCCACGCCACAACCAAAGCGATGCCATGTCATACGTTTGCCGTCTCATAATGCCGATAAATTGATCCTCTAAAACAAGTACAAGAAGGTTGTGTGGCCGAGTGGTCTAAGGCGCTGGATTTAGGCTCCAGTCTCTCAGGAGACGTGGGTTCGAATCCCACCACTGACATTTGTATTCTGGTAATGCGCTTGTATCTTTCCTGACCTAAGCAATATGACCCAGCTTGGTCCTCATTTGGAAAGCTTGTGGAAGTCGGGCCAAAACATTGGCTTTAGAGTTCTTTACGCTAGGAATGTGATCAAAAAGAACACAACCAGGGGTGAGGATGTGTGCAGTAGTCCAAATACAACACAAAATGAGTGATAGTGTAAACACGCCATGTTTTATCAACCTAAATCATTTTGTACAAATGCAGATTACAAAGGCTTTTGGTCTGACTTTCCCACACAGTTTTAAGGATGAAGCCCAAGCATAGTGAAAAAGTGTAGACTTTCCAAAAGAGAAGTGGATTCAGGAAGGTTCATGGCATCTGTGCCAGAAACAGAAATGTATTCATCTTCAACATCAATTATTCAATATAGCAAAGGACAGTTTTGCTCCATTGACTTGGTATGGCTAAAAGGTGGACATGTATGTTCTTGTCAACCTGTCGTTTGAAGATCTGCGCCCCTACCTTAGACACTCAGGCCACTTGTATTTGTTCCTGTATTCGGATCACACCGCAGTGATGGCATGTATCGCTGGTCGGCACGGAGCGACTTGCAGGAGGGAGATGGCCTGTCTGGTGACATTGTGTGGGAACAACAACCTCTTCCTCAACACGGACTACACCAAGGAGTCAATAGAGGACATGAGAAGGGAACGTCTGTTCGCTCTTGTTAGAGTTGTGTACTTTTTCCACGTCCAAGTCCAAATTCCTGCAGCAGTTTCCTAAGACACAACAGTTCCTGCTCAAAGACTTTAACCAATGACCTTTGCAAAACACATTTCTGACTTTGTACAACTGACATGGTACGGGTACTTCGTGCATCTGTCAAAAACTCAGGCAGGAGTCAAGTGTCTGGGTAAGTTATCAGCTCCCTGGTGGTCTAGTGGCTAGGATACGGCGCTCTCACCGCAGCGGCCCGGGTTTGATTCCCGGTCAGGGAAACACGGTCTAACCTGTTTGGGAGCGGTCAATTTACAATTGATTTCCACAATTCTGCTATTTATGCTCATTAGATGCAAATCATTAACATTGACATTTTCAAAAAAAGGCAACAGGAAAATTGTTCAACTGTTCTTCAGCGTGGAAGTCTGCACAATGGGTGTTCTTATCATGACGTGAAAACAAAGAATCCAAGTGGAACTTAGCGGATACCTTTCACATAAACCACTCAAGATAGCAGAGGATAGTTTCGATCTATCGACCTCTAGGTTATGGGCCCAGCACGCTTCCGCTGCGCCACTCTGCTATCTGTACAAGCTTTCTAGATTTATGGAGGTTTAGATTGAAATACCATCGTTTATGTTTTCCTGGTGAGAAACTTGTCTGTTTTCTGAGACAAAAATATCTTGTCCTTGTCAAATAGTACCAATGCACCCCAAAGTAGATGCGTTTGTTTCTTCCGCAGAACTGGACTTCCAACAGTAGAGGTACCGACACTGAGGACTTCAAAACATTAAATTCTGACAAATTTGTCATTAATAAAAGGTTTAAATCTTTTGTAATCTTTTACATATATTCTTGGTTTCAAATTAATCCGCAATACTGAATTTGAGTCACTGACTCTAATAAAAATTGTTTCCTTTTTGATTTGGAGGAATGCAACAAACGGTAGTAAAGTACTATAATATCTGTAGGACTGCGCAGTATCTCTGGGTCCACGCTTCACAATTTTCAGAGAGGCATACTGTGGTCACTGCTCAAGGTTAAACAAGATGTTAATTGATGAAAATAAGAGGAACCAAAACCATCTCCCCGTCAGGGAATCGAACCCTGGTCTTCCGCGTGACAGGCGGAGATACTGTCCACTATACTAAAGAGGACTGCTTGTCCTGTGTTTTCTAATGGACAAGCAAACGATCCAGGCTTATCCCTGCCACGCCACAACCAAAGCGATGCCATGTCATACGTTTGCCGTCTCATAATGCCGATAAATTGATCCTCTAAAACAAGTACAAGAAGGTTGTGTGGCCGAGTGGTCTAAGGCGCTGGATTTAGGCTCCAGTCTCTCAGGAGACGTGGGTTCGAATCCCACCACTGCCATTTCTATTCTGGTAATGCGCTTGTATCTTTCCTGACCTAAGCAATATGACCCAGCTTGGTCCTCATTTGAAAAGCTTGTGGAAGTCGGGCCAAAACATTGGCTTTAGAGTTCTTTACGCTAGGAATGTGATAAAAAAGAACACAACCAGGGGTGAGGATGTGTGCAGTAGTCCAAATACAAGACAAAATGAGTGAAAGTGTAAACACGCCATGTTTTATCAACCTAAATCATTTTGTACAAATGCAGATTACAAAGGCTTTTGGTCTGACTTTCCCACACAGTTTTAAGGATGAAGCCCAAGCATAGTGAAAAAGGGTAGACTTTCCAAAAGAGAAGTGGATTCAGGAAGGTTCATGGCATCTGTGCCAGAAACAGAAATGTATTCATCTTCAACATCAATTATTCAATATAGCAAAGGACAGTTTTGCTCCATTGACTTGGTATGGCTAAAAGGTGGACATGTATGTTTTTGTCAACCTGTCTTTTGAAGATCTGCGCCCCTACCTTAGACACTCAGGCCACTTGTATTTGTTCCTGTATTCGGATCACACCGCAGTGATGGCATGTATCGCTGGTCGGCACGGAGCGACTAGCAGGAGGGAGATGGCCTTTCTGGTGACATTGTGTGGAAACAACAACCTCTTCCTCAACACGGACTACACCAAGGAGTCAATAGAGGACATGAAAAGGGAACGTCTGTTCGCTCTTGTTAGAGTTGTGTACTTTTTCCACGTCCAAGTCCATATTCCTGCAGCAGTTTCCTAAGACACAACAGTTCCTGCTCAAAGACTTTAACCAATGACCTTTGCAAAACACATTTCTGACTTTGTACAACTGACATGGTACGGGTGCTTCGTGCATCCGTCAAAAACTCAGGCAGGAGTCAAGTGTCTGGGTAAGTTATCAGCTCCCTGGTGGTCTAGTGGCTAGGATACGGCGCTCTCACCACCGCGGCCCGGGTTCGATTCCCGGTCAGGGAAACACGGTCTAACCTGTTTGGGACCAGTCAATTTACAATTGATTTCCACAATTCTCATATTTATGCTCATTAGATGCAAATCATTAACATTGACATTTTCAAAAAAGGCAACAGGAAAATTGTTCAACTGTTCTTCAGCGTGGAAGTCTGCACAATGGGTGTTCTTATCATGACGTGAAAACAAAGAATCCAAGTGGAACTTAGCGGATACCTTTCACATAAACCACTCAAGATAGCAGAGGATAGTTTCGATCTATCGACCTCTGGGTTATGGGCCCAGCACGCTTCCGCTGCGCCACTCTGCTATCTGTACAAGCTTTCTAGCTTTATGGAGGTTTAGATTGAAATACCATCGTTTATTTTTTCCTGGTGAGAAACTTGTCTGTTTTCTGAGACAAAAATATCTTGTCCTTGTCAAATAGTACCAATGCACCCCAAAGTAGATGCGTTTGTTTCTTCCGCAGAACTGGACTTCCAACAGTAGAGGTACCGACACTGAGGACTTCAAAACATTAAATTCTGACAAATTTGTCATTAATAAAAGGTTTAAATCTTTTGTAATCTTTTACATATATTCTTGGTTTCAAATTAATCCACAATACTGAATTTGAGTCACTGACTCTAATAAACATTTTTTCCTTTTTGATTTGGAGGAATGCAACAAACGGTAGTAAAGTACTATAATATCTGTAGGACTGTGCATTATCTCTGGGTCCACGCTTCACAATTTTCAGAGAGGCATACTGTGGTCACTGCTCAAGGTTAAACAAGATGTTAATTGATGAAAATAAGAGGAACCAAAACCATCTCCCCGTCAGGGAATCGAACCCTGGTCTTCCGCGTGACAGGCGGAGATACTGTCCACTATACTAACGAGGACTGCTTGTCCTGTGTTTTCTAAAGGACAAGCAAACGATCCAGGCTTATCCCTGCCACGCCACAACCAAAGCGATGCCATGTCATACGTTTGCCGTCTCATAATGCCGATAAATTGATCCTCTAAAACAAGTACAAGAAGGTTGTGTGGCCGAGTGGTCTAAGGCGCTGGATTTAGGCTCCAGTCTCTCAGGAGACGTGTGTTAGAATCCCACCACTGCCATTTCTATTCTGGTAATGCGCTTGTATCTTTCCTGACCTAAGCAATATGACCCAGCTTGGTCCTCATTTGGAAAGCTTGTGGAAGTCGGGCCAAAACATTGGCTTTAGAGTTCTTTACGCTAGGAATGTGATCAAAAAGAACACAACCAGGGGTGAGGATGTGTGCAGTAGTCCAAATACAACACAAAATGAGTGATAGTGTAAACACGCCATGTTTTATCAACCTAAATCATTTTGTACAAATGCAGATTACAAAGGCTTTTGGTCTGACTTTCCCACACAGTTTTAAGGATGAAGCCCAAGCATAGTGAAAAAGGGTAGACTTTCCAAAAGAGAAGTGGATTCAGGAAGGTTCATGGCATCTGTGCCAGAAACAGAAATGTATTCATCTTCAACATCAATTATTCAATATAGCAAAGGACAGTTTTGCTCCATTGATTTGGTATGGCTAAAAGGTGGACATGTATGTTTTTGTCAACCTGTCGTTTGAAGATCTGCGCCCCTACCTTAGACACTCAGGCCACTTGTATTTGTTCCTGTATTCGGATCACACCGCAGTGATGGCATGTATCGCTGGTCGGCACGGAGCGACTTGCAGGAGGGAGATGGCCTGTCTGGTGACATTGTGTGGAAACAACAACCTCTTCCTCAACACGGACTACACCAAGGAGTCAATAGAGGACATGAGAAGGGAACGTCTGTTCGCTCTTGTTAGAGTTGTGTACTTTTTCCACGTCCAAGTCCAAATTCCTGCAGCAGTTTCCTAAGACACAACAGTTCCTGCTCAAAGACTTTAACCAATGACCTTTGCAAAACACATTTCTGACTTTGTACAACTGACATGGTACGGGTGCTTCGTGCATCCGTCAAAAACTCAGGCAGGAGTCAAGTGTCTGGGTAAGTTATCAGCTCCCTGGTGGTCTAGTGGCTAGGATACGGCGCTCTCACCGCCGCGGCCCGGGTTCGATTCCCGGTCAGGGAAACACGGTCTAACCTGTTTGGGAGCAGGCAATTTACAATTGATTTCCACAATTCTCATATTTATGCTCATTAGATGCAAATCATTAACATTGACATTTTCAAAAAAGGCAACAGGAAAATTGTTCAACTGTTCTTCAGCGTGGAAGTCTGCACAATGGGTGTTCTTATTATGACGTGAAAACAAAGAATCCAAGTGGAACTTAGCGGATACCTTTCACATAAACCACTCAAGATAGCAGAGGATAGTTTCGATCTATCGACCTCTGGGTTATGGGCCCAGCACGCTTCCGCTGCGCCACTCTGCTATCTGTACAAGGTTTCTAGCTTTATGGAGGTTTAGATTGAAATACCATCGTTTATGTTTTCCTGGTGAGAAACTTGTCTGTTTTCTGAGACAAAAATATCTTGTCCTTGTCAAATAGTATCAATGCACCCCAAAGTAGATGCGTTTGTTTCTTCCGCAGAACTGGACTTCCAACAGTAGAGGTACCGACACTGAGGACTTCAAAACATTAAATTCTGACAAATTTGTCATTAATAAAAGGTTTAAATCTTTTGTAATCTTTTACATATATTCTTGGTTTCAAATTAATCCGCAATACTGAATTTGAGTCACTGACTCTAATAAACATTTTTTCCTTTTTGATTTGGAGGAATGCAACAAACGGTAGTAAAGTACTATAATATCTGTAGGACTGTGCAGTATCTCTGGGTCCACGCTTCACAATTTTCAGAGAGGCATACTGTGGTCACTGCTCAAGGTTAAACAAGATGTTAATTGATGAAAATAAGAGGAACCAAAACCATCTCCCCGTCAGGGAATCGAACCCTGGTCTTCCGCGTGACAGGCGGAGATACTGTCCACTATACTAACGAGGACTTCTTGTCCTGTGTTTTCTAAAGGACAAGCAAACGATCCAGGCTTATCCCTGCCACGCCACAACCAAAGCGATGCCATGTCATACGTTTGCCGTCTCATAATGCCGATAAATTGATCCTCTAAAACAAGTACAAGAAGGTTGTGTGGCCGAGTGGTCTAAGGCGCTGGATTTAGGCTCCACTCTCTCAGGAGGCGTGGGTTCAAATCCCACCACTGCCATTTCTGTTCTGGTAATGCACTTGTATCTTTCCTGACCTAAGCAATATGACCCAGCTTGGTCCTCATTTGGAAAGCTTGTGGAAGTCGGGCCAAAACATTGGCTTTGGAGTTCTTTACGCTAGGAATGTGATCAAAAAGAACACAACCAGGGGTGAGGATGTGTGCAGTAGTCCAAATACAACACAAAATGAGTGATAGTGTAAACACGCCATGTTTTATCAACCTAAATCATTTTGTACAAATGCAGATTACAAAGGCTTTTGGTCTGACTTTCCCACACAGTTTTAAGGATGAAGCCCAAGCATAGTGAAAAGGTAGACATTCCAAAGAGAAGTGGATTCAGGAAGGTTCATGGCATCTGTGCCAGAAACAAAAATGTATTCATCTTCAACATCAATTATTCAATAGAGCAAAGGACAGTTTTGCTCCATTGACTTTGTATGGCTAAAAGGTGGACATGTATGTTTTTGTCAACCTGTCGTTTGAAGATCTGCGCCCCTACCTTAGACACTCAGGTCACTTGTATTTGTTCCTGTATTCGGATCACACCGCAGTGATGGCATGTATCGCTGGTCGGCACGGAGCGACTTGCAGGAGGGAGATGGCCTGTCTGGTGACATTGTGTGGAAACAACAACCTCTTCCTCAACACGGACTACACCAAGGAGTCAATAGAGGACATGAGAAGGGAACGTCTGTTCGCTCTTGTTAGAGTTGTGTACTTTTTCCACGTCCAAGTTAGGGTGACCATTTCCATGACACCAAAAAGGAGGACATTATGCGCCATATCAATAAATTACTATGGTGTACATAGGACTCTGGTATACTCTTATTTATAGTACAATTTTGAGTGGTTTAAAGATGTTTGTGTGGCTGAATAGGAAAAAATATTAGAGTCAAGTGTTTGTTAACAGTATTTGTATTTATTCAATACATTGTGGTGTTCAAAAAGTGACCACTGAGATGAATCTTTTCAAGTGCAGAGTACCACAAAGCATAACATGTGTGGACTTAAATGTAGTTAACATATATAATTTAAAAAAAATGCCACAAAAAATTTTCCACATCAACATCAAGGCTGCTTGCTGCATATCTGGTTGCTTTATGCAGAATATGGGCCAAACAGTTTGCAGGGAGCACATCTTTTTGGCTCAGTTTCAACTTCTGATACACACTGTTATGTTTGCCACAATTGACACTGGCATTGTCTGCTGCATATGCAGACATGTTTTTCACCTCTAAGCCAGACATCTAAAGTTTTGCCAGCAGCTGGTTTGTTATGGCTTCTGACGTTTCGTTGCTGTCACTATAAAAATCCAACAGGACATGTTGGATGCCTTCATCAAAGTGAAAATACCTTACCACAATGGGAAAACACTTGTTTGTTCCTTTATTTGAGGCGTCGGTTGCCACGGAAAAGGGTAGGTTGTTTTCTTTTATGTAGTCGGTATGTTCCTGTACCGAATAGTGAGCGATGACGTTCTCGCACAATGCCTTGGCTTTTGTTCGGCCACAGGCCATCCCTTTAGCTGTGGGATAGTCACTGAAAATCTCCCGGTCCACTTTCATGCCGCAGTCTAAACTTCTGTAGGACTGGTGATGCTTTACAGCAGTGGTTCTCAACCTTTTTTCAGTGATGTACCCCCTGTGAACATTTTTTTAATTCAAGTACCCTCTAATCAGAGCAAAGCATTTTTGGTTGAAAAAAAGAGATAAAGAAGTAAAATATAGCACTATGTCATCAGTTTCTGGTTTATTAAATTGTATAACAGTGCAAAATATTGCTCATTTGTAGTGGTCTTTCTTGAACTATTTGGAAAAAAATATATAAAATAACTAAAAACTTGTTGAAAAATAAACAAGTGATTCAATTATAAATAAAGATTTCTACACATAGAAGTAATCATCAACTTATAGTGCCCTCTTTGGGGATTGTAATAGAGATCCACCTGGATTTAGGAACTTAATTCTAAACATTTCTTCACAAAAAAAGAAATCTTTAACATCAATATTTATGGAACATGTCTACAAAAAATGTAGCTGTCAACACTGAATATTGCATTGTTGCATTTCTTTTCACAGTTCTTTTTGACATACATTTTAGTGAGGGTCAAACCATCATGGCATGGGGGAAACTCTGGGTTTATGGTAATGAATGGAATAGCCGACTTGATTTGATGTTCAGTTTATGAACTTACATTACATTACATACCCCCAGGGTACCATTTGAGAACCACTGCTTTACAGCATGGTACACCTTGCACAGCTCGCAGCGGTTATCTTGTCATCCAGGGGCGACGAAACTTCACGAAAAAATGTCCTCATTGAAGAGGTGCCGCACGTTTATTACTTTTATGTTTATCCGTACCCGTATGCCGTTCAATTGCAGATTTCCCCTGACTACTTACGTCGACATCACATCGACAAAGTGTGCAGAAGCCACGGAATGAGTCTCGATTGCTTTTCGTTATAAATTCGTGCTCTTTTGTCCATTCAGAATTACACGAGGTCTTGCGTTTTGGCATGATGCTAACTTTCTGTCAATGTCATGCCGCAGCAGCACATGGACCCTTGTTTACTTTTTTAACCAATGATAAGCAGATTTGTATCCGACACCGCTCTTAGCCAATCATTTGATATGTTACTGCGTTGGGGGCATTTTTTACGGTCTTTGATTGGCTATCGCGCTGCAGCCCAGCAAAGATGAAAAAACTCCGCTCTTCAAGCCTAGTGCCTCAAAAAGGAGGACAAATACATGTCCGGCTTGATGCTGCGCCGGACGCCGGACAGGGCATAAAAAATCCGGACTGTCCGGCCTAAATCCGGACACCTGGTCACCCTAGTCCAAGTCCATATTCCTGCAGCAGTTTTCTAAGACACAACAATTCCTGCTCAAAGACTTTAACCTTTGCAAAACACATTTCTGACTTTGTACAACTGACATGGTACGGGTGCTTCGTGCATCCGTCAAAAACTCAGGCAGGATGCAAGTGTCTGGGTAAGTTATCAGCTCCCTGGTGGTCTAGTGGCTAGGATTCGACGCTCTCACCGCCGCGGCCCGGGTTCGATTCTCGGTCAGGGAAACACGGTCTAACCTGTTTGGGAGCAGTCAATTTACAATTGATTTCCACAATTCTCATATTTATGCTCGTTAGATGCAAATCATTAACATTGACATTTTCAAAAAAGGCAACAGGAAAATTGTTCAACTGTTCTTCAGCAAAATGGGTGTTCTTATCATGATGTGAAAACAAAGAATCCAAGTGGAACTTAGCGGATACCTTTCACATAAAATACTCAAGATAGCAGAGGATAGTTTCGATCTATCGACCTCTGGGTTATGGGCCCAGCACGCTTCCGCTGCGCCACTCTGCTAACTGTACATACTTTCTAGCTTTATGGAGGTGTAGATTGAAATACCATCGCTTATGTTTTCCTGGTGAGAAACTTGTCTGTTTTCTGAGACAAAAATCATTTGTCCTTGTCAAATAGTACCAATGCACCCCAAAGTAGATGCGTTTGTTTCTTCCGCAGAACTGGACTTCCAACAGTTGAGGTACCGACACTGTGGACTTCAAAACATTACATTCTGACAAATTTGTCATTAATAAAAGGTTCAAATCTTTTCTAATGTCTTACATATATTCTTGGTTTCAAATTAATCCGCAATACTTAATTTGAATCACTGACTCTAATAAACATTTTTTCCTTTTTGAAAACTTGTTATGCATCCTGATTTGGAGGAATGCAACTAACGGTAGTAAAGTACTATAATATCTGTAGGACTGTGCAGTATCTCTGGGTCCACGCTTCACAATTTTCAGAAAGGCATACTGTGGTCACTGCTCAAGGTTAAACAAGATGTTAATTGATGAAAATAAAAGGAACCAAAACCATCTCCCCGTCAGGGAATCGAACCCTGGTCTTCCGCGTGACAGGCGGAGATACTGTCCACTATAATAACGAGGACTGCTTGTCCTGTGTTTTCTAAAGGACAAGCAAACGATCCAGGCTTATCCCTGCCACGCCACAACCAAAGCGATGCCATGTCATACGTTTGCCGTCTCATAATTGCGATAAATTGATCCTCTAAAACAAGTACAAGAAGGTTGTGTGGCCGAGTGGTCTAATGCGCTGGATTTAGGCTCCAGTCTCTCAGGAGGCGTGGGTTCGAATCCCACCACTGCCATTTGTATTCTGGTAATGCGCTTGTATCTTTCCTGACCTAAGCAATATGACCCAGCTTGGTCCTCATTTGAAAAGCTTGTGGAAGTCGGGCCAAAACATTGGCTTTAGAGTTCTTTACGCTAGGAATGTGATCAAAAAGAACACAACCAGGGGTGAGGATGTGTGCAGTAGTCCAAATACAACACAAAATGAGTGATAGTGTAAATACGCCATGTTTTATCAACCTAAATCATTTTGTACAAATGCAGATTACAAAGGCTTTTGGTCTGACTTTCCCACACAGTTTTAAGGATGAAGCCCAAGCATAGTGAAAAAGGGTAGACTTTCCAAAAGAGAAGTGGATTCAGGAAGGTTCATGGCATCTGTGCCAGAAACAGAAATGTATTCATCTTCAACATCAATTATTCAATATAGCAAAGGACAGTTTTGCTCCATTGACTTGGTATGGCTAAAAGGTGGACATGTATGTTTTTGTCAACCTGTCGTTTGAAGATCTGCGCCCCTACCTTAGACACTCAGGCCACTTGTATTTGTTCCTGTATTCGGATCACACCGCAGTGATGGCATGTATCGCTGGTCGGCACGGAGCGACTTGCAGGAGGGAGATGGCCTGTCTGGTGACATTGTGTGGAAACAACAATCTCTTCCTCAACACGGACTACACCAAGGAGTCAATAGAGGACATGAGAAGGGAACGTCTGTTCACTCTTGTTAGAGTTGTGTACTTTTTCCACGTCCAAGTCCATATTCCTGCAGCAGTTTCCTAAGACACAACAGTTCCTGCTCAAAGACTTTAACCAATGACCTTTGCAAAACACATTTCTGACTTTGTACAACTGACATGGTACGGGTGGTTCGTGCATCCGTCAAAAACTCAGGCAGGAGTCAAGTGTCTGGGTAAGTTATCAGCTCCCTGGTGTTCTAGTGGCTAGGATACGGCGCTCTCACCGCCGCGGCCCGGGTTCGATTCCCGGTCAGGGAAACACGGTCTAACCTGTTTGGGAGCAGTCAATTTACAATTGATTTCCACAATTCTCATATTTATGCTCATTAGATGCAAATCATTAACATTGACATTTTCGAAAAAGGCAACAGGAAAATTGTTCAACTGTTCTTCAGCGTGGCAGTCTGCACAATGGGTGTTCTTATCATGACGTGAAAACAAAGAATCCAAGTGGAACTTAGCGGATACCTTTCACATAAACCACTCAAGATAGCAGAGGATAGTTTCGATCTATCGACCTCTGGGTTACGGGCCCAGCACGCTTCCGCTGCGCCACTCTGCTATCTGTACAAGCTTTCTAGCTTTATGGAGGTTTAGATTGAAATACCATCGTTTATGTTTTCCTGGTGAGAAACTTGTCTGTTTTCTGAGACAAAAATATCTTGTCCTTGTCAAATAGTACTAATGCACCCCAAAGTAGATGCGTTTGTTTCTTCCGCAGAACTGGACCTCCAACAGTAGAGGTACCGACACTGAGGACTTCAAAACATTAAATTCTGACAAATTTGTCATTAATAAAAGGTTTAAATCTTTTGTAATCTTTTACATATATTCTTGGTTTCAAATTAATCCGCAATACTGAATTTGAGTCACTGACTCTAAAAAACATTTTTTCCTTTTTGATTTGGAGGAATGCAACAAACGGTAGTAAAGTACTATAATATCTGTAGGACTGTGCAGTATCTCTGGGTCCACGCTTCACAATTTTAAGAGAGGCATACTGTGGTCACTGCTCAAGGTTAAACAAGATGTTAATTGATGAAAATAAAAGGAACCAAAACCATCTCCCCGTCAGGGAATCGAACCCTGGTCTTCCGCGTGACAGGCGCAGATACTGTCCACTATACTAACGAGGACTGCTTGTCCTGTGTTTTCTAAAGGACAAGCAAACGATCCAGGCTTATCCCTGCCACGCCACAACCAAAGCGATGCCATGTCATACGTTTGCCGTCTCATAATGCCGATAAATTGATCCTCTAAAACAAGTACAAGAAGGTTGTGTGGCCGAGTGGTCTAAGGCGCTGGATTTAGGCTCCTGTCTCTCAGGAGACGTGGGTTCGAATCCCACCACTGCCATTTCTATTCTGGTAATGCGCTTGTATCTTTCCTGACCTAAGCAATATGACCCAGCTTGGTCCTCATTTGGAAAATTGGGGAAGTCGGGCCAAAACATTGGCTTAAGAGTTCTTTACGCTAGGAATGTGATCAAAAAGAACACAACCAGGGGTGAGGATGTGTGCAGTAGTCCAAATACAACACAAAATGAGTGATAGTGTAAATATGCCAAGTTTTATCAACCTAAATCATTTTGTACAAATGCAGATTACAAAGGCTTTTGGTCTGACTTTCCCACACAGTTTTAAGGATGAAGCCCAAGCATAGTGAAAAAGGGTAGACTTTCCAAAAGAGAAGTGGATTCAGGAAGGTTCATGGCATCTGTGCCAGAAACAGAAATGTATTCATCTTCAACATCAATTATTCAATATAGCAAAGGACAGTTTTGCTCTATTGACTTGGTATGGCTAAAAGGTGGACATGTATGTTTTTGTCAACCTGTCGTTTGAAGATCTGCGCCCCTACCTTAGACACTCAGGCCACTTGTATTTGTTCCTGTATTCGGATCACACCGCAGTGATGGCATGTATCGCTGGTCGGCACGGAGCGACTTGCAGGAGGGAGATGGCCTGTCTGGTGACATTGTGTGGAAACAACAACCTCTTCCTCAACACGGACTACACCAAGGAGTCAATAGAGGACATGAGAAGGGAACGTCTGTTCGCTCTTGTTAGAGTTGTGTACTTTTTCCACGTCCAAGTCCAAATTCCTGCAGCAGTTTCCTAAGACACAACAGTTCCTGCTCAAAGACTTTAACCAATGACCTTTGCAAAACACATTTCTGACTTTGTACAACTGACATGGTACGGGTGCTTCGTGCATCCGTCAAAAACTCAGGCAGGAGTCGAATGTCTGGGTAAGTTATCAGCTCCCTGGTGGTCTAGTGGCTAGGATACGGCGCTCTCACCGCCGCTGCCCGGGTTCGATTCCCGGTCAGGGAAACACGGTCTAACCTGTTTGGGAGCAGTCAATTTACAATTGATTTCCACAATTCTCATATTTATGCTCATTAGATGCAAATCATTAACATTGACATTTTCAAAAAAGGCAACAGGAAAATTGTTCAACTGTTCTTCAGCGTGGAAGTCTGCACAATGGGTGTTCTTATCATGACGTGAAAACAAAGAATCCAAGTGGAACTTAGCGGATACCTTTCACATAAACCACTCAAGATAGCAGAGGATAGTTTCGATCTATCGACCTCTGGGTTATGGGCCCAGCACGCTTCCGCTGCGCCACTCTGCTATCTGTACAAGCTTTCTAGCTTTATGGAGGTTTGGATTGAAATACCATCGTTTATGTTTTCCTGGTGAGAAACTTGTCTGTTTTCTGAGACAAAAATATCTTGTCCTTGTCAAATAGTACCAATGCACCCCAAAGTAGATGCGTTTGTTCCTTCCGCAGAACTGGACTTCCAACAGTAGAGGTACCGACACTGAGGACTTCAAAACATTAAATTCTGACAAATTTGTCATTAATAAAAGGTTTAAATCTTTTGTAATCTTTTATATATATTCTTGGTTTCAAATTAATCCGCAATACTGAATTTGAGTCACTGACTCTAATAAACATTTTTTCCTTTTTGAAAACTTATTATGCATCCTAATTTGGAGAAATGCAACAAACGGTAGTAAAGTACTATAATATCTGTAGGACTGTGCAGTATCTCTGGGTCCACGCTTCACAATTTTCAGAGAGGCATACTGTGGTCACTGCTCAAGGTTAAACAAGATGTTAATTAATGAAAATAAGAGGAACCAAAACCATCTCCCCGTCAGGGAATCGAACCCTGGTCTTCCGCGTGACAGGCGGAGATACTGTCCACTATACTAACGAGGACTGCTTGTCCTGTGTTTTCTAAAGGACAAGCAGACGATCCAGGCTTATCCCTGCAACGCCACAACCAAAGCGATGCCATGTCATACGTTTGCCGTCTCATAATGCCGATAAATTGATCCTCTAAAACAAGTACAAGAAGGTTGTGTGGCCGAGTGGTCTAAGGCGCTGGATTTAGGCTCCAGTCTCTCAGGAGACGTGGGTTCGAATCCCACCACTGCCATTTCTATTCTGGTAATGCGCTTGTATCTTTCCTGACCTAAGCAATATGACCCAGCTTGGTCCTCATTTGGAAAGCTTGTGGAAGTCGGGCCAAAACATTGGCTTTAGAGTTCTTTACGCTAGGAATGTGATCAAAAAGAACACAACCTGGGGTGAGGATGTGTGCAGTAGTCCAAATACAACACAAAATGAGTGATAGTGTAAACATGCCATGTTTTATCAACCTAAATCATTTTGTACAAATGCAGATTACAAAGGCTTTTGGTCTGACTTTCCCACACAGTTTTAAGGATGAAGCCCAAGCATAGTGAAAAAGGGTAGACTTTCCAAAAGAGAAGTGGATTCAGGAAGGTTCATGGCATCTGTGCCAGAAACAGAAATGTATTCTTCTTCAACATCAATTATTCAATATAGCAAAGGACAGTTTTGCTCCATTGACTTGGTATGGCTAAAAGGTGGACATGTATGTTTTTGTCAACCTGTCGTTTGAAGATCTGCGCCCCTACCTTAGACACTCAGGCCACTTGTATTTGTTCCTGTATTCGGATCACACCGCAGTGATGGCATGTATCGCTGGTCGGCACGGAGCGACTTGCAGGAGGGAGATGGCCTGTCTGGTGACATTGTGTGGAAACAACAACCTCTTCCTCAACACGGACTACACCAAGGAGTCAATAGAGGACATGAGAAGGGAACGTCTGTTCGCTCTTGTTAGAGTTGTGTACTTTTTCCACGTCCAAGTCCAAATTCCTGCAGCAGTTTCCTAAGACACAACAGTTCCTGCTCAAAGACTTTAACCAATGACCTTTGCAAAACACATTTCTGACTTTGTACAACTGACATGGTACGGGTGCTTCGTGCATCCGTCAAAAACTCAGGCAGGAGTCAAGTGTCTGGGTAAGTTATCAGCTCCCTGGTGGTCTAGTGGCTAGGATACGGCGCTCTCACCGCCGCGGCCCGGGTTCGATTCCCGGTCAGGGAAACACGGTCTAACCTGTTTGGGAGCAGGCAATTTACAATTGATTTCCACAATTCTCATATTTATGCTCATTAGATGCAAATCATTAACATTGACATTTTCAAAAAAGGCAACAGGAAAATTGTTCAACTGTTCTTCAGCGTGGAAGTCTTCTCATGACGCGAAAACAAAGAATCCAAGTGGAACTTAGCGGATACCTTTCACATAAAACACTCAAGATAGCAGAGGATAGTTTCGATCTATCGACCTCTGGGTTATGGGCCCAGCACGCTTCCGCTGCGCCACTCTGCTAACTGTACATGCTTTCTAGCTTTATGGAGGTGTAGATTGAAAGACCATCGTTTATGTTTTCCTGGTGAGAAACTTGTCTGTTTTCTGAGACAAAAATAATTTGTCCTTGTCAAATAGTACCAATGCACCCCAAAGTAGATGCGTTTGTTTCTTCCGCAGAACTGGACTTCCAACAGTAGAGGTACCGACACTGTGGACTTCAAAACATTAAATTATGACAAATTTGTCATTAATAAAAGGTTTAAATCTTTTCTAATCTTTTACATATATTCTTGGTTTCAAATTAATCCATAATACTGAATTTGAGTCACTGACTCTATTAAACATTTTTTCCTTTTTGATTTGGAGGAATGCAACAAACGGTAGTAAAGTACTATAATATCTGTAGGACTGTGCAGTATCTCTGGGTCCACGCTACACAATTTTCAGAGAGGCATACTGTGGTCACTGCTCAAGGTTGAAAAAGATGTTAATTGATGAAAATAAGAGGAACCAAAACCATCTCCCCGTCAGGGAATCGAACCCCGGTCTTCCGCGTGACAGGCGGAGATACTGTCCACTATACTAACGAGGACTGCTTGTCCTGTGTTTTCTAAAGGACAAGCAAACGATCCAGGCTTATCCCTGCCACGCCACAACTACAGCGATGCCATGTGCAGTAGTCCAAATACAAGACAAAATGAGTGAAAGTGTAAATACGCCATGTTTTATCAACCTAAATCATTTCGTACAAATGCATATTACAAAGGCTTTTGGTCTGACTTTCCCACACAGTTTTAAGGATGAAGCCCAAGCATAGTGAAAAGGGTAGACTTTCCAAAAGAGAAGTGAATTCAGGAAGGTTCATGGCATCTGTGCCAGAAACAGAAATGTATTCATCTTCAACATCAATTATTCAATATAGCAAAGGACAGTTTTGCTCCATTGACTTGGTATGGCTAAAAGGTGGACATGTATGTTTTTGTCAACCTGTCGTTTGAAGATCTGCGCCCCTTTCTTAGACACTCAGGCCACTTGTATTTGTTCCTGTATTCGGATCATATCGCAGTGATGGCATGTATCGCTGGTCGGCACGGAGCGACTTGCAGGAGGGAGATGGCCTGTCTGGTGACATTGTGTGGAAACAACAACCTCTTCCTCAACACGGACTACACCAAGGAGTCAATAGAGGACATGAGAAGGGAACGTCTGTTCGCTCTTGTTAGAGTTGTGTACTTTTTCCACGTCCAAGTCCAAATTCCTGCAGCAGTTTCCTAAGACACAACAGTTCCTGCTCAAAGATTTTAACCAATGACCTTTGCAAAACACATTTCTGACTTTGTACAACTGACATGGTACGGGTGCTTCGTGCATCCGTCAAAAACTCAGGCAGGAGGCAAGTGTCTGGGTATGCTATCAGCTCCCTGGTCGTCTACTGCCAAAGATACGGCGCACTCACCGCCGTGCCCCGGGTTCGATTCCCGGTCAGGGAAACACGGTCTAAACTGTTTGGGAGCAGTCAATTTACAATGGGTTTCCACAATTCTCATTTTTATGCTCATTAGATGCAAATCATTAACATTGACATTTTAAAAAAGGCAACAGGAAAAAATTTTCAACTGTTCTTCAGCGTGGAAGTCTGCACAATGGGTGTTCTTATCATGACGTGAAAACAAAGAATCCAAGTGGAACTTAGCGGATACCTTTCACATAAAACACTCAAGATAGCAGAGGATAGTTTCGATCTATCGACCTCTGGGTTATGGGACCAGCACGCTTCCGCTGCACTACTCTGCTATCTGTACAAGCTTTCTAGCTTTATGGAGGTTTAGATTGAAATGCCATCGTTTATGTTTTCCTGGTGAGAAACTTGTCTGTTTTCTGAGACAAAAATATTTTGTCCTTGTCAAATAGTACTAATGCACCCCAAAGTAGATGCGTTTGTTTCTTCCGCAGAACTGGACTTCCAACAGTAGAGGTACCGACGCTGAGGACTTCAAAACATTAAATTCTGACAAATTTGTCATTAATAAAAGGTTTAAATCTTTTGTAATTTTTTACATATATTCTTGGTTTCAAATTAATCCGCAATACTGAATTTGAGTCACTGACTAATAAACATTTTTTCCTTTTTGATTTGGAGGAATGCAACAAACGGTAGTAAAGTAGTATAATATCTGTAGGACTGTGCAGTATCTCTGGGTCCACGCTTCACAATTTTCAGAGAGGCATACTGTGGTCACTGCTCAAGGTTAAACAAGATGTTAATTGATGAAAATAAGAGGAACCAAAACCATCTCCCCGTCAGGGAATCGAACCCTGGTCTTCCGCGTGACAGGCGGAGATACTGTCCACTATACTAACGAGGACTGCTTGTCCTGTGTTTTCTAAAGGACAAGCAAACGATCCAGGCTTATCCCTGCCACGCCACAACCAAAGCGATGCCATGTCATACGTTTGCCGTCTCATAATGCCGATAAATTGATCCTCTAAAACAAGTACAAGAAGGTTGTGTGGCCGAGTGGTCTAAGGCGCTGGATTTAGGCTCCAGTCTCTCAGGAGGCGTGGGTTCGAATCCCACCACTGCCATTTCTATTCTGGTAATGCGCTTGTATCTTTCCTGACCTAAGCAATATGACCCAGCTAGGTCCTCATTTGGAAAGCAAAACATTGGCTTTAGAGTTCTTTACGCTAGGAATGTGATCAAAAAGAACACAACCAGGGGTGAGGATGTGTGCAGTAGTCCAAATACAACACAAAATGAGTGATAGTGTAAATACGCCATGTTTTATCAACCTAAATCATTTTGTACAAATGCAGATTACAAAGGCTTTTGGTCTGACTTTCCCACACAGTTTTAAGGATGAAGCCCAAGCATAGTGAAAAAGGGTAGACTTTCCAAAAGAGAAGTGGATTCAGGAAGGTTCATGGCATCTGTGCCAGAAACAGAAATGTATTCATCTTCAACATCAATTATTCAATATAGCAAAGGACAGTTTTGCTCCATTGACTTGGTATGGCTAAAAGGTGGACATGTATGTTTTTGTCAACCTGTCGTTTGAAGATTTGCGCCCCTACCTTAGACACTCAGGCCACTTGTATTTGTTCCTGTATTCGGATCACACCGCAGTGACGGCATGTATCGCTGGTCGGCACGGAGCGACTTGCAGGAGGGAGATGGCCTGTCTGGTGACATTGTGTGGAAACAATAACCTCTTCCTCAACACGGACTACACCAAGGAGTCAATAGAGGACATGAGAAGGGAACGTCTGTTCGCTCTTGTTAGAGTTGTGTACTTTTTCCACGTCCAAGTCCATATTCCTGCAGCAGTTTCCTAAGACACAACAGTTCCTGCTCAAAGACTTTAACCAATGACCTTTGCAAAACACATTTCTGACTTTGTACAACTGACATGGTACGGGTGCTTCGTGCATCCGTCAAAAACTCAGGCAGGAGGCAAGTGTCTGGGTAAGTTATCAGCTCCCTGGTGGTCTAGTGGCTAGGATACGGCGCTCTCACCGCCGCGGCCCGGGTTCGATTCCCGGTCAGGGAAACACGGTCTAACCTGTTTGGGAGCAGTCAATTTACAATTGATTTCCACAATTCTCATATTTATGCTCGTTAGATGCAAATCATTAACATTGACATTTTCAAAAAAGGCAACAGGAAAATTGTTCAACTGTTCTTCAGCAAAATGGGTGTTCTTATCATGATGTGAAAACAAAGAATCCAAGTGGAACTTAGCGGATACCTTTCACATAAAATACTCAAGATAGCAGAGGATAGTTTCGATCTATCGACCTCTGGGTTATGGGCCCAGCACACTTCCGCTGCGCCACTCTGCTATCTGTACATACTTTCTAGCATTATGGAGGTGTAGATTGAAATACCATCGCTTATGTTTTCCTGGTGAGAAACTTGTCTGTTTTCTGAGACAAAAATCATTTGTCCTTGTCAAATAGTACCAATGCACCCCAAAGTAGATGCGTTTGTTTCTTCCGCAGAACTGGACTTCCAACAGTTGAGGTACCGACACTGTGGACTTCAAAACATTACATTCTGACAAATTTGTCATTAATAAAAGGTTCAAATCTTTTGTAATCTTTTACATATATTCTTGGTTTCAAATTAATCCGCAATACTGAATTTGAGTCACTGACTCTAATAAACATTTTTTCCTTTTTGATTTGGAGGAATGCAACAAACGGTAGTAAAGTACTATAATATCTGTAGGACTGTGCAGTATCTCTGGGTCCACGCTTCACAATTTTCAGAGAGGCATACTGTGGTCACTGCTCAAGGTTAAACAAGATGTTAATTGATGAAAATAAGAGGAACCAAAACCATCTCCCCGTCAGGGAATCGAACCCTGGTCTTCCGCGTGACAGGCGGAGATACTGTCCACTATACTAACGAGGACTGCTTGTCCTGTGTTTTCTAAAGGACAAGCAAACGATCCAGGCTTATCCCTGCCACGCCACAACTAAAGCGATGCCATGTCATACGTTTGCCGTCTCATAATGCCGATAAATTGATCCTCTAAAACAAGTACAAGAAGGTTGTGTGGCCGAGTGGTCTAAGGCGCTGGATTTAGGCTCCAGTCTCTCAGGAGACGTGGGTTCGAATCCCACCACTGCCATTTCTATTCTGGTAATGCGCTTGTATCTTTCCTGACCTAAGCAATATGACCCAGCTTGGTCCTCATTTGGAGAGCTTGTGGAAGTCAGGCCAAAACATTGGCTTTAGAGTTCTTTACGCTAGGAATGTGATCAAAAAGAACACAACCAGGGGTGAGGATGTGTGCAGTAGTCCAAATACAACACAAAATGAGTGAAAGTGTAAACACGCCATGTTTTATCAACCTAAATCATTTTGTACAAATGCAGATTACAAAGGCTTTTGGTCTGACTTTCCCACACAGTTTTAAGGATGAAGCCCAAGCATAGTGAAAAAGGGTAGACTTTCCAAAAGAGAAGTGGATTCAGGAAGGTTAATGGCATCTGTGCCAGAAACAGAAATGTATTCATCTTCAACATCAATTATTCAATATAGCAAAGGACAGTTTTGCTCCATTGACTTGGTATGGCTAAAAGGTGGACATGTATGTTTTTGTCAACCTGTCGTTTGAAGATCTGCGCCCCTACCTTAGACACTCAGGCCACTTGTATTTGTTCCTGTATTCGGATCACACCGCAGTGATGGCATGTATCGCTGGTCGGCACGGAGCGACTTGCAGGAGGGAGATGGCCTGTCTGGTGACATTGTGTGGAAACAACAACCTCTTCCTCAACATGGACTACACCAAGGAGTCAATAGAGGACATGAGAAGGGAACGTCTGTTCACTCTTGTTAGAGTTGTGTACTTTTTCCACGTCCAAGTCCAAATTCCTGCAGCAGTTTCCTAAGACACAACAGTTCCTGCTCAAAGACTTTAACCAATGACCTCTGCAAAACACATTTCTGACTTTGTACAACTGACATGGTACGGGTGCTTCGTGCATCCGTCAAAAACTCAGGCAGGAGTCAAGTGTCTGGTTAAGTTATCAGCTCCCTGGTGGACTAGTGGCTAGGATACGGCGCTCTCACCACCGCGGCCTGGGTTCGATTCCCGGTCAGGGAAACACGGTCTAACCTGTTTGGGAACAGTCAATTTACAATTGATTTCCACAATTCTCATATTTATGCTCATTAGATGCAAATCATTAACATTGACATTTTCAAAAAAGGCAACAGGAAAATTGTTCAACTGTTCTTCAGCGTGGAAGTCTGCACAATGGGTGTTCTTATCATGACGTGAAAACAAAGAATCCAAGTGGAACTTAGCGGATACCTTTCACATAAACCACTCAAGATAGCAGAGGATAGTTTCGATCTATCGACCTCTGGGTTATGGGCCCAGCACGCTACCGCTGCGCCACTCTGCTATCTGTACAAGCTTTCTAGCTTTATGGAGGTTTAGATTGAAATACCATCGTTTATGTTTTCCTGGTGAGAAACTTGTCTGTTTTCTGAGACAAAAATATCTTGTCCTTGTCAAATAGTACTAATGCACCCCAAAGTAGATGCGTTTGTTTCTTCCGCAGAACTGGACTTCCAACAGTAGAGGTACCGACACTGAGGACTTTAAAACATTAAATTCTGACAAATTTGTCATTAATAAAATGGTTTAAATCTTTTGTAATCTTTTACATATATTCTTGGTTTCAAATTAATCCGCAATACTGAATTTGAGTCACTGACTCTAATAAACATTTTTTCCTTTTTGATTTGGAGGAATGCAACAAACGGTAGTAAAGTACTATAATATCTGTAGGACTGTGCAGTACCTCTGGGTCCACGCTTCACAATTTTCAGAGAGGCATACTGTGGTCACTGCTCAAGGTTAAACAAGATGTTAATTGATGAAAATAAGAGGAACCAAAACCATCTCCCCGTCAGGGAATCGAACCCTGGTCTTCCGCGTGACAGGCGGAGATACTGTCCACTATACTAACGAGGACTGCTTGTCCTGTGTTTTCTAAAGGACAAGCAAACGATCCAGGCTTATCCCTGCCACGCCACAACCAAAGCGATGCCATGTCATACGTTTGCCGTCTCATAATGCCGATAAATTGATCCTCTAAAACAAGTACAAGAAGGTTGTGTGGCCGAGTGGTCTAAGGCGCTGGATTTAGGCTCCAGTCTCTCAGGAGACGTGGGTTCGAATCCCACCAGTGCCATTTCTATTCTGGTAATGCGCTTGTATCTTTCCTGACCTAAGCAATATGACCCAGCTTGGTCCTCATTTGGAAAGCTTGTGGAAGTCGGGCCAAAACATTGGCTTTAGAGTTCTTTACGCTAGGAATGTGATCAAAAAGAACACAACCAGGGGTGAGGATGTGTGCAGTAGTCCAAATACAACACAAAATGAGTGATAGTGTAAATACGCCATGTTTTATCAACCTAAATCCTTTTGTACAAATGCAGATTACAAAGGCTTTTGGTCTGACTTTCTCACACAGTTTTAAGGATGAAGCCCAAGCATAGTGAAAAAGGGTAGACTTTCCAAAAGAAAATGGATTCAGGAAGGTTCATGGCATCTGTGCCAGAAACAGAAATGTATTCATCTTCAACATCAATTATTCAATATAGCAAAGGACAGTTTTGCTCCATTGACTTGGTATGGCTAAAAGGTGGACATGTTTGTTTTTGTCAACCTGCGCCCCTACCTTAGACACTCAGGCCACTTGTATTTGTTCCTGTATTCGGATCACACCGCAGTGATGGCATGTATCGCTGGTCGGCACGGAGCGACTTGCAGGAGGGAGATGGCCTGTCTGGTGACATTGTGTGGAAACAACAACCTCTTCCTCAACACGGACTACACCAAGGAGTCAATAGAGGACATGAGAAGGGAACGTCTGTTCGCTCTTGTTAGAGTTGTGTACTTTTTCCACGTCCACGTCCATATTCTTGCAGCAGTTTCCTAAGACACAACAGTTCCTGCTCAAAGATTTTAACCAATGACCTTAGCAAAACACATTTCTGACTTTGTACAACTGACATGGTACGGGTGCTTCGTGCATCTGTCAAAAACTCAGGCAGGAGTCAAGTGTCTGGGTAAGTTATCAGCTCCCTGGTAGTCTAGTGGCTAGGATACGGCGCTCTCACCGCCGTGGCCCGGGTTCGATTCCCGGTCAGGGAAACACGGTCTAACCTGTTTGGGAGCAGTCAATTTACAATTCTCATATTTATGCTCATTAGATGGAAATCATTAACATTGACATTTTCAAAAAAGGCAACAGGAAAAATGTTCAACTGTTCTTCAGCATAGAAGTCTGCACAATGGGTGTTCTTATCATGACGTGAAAACAAAGAATCCAAGTGGAACTTAGCGGATACCTTTCACATAAACCACTCAAGATAGCAGAGGATAGTTTCGATCTATCGACCTCTGGGTTATGGGCCCAGCACGCTTCCGCTGCGCCACTCTGCTATCTGTACAAGCTTTCTAGCTTTATGGAGGTTTAGATTGAAATACCATCGTTTATGTTTTCCTGGTGAGAAACTTGTCTGTTTTCTGAGACAAAAATATCTTGTCCTTGTCAAATAGTACCAATGCACCCCAAAGTAGATGCGTTTGTTTCTTCCGCAGAACTGGACTTCCAACAGTAGAGGTACCGACACTGAGGACTTCAAAACATTAAATTCTGACAAATTTGTCATTAATAAAAGGTTGAAATCTTTTGTAATCTTTTACATATATTCTTGGTTTCAAATTAATCCGCAATACTGAATTTGAGTCACTGACTCTAATAAACATTTTTTCCTTTTTGATTTGGAGGAATGCAACAAACGGTAGTAAAGTACTATAATATCTGTAGGACTGTGCAGTATCTCTGGGTCCACGCTTCACAATTTTCAGAGAGGCATACTGTGGTCACTGCTCAAGGTTAAACAAGATGTTAATTGATGAAAATAAGAGGAACCAAAACCATCTCCCCGTCAGGGAATCGAACCCTGGTCTTCCGCGTGACAGGCGGAGATACTGTCCACTATACTAACGAGGACTGCTTGTCCTGTGTTTTCTAAAGGACAAGCAAACGATCCAGGCTTATCCCTGCCACGCCACAACCAAAGCGATGCCATGTCATACGTTTGCCGTCTCATAATGCCGATAAATTGATCCTCTAAAACAAGTACAAGAAGGTTGTGTGGCCGAGTGGTCTAAGGCGCTGGATTTAGGCTCCAGTCTCTCAGGAGACGTGGGTTCGAATCCCACCACTGCCATTTCTATTCTGGTAATGCGCTTGTATCTTTCCTGACCTAAGCAATATGACCCAGCTTGGTCCTCATTTGAAAAGCTTGTGGAAGTCGGGCCAAAAAATTGGCTTTAGAGTTCTTTATGCTAGGAATGTGATCAAAAAGAACACAACCAGGGGTGAGGATGTGTGCAGTAGTCCAAATACAAGACAAAATGAGTGAAAGTGTAAACACGCCATGTTTTATCAACCTAAATCATTTTGTACAAATGCAGATTACAAAGGCTTTTGGTCTGACTTTCCCACACAGTTTTAAGGATGAAGCCTAAGCATAGTGAAAAAGGGTAAACTTTCCAAAAGAGAAGTGGATTCAGGAAGGTTCATGGCATCTGTGCCAGAAACAGAAATGTATTCATCTTCAACATCAATTATTCAATATAGCAAAGGACAGTTTTGCTCCATTGACTTGGTATGGCTAAAAGGTGGACATGTATGTTTTTGTCAACCTGTCGTTTGAAGATCTGCGCCCCTACCTTAGACACTCAGGCCACTTGTATTTGTTCCTGTATTCGGATCACACCGCAGTGATGGCATGTATCGCTGGTCGGCACGGAGCGACTTGCAGGAGGGAGATGGCCTGTCTGGTGACATTGTGTGGAAACAACAACCTCTTCCTCAACACGGACTACACCAAGGAGTCAATAGAGGACATGAGAAGGGAACGTCTGTTCGCTCTTGTTAGAGTTGTGTACTTTTTCCACGTCCAAGTCCAAATTCCTGCAGCAGTTTCCTAAGACACAACAGTTCCTGCTCAAAGACTTTAACCAATGACCTTTGCAAAACACATTTCTGACTTTGTACAACTGACATGGTACGGGTGCTTCGTGCATCCGTCAAAAACTCAGGCAGGAGTCAAGTGTCTGGGTAAGTTATCAGCTCCCTGGTGGTCTAGTGGCTAGGATACGGCGCTCTCACCGCCGCGGCCGGGGTTCGATTCCTGATCAGGGAAACACGGTCTAACCTGTTTGGGAGCAGTCAATTTACAATTGATTTCCACAATTCTCATATTTATGCTCATTAGATGCAAATCATTAACATTGACATTTTCAAAAAAGGCAACAGGAAAATTGTTCAACTGTTCTTCAGCGTGGAAGTCTGCACAATGGGTGTTCTTATCATGACGTGAAAACAAAGAATCCAAGTGGAACTTAGCGGATACCTTTCACATAAACCACTCAAGATAGCAGAGGATAGTTTTGATCTATCGACCTCTGGGTTATGGGTCCAGCACGCTTCCGCTGCGCCACTCTGCTATCTGTACAAGCTTTCTAGCTTTATGGAGGTTTAGATTGAAATACCATCGTTTATGTTTTCCTGGTGAGAAACTTGTCTGTTTTCTGAGACAAAAATATCTTGTCCTTGTCAAATAGTACCAATGCACCCCAAAGTAGATGCGTTTGTTTCTTCCGCAGAACTGGACTTCCAACAGTAGAGGTACCGACACTGAGGACTTCAAAACATTAAATTCTGACAAATTTGTCATTAATAAAAGGTTTAAATCTTTTGTAATCTTTTACATATATTCTTGGTTTCAAATTAATCCGCAATACTGAATTTGAGTCACTGACTCTAATAAACATTTTTTCCTTTTTGATTTGGAGGAATGCAACAAACGGTAGTAAAGTACTATAATATCTGTAGGACTGTGCAGTATCTCTGGGTCCACGCTTCACAATTTTCAGAGAGGCATACCAGAGCCGGCCCAAGGCATAAGCGTACTAAGCGCTTGCTTAGGGCCCCGCGGCCACCAGGGGGCCCCCAAAAGCAATTAACAAAAAATTCTTATTTTTAATTTTTTGCATGTACGAGTCTGACTGGTGATTTCTAAATGATCAAAGATATATTATTGTACAAAAACACAATTTTAGGTCAACAGAGTGCTGCTGCTGATCTAGGCTTAGTGATTCTTCCTGCCTCTCTTTAAATGTAAAGCTGCCTCTGCTGCACCTGTGACGTTTGCCGCCTGCTATGGCGTCACATTAGTGCCAAAAATCCGAGCGCATAAAAACTGTTATCGCGCGCTGATTCTCCACTTCGTGCGCGCGCGCGCCGTCTCGGTCTGTGCCTGTCATGTTTCGTTTTGGCACTTTGGGGGCGGGTATGCTTAGACGGCCTCTTCTTTCTGATTGCTCAGGCGAAAAATGCTCAGGGCCAATCAGAAGTATAGCAGGGCGGGTCATCGTCAATATGTATCAAGATTGTTATAGGCGCAAAGTTTTCACTTCTTCTTGAACATTTGTTTTCTAATTTATGGAATTTATTTTGATTCAGCCATAAAATTAATGAAATAATCTTTGAATTTTGTTTTTAAAATGTTAAAAATAGCCTTTTAATAATGTATTCTGAAACAGTTTAAAATAATCAGAGAACTGACTAACACTGACCCTACACAACTATGTTGCACAATTAAGTCATTTGTTTTTTAAAGCCAAAGAGGTAATTTCAACAGGTACAGCATCCTATGTCATATCTACATGTAATAAGATTTGTAACAAGGCAAACCGTTTGTAAATTGGTGGAAAATCGAGCAAGTTATGGTAATTTAATTAGTACATGTACCATTGACATCAATGTAATGATTGAGGCTAGATGTCCGAGGTAAGATGGCTACAACGTTGCTACACTGGAGAATGATTGGTCATATGAAAAATGCTCACAGCCAATCAGAAAGAAGGGGCCGTCTAAGCATACCCGCCCCCAAAGTGCCAAAAAGAAACATGACAGCGCGAGAAGAGATGCCAGGAGTACACAGAGAGCGCGCAGACCGAGACGGCGCGCGCGCAGAAAGGCACCGCGCGCGCGCAAAAGGGTGTCGCGATCGCGCACGAAGTGGAGAATCAGCGCGCAATAACAGTTTTTATGCGCTCGGATTTTTGGCACGAATGTGACGCCATATCTTTCCTCTCAGATTCAGACAGGACTGAGCAGGTGATCAGAGGACCACTGTCTATTAAGGAGAACTTTTCATTCCCCAAACGGCATGATGGCCGAAGTTTTCATTATCATTATACCTACAGACAGCTAGTCAATGGGGAAAAAGTCAAGCGTAGCTGGCTGACTTATTCAAGAAGTAAAGATGCAGTCTATTGCTTTTGCTGCAAATTATTTTCCAAAAAGTCCTTAAAAGTGGCAGCCGAGGGACAGCGGGACTGGGTCAACATAGGTGCACTGCTGAAACAGCATGAAAACAGTGAAGATCATTGTAGCAACATGGTGAAATGGAAGGATTTTGCCTTGCGTCTTTCAAAGGGGAAAACTATTGATGAATTTAACTTCAGTAGACTGCGCTCTCTTTGTACGAAGTAAACATTAAATATGAACAATTAACTAAAAATATAAACTAGTAATTAAAGACTAATATGTACAAGACTGATGAGACAAGATGACACTTTTACTGTAAATACAAAGCTTTATCACTTGGACTGTTCAACCCCAGGCCACTCTTGTAGCTGAATGTTTTCTACATTTTAAGATTAGGAACCATATGTGGCACTCTGGACATCATTCGTTCATTCATTGGTATTATTTATGTTCTTAACTGGGCCACCCCCATATCTTTATAAATGACATGTCATTTGTAAAGACATGCCAGGCTGACAATAGGATCATGTAAACAACACTGCCAGAGTTGCAATGAGTTTATAGTAGGTGTGTGAATGATCAACAATCAATATTATTGGCAGAAATAGAGGGCCCCAAAATCAAATTTTGCTTAGGGCCCCATGGAGGCTTGGGCCGGCACTGAGGCATACTGTGGTCACTGCTCAAGGTTAAACAAGATGTTAATTGATGAAAATAAGAGGAACCAAAACCATCTCCCCGTCAGGGAATCGAACCCTGGTGTTCCGCGTGACAGGCGGAGATACTGTCCACTATTCTTACGAGGACTGCATGTCCTGTGTTTTCTATAGGACAAGCAAACGATTCAGGCTTATCCCTGCCACGCCACAACAAAAGCGATGCCATTTCATACGTTTGCCGTCTCATAATGCCGATAAATTGATCCTCTAAAACAGGGGTCGGCAAGCTTTTTCACTCAAAGAGCCATTTTGACCCGTTTCACAAATTAAAGAAAACAATGGGAGCTGCAAAATTTTTTTGAAATTTTAATTGAAATAACACTGTATATACATTTTTTTTTGCTTTATGCTATGTAGAAACAAACTATTATGGGTTACATTTATGAAATCAATGAATGATTGCAGAGAAAATGAAATAACATTTCTGCATGCAACAAAACGTTTTTAACTCAGAAAAAGACGTCGGGTTGAAGGTTAAGTAAAATACTTTAATGTCTATTTAAGTCCTCCTTGTATTAATGAAAAAACAAAACGCCGAACTTAAATAATCCACTGGCAGAGAACAAAAAATGCCTTCCTCTCTGTGCCGTCATCCTTCTACTGGCGCCGTGCAGTCAGCTGCCAACCTGAATAATAAAATGTCTATTTCACTGAACAATTAAACATTTTGAATGTATGCAAAATCATAGGAAATTAAAATATTTATCATACTTGGTCAATGGGATTTCTGTTCCTGAACAGCAGCGCACAGCGTCTCCACATCAGGGCTGTATGACGTCACCTTCATCTTCACACATGATTGTAAGCTGTCATCTGTGAGGCGTGTGCGATGTTTGTTTTTAATAAAGTTCATGTTGGAGAACACCTGCTCTCATACATATGTGGATCCAAAGATCGACAGGACTCCAAGTGCATACTTCTTCATGTTCACATAGAAGTCGGGCATAGCGTTCCAAGTTTCGAACAGAAGTTTGTCTGGTTTGGGGAGGTTTTCAATATCACACCATTTGTGATTCCGAGCAAGAATGGCCTTCTGGCGTGAAATATTTTCAAGGTCCGCTGTCAGGCGCTTTAACTTGGACACCCACATGTCTTTGTCGGCTATGTCAGCCAGTTCCATCTCAAGATCAGGTGGACTCACACCTGGAACTGCTGTCATATTCAACAGGGATGGATCGAGGCTGAGGGGAGTGACAGGGAAGGATAATGTGTTTTTTTCCTCTCTGAACTCAGTGAATCGTTTCCCAAACGATGTTTGCATCGCAATGACTGCAGAATGCAAATACTCTACATTCACAATGTGAGCTTTTTTCAACTCACTCAAACTGGGGAAGTGTGACAGTGTACCTTTCTGTACATCTCTGGCAAGCACTGTCAACTTGCGCTCGAATGCCACAACCTCCTCCAACATGTGCAGGGCTGTGTGTCCTTTCCCCTGAAGACCTGTGTTTAGCGTGTCCAGGTGCGCTGTCATGTCGACCATGAAGTGTAGCTTTTCCAGCCACTCTGGCTGTTCCAACACAGGATAGGTGAGCCCTCTGCTGCCCAGAAAGGTTTTCACCTCTTCCAGACACGCGGCAAAGCGTTTCAGCACCTCGCCTTTGGACAGCCACCGGACTTTGTTGTGCAACAGGAGATCAGAATATGTGCTTTCCAGCTCGTCCAGTAACGTACGAAACTGACGGTGATTTAAACCTTTCGCCATTATTTTATTGACAATCTGAATGACAACATTCATTACGTCTGTACATACCGAAGGAAATGTTTGAGCACACAGTGCCTCTTGGTGCAGGATGCAGTGAAAAGTCAGCAACTTTCTGTCCAGCGACTTCTGCAGTAAAGCCACAAAGCCCTTGTGCGCTCCTGTCATACTCGGTGCCCCGTCTGTAGCCACTGACACCAGGTGGGCGGTGTTTATTCCTTTGACTCTTAAACAATTTAAGACAGCCTCACAGACGTCCTCCCCCCGTGTTTGGCCTTTTAGTGGTATCAACTCAATCATTTCTTCCTGTGGCCCAGCAGAGTTTACATACCGGCAGAACAGCGCGATTTGTTCAATATCGCCTTTGTCTTTAGATTCATCACAGGCAATTGAGTAGGCAACAGCTGAATTGATGTCTTTAATTTGCTGTCTGGTGATGTCTTCTGCCATTTTTATGGTTCTGTCTTTGACAGTCTTTGCAGAGAGGGGCATATCCTTGATTTTCTGCACAATTTCACTCTTGTTTTTAAAGTCCGTGAATAGATGTTCTGAAATCTTAAGGAAAGATTATTTTAAATATTCTCCATCTGTAAACGGCTTCCCGTGCCTTACTATTTCCTGAGCTGCAACAAAACTAGCATATGTACTTGTATTTGCAGACTTCATCCACTTCTTGAAGTGATTTTTGCTCAAATCAGCCTTCCGTGTCAGTTCTGAAACAGCTTTTTTTCTTTCATCTCCATCCGGATATTTTTGAGCAAATGCTGCGTGTTTATTTTGGAAATGCCTTGCGACCTTTGACTTTTTGTTGTTAGCGAGTTTCTCATTGCATATTAAGCACACGGGTAAACCAGTCTCGTCAGCAGTGAAAGCAAATGTATCTGCCCACGTAGCATTGCACGTTCTGTTTTCTTCAGACACTTTTCTTTTCTTTGAATTCTCCATAGTAAGCCTACCTGGGGTCAAAATGTTGACTTAACCACACACTGGCAGGTGTCGCACATTGGAGGTTGTGACGTGTATCAAGAGCGAAAAAATATGTTAACACATTTTATAAGATTGCCATAATAATCTTAATAGAATTACATTTTGAAAAGGAATTAACTAAAATCAAATACATTTTAATTAAATACTCATTAAATATTTTCAACAGCTGTGTTATGGTTTGCAGAGGAAGATGACGGCTCAGACACCAGACCAGAGGGCAGTAATGTTCAATGATTTATTATATATATAGTTAATATATATATATATAGTTACTATATATGTATATATATATATATATATATATATACATATATATATACATATATATAATATATATATATATATATTATGTATATATATAATAAACAATATTAATTAACTATAGAATGGTGTGTGACAAAATCCAAGAGTGTGTATGGTGTAAGTCAGACGTGTGACGAGACGCACAGCTCGCCAACACAGGAACACGGGCAGACGCTGGAAGCACAAGAAAGAACAATGAAACACAGAGCTAGACACGTAGAGAGAGAGAGAGCGAGAGAGCATAAAGCTTGTGTCGGCTTACGTACAGAAGACTATATCCCGGCGCCGGTGCAGGTGCGCCGATTGCCGGTGCGCCGATTGCCGGTGAATGATTGCAGCTGGTGGCTGCTTGCCGAGGAGACGCGCGCGGCGCGTCCCTGGATGTGCGCGGCCGTGGGCGTGTCCCGAGGTTAGATAAGCAGAGCGCAAGGATGAGGGCCTGGCCGTGACAAGCTGAGCCGCATCAAAGTGATCAAAGAGCCGCATGCGGCTCCGGAGCCGCGGGTTGCCGACCCCTGCTCTAAAAGAAGTAGAAGAAGGTTGTGTGGCCGAGTGGTCTAAGGCGCTAGATTTAGGCTCCAGTCTCTCAGGAGGCGTGGGTTTGAATCCCACCACTGCCATTTCTGTTTTGGTAATGCACTTGTATCTTTCCTGACCTAAGCAATATGACCCAGCTTGGTCCTCATTTGGAAAGCTTGTGGAAGTCGGGCCAAAACAATAGCTTTGGAGTTCTTTACGCTAGGAATGTGATCAAAAAGAACACAACCAGGGGTGAGGATGTGTGCAGTAGTCCAAATACAACACAAAATGAGTGAAAGTGTAAATACGCCATGTTTTATCAACCTAAATCATTTTGTACGAATGCAGATTACAAAGACTTTTGGTCTGACTTTCCCAGACAGTTTTAAGGATGAAGCCCAAGCATAGTGAAAAAGGGTAGTCTTTCCAAAAGAGAAGTGGATTCAGGAAGGTTCATGGCATCTGTGCCAGAAACAAAAATGTATTCATCTTCAACATCAATTATTCAATATAGCAAAGGACAGTTTTGTTCCATTGACTTGGTATGGCTAAAAGGTGGACATGTATGTTTTTGTCAACCTGTCGTTTGAAGATCTGCGCCCCTACCTTAGACACTCAGGCCACTTGTATTTGTTCCTGTATTCGGATCACACCGCAGTGATGGAATGTATTGCTGGTCGGCACGGAGCGACTTGCAGGAGGGAGATGGCCTGTCTGGTGACATTGTGTGGAAACAACAACCTCTTCCTCAACACGGACTACACCAAGGAGTCAATAGAGGACATGAGAAGGGAACGTCTGTTCGCTCTTGTTAGAGTTGTGTACTTTTTCCACGTCCAAGTCCATATTCCTGCAGCAGTTTCCTAAGACACAACAGTTCCTGCTCAAAGACTTTAACCAATGACCTTTGCAAAACACACTTCTGACTTTGTACAACTGACATGGTACGGGTGCTTCGTGCATCCGTCAAAAACTCAGGCAGGAGGCAAGTGTCTGGGTAAGTTATCAGCTCCTTGGTGGTCTAGTGGCTAGGATACGGCGCTCTCACTGCCGTGGCCCGGGTTTGATTCCCGGTCAGGGAAACACGGTCCAACCTGTTTGGGAGCAGTCAATTTACAATTGATTTCCACAATTCTCATATTTATGCTCATTAGATGCAAATCATTAACACTGACATTTTCAAAAAAGGCAACAGAAAAATTGTTCAACTGTTCTTCAGTGTGGAAGTCTGCACAATGGGTGTTCTTATCATGACGTAAAAACAAAGAATCCAAGAGGAACTTAGCGGATACCTTTCACATAAAATACTCAAGATCACAGAGGATAGTTTCGATCTATCGACCTCTGGGTTATGGGCCCAGCACGCTTCCTCTGCGCCACTCTGCTAACTGTACATGCTTTCTAGCTTTATGGAGGTGTAGATTGAAATACCATCGCTTATGTTTTCCTGGTGAGAAACTTGTCTGTTTTCTGAGACAAAAATAATTTGTCCTTGTCAAATAGTACCAATGCACCCCAAAGTAGATGCGTTTGTTTCTTCCGCAGAACTGGACTTCCAACAGTAGAGGTACCGACACTGTGGACTTCAAAACATTAAATTCTGACAAATTTGTCATTAATAAAAGGTTCAAATCTTTTGCAATCTTTTACATATATTATTGGTTTCAAATTAATCAGCAATACTGAATTTGAGTCACTGACTCTAATAAACATTTTTTCCCTTTTGAAAACTTGTTATGCATCCTGATTTGGAGGAATGCAACAAACGGTAGTAAAGTACTATAATATCTGTAGGACTGTGCAGTATCTCTGGGTCCACGCTTCACAATTTTCAGAGAGGCATACTGTGGTCACTGCTCAAGGTTGAACAAGATGTTAATTGATGAAAATAAGAGGAACCAAAACCATCTCCCCGTCAGGGAATCGAACCCTGGTCTTCCGCGTGACAGGCGGAGATACTGTCCACTATACTAACGAGGACTGCTTCTCCTGTGTTTTCTAAAGGACAAGCAAACGATCCAGGCTTATCCCTGCCACGCCACAACCAAAGCGATGCCATGTCATACGTTTGCCGTCTCATAATGCCGATAAATTGATCCTCTAAAATAAGTAGAAGAAGGTTCTGTGGCCGAGTGGTCTAAGGCGCCGGATTTAGGTTCCAGTCTCTCAGGAGGCGTGGGTTCGAATCCTACCACTGCCATTTCTGTTCAGGTAATGCACTTGTATCTTTCCTGACCTAAGCAATATGACCCAGCTTGGTCCTCATTTGGAAAGCTTGTGGAAGTCGGGCCAAAACATTGGCTTTGGAGTTCTTTACGCTAGGAATGTGATCAAAAAGAACACAACCAGGGGTGAGGATGTGTGCAATAGTCCAAATACAACACAAAATGAGTGAAAGTGTAAATCCGCCATGTTTTATCAACCTAAATCATTTTGTACAAATGCAGATTACAAAGGCTTTTGGTCTGACTTTCCCACACAGTTTTAAGGATGAAGCCCAAGCATAGTGAAAAAGGGTAGACTTTCCAAAAGAGAAGTAGTGATGGGATTGGCAGTTCTTTTGACTGTACTGAATCACTAGAATCAGTTCCTTAAATTGATTTGTTCAAAAAATTCGTTCACCGAATCAACCCCCCCCCTTCCCTCCCAAAAAAAGGAGGGGGGGGGGCGTGCGTAGTACAGTACAGTGCAGACATTCGTGGGAGAAGCAGCAAATAGAGTGAACGCGAGTCCCTGCACAGAGCTGTGTAGGGACACGGTCTAATCTGTTTGGGAGCAGTCAATTTACAATTGATTTCCACAATTCTCATATTTATGCTCATTAGATGCAAATCATTAGCATTGACATTTTCAAAAAAGGCAACAGGAAAATTGTTCAACTGTTCTTCAGCGTGGAAGTCTGCACAATGGGTGTTCTTATCATGACGTGAAAACAAAGAATCCAAGTGGAACTTAGCGGATACCTTTCACATAAAACACTCAAGATAGCAGAGGATAGTTTCGATATATCGACCTCTGGGTTATGGGCCCAGCACGCTTCCGCTGGGCCACTCTGCTAAATGTACATGCTTTCTAGCTTTATGGAGGTGTAGATTGAAATACCATCGTTTATGTTTTCCTGGTGAGAAACTTGTCTGTTTTCTGAGACAAAAATAATTTGTCCTTGTCAAATAGTACCAATGAACCCCAAAGTAGATGCGTTTGTTTCCTCCGCAGTACTGGACTTCCAACAGTAGAGGTACCGACACTGTGGACTTAAAAACATTAAATGCTGACAAATTTGTCATTAATAAAAGGTTTAAATCTTTTCTAATCTTTTACATATAATCTTGGTTTCAAATGAATCCGAAATACTGAATTTGAGTCACTGACTCTAATAAACATTTTTTCCTTTTTGAAAACTTGTTATGCATCCTGATTTGGAGGAATGCAACAAACGGTAGTAAAGTACTATAATATCTGTAGGACTGTGCAGTATCTCTGGGTCCACGCTTCACAATTTTCAGAGAGGCACACTGTGGTCACTGCTCAAGGTTGAACAAGATGTTAATTGATGAAAATAAGAGGAACCAAAACCATCTCCCTGTCAGGGAATCGAACCCTGGTCTTCCGCGTGACAGGCGGAGATACTGTCCACTATACTAACAAGTACTGCTTGTCCTGTGTTTTCTAAAGGACAAGCAAACGATCCCTGCCACGCCACAACAAAAAGCGATGCCATGTCGTACGTTTGCCGTCTCATTATGCCGATAAATTGATCCTCTAAAACAAGTAGAAGAAGTTTGTGTGGCCGAGTGGTCTAAGTCGCTGGATTTAGGCTCCAGTCCCTCAGGAGGCGTGGGTTCGAATCCCACCACTGCCCATTTCTGTTCTGGTAATGCACTTGTGTCTTTCCTGACCTAAGCTACATGACCCAGCTTGGTCCTCATTTGGAAAGCTTGTGGAAGTCGGGCCAAAACATTGGCTTTGGAGTTCTTTACTTTAGGAATGTGATCAAAAAGAACACAACCAGGGGTGAGGATGTGTGCAGTTGTCCAAATCCAACACAAAATGAGTGAAAGTGTAAATACGCCATGTTTTATCAACCTAAATCATTTTGTACAAATGCAGACTACAAAGGCTTTTGGTCTGACTTTCCCACACAGTTTGAAAGGATGAAGCCCAAGCATAGTGAAAAAGGGTAGACTTTCCAAAAGAGAAGTGGATTCAAGAAGGTTCATGGCATCTGTGCCAGAAACAAAAATGTATTCATCTTCAACATCAATTTTTCAATATAGCAAAGGACAGTTTTGCACCATTGACTTGGAATGGCTTAAAGGTGGACATGTATGTTTTTGTCAACCTGTCGTTTGAAGATCTGCGCCCCTACCTTAGACACTCAGGCCACTTGTATTTGTTCCTGTATTCGGATCACACCGCAGTGATGGCATGTATCGCTGGTCTGCACGGAGCGACTTGCAGGAGGGAGATGGCCTGTCTGGTGACATTGTGTGGAAACAACAACCTCTTCCTCAACACGGACTACACCAAGGAGTCAATAGAGGACATGAGAAGGGAACGTCTGTTCGCTCTTGTTAGAGTTGTGTACTTTTTCCACGTCCAAGTCCATATTCCTGCAGCAGTTTTCTAAGACACAACAGTTCCTGCTCAAAGACTTTAACCAATGACCTTTGCAAAACACATTTCTGACTTTGACCAACTGACATAGTACGGGTGCTTGGTTCATCTGCCAAAAACTCAGGCAGGAGGCAAGTGTCTGGGTAAGGTATCAGCTCCCTAGTGGTCTAGTGGCTAGGATTCGGCGCTCTCACCGGCCCGGGTTCGAATCCCGGTCAGGGAAACACGGTCTAACCTGTTTGGGAGCAGTCCATTTACAATTGATTTCCACAATTCTCATATTTATGCTCATTAGATGCAAATCATTAACATTGACATTTTCAAAAAAGGCAACAGGAAAATTGTTCAACTGTTCTTCAGCGTGGAAGTCTGCACAATGGGTGTTGTTATCATGACGTGAAAACAAAGAATCCAAGTGGAACTTAGCGGATACCTTTCACATAAAACACTCAAGATAGCAGAGGATAGTTTCGATCTATCGACCTCTGGGTTATGGGCCCAGCACGCTTCCCCTGCGCCACTCTGCTAACTGTACATGCTTTCTAGCTTTATGGAGGTGTAGATTGAAATACCATCGCTTATGTTTTCCTGGTGAGAAACTTGTCTGTTTTCTAAGACAAAAATAATTTGTCCTTGTCAAATAGTACCAATGCACCCCAAAGTAGATGCGTTTGTTTCTTCCGCAGAACTGGACTTCCAACAGTAGAGGTACCGACACTGTGGACTTCAAAACATTAAATTCTGACAAATTTGTCATTAATAAAAGGTTTAAATCTTTTCTAATCTTTTACATATATTCTTGGTTTCAAATTAATCCGCAATACTGAATTTGAGTCACTGACTCTAATAAACATTTTTTCCTTTTTGATTTGGAGGAATGCAACAAACGGTAGTAAAGTACTATAATATCTGTAGGACTGTGCAGTATCTCTGGGTCCACGCTTCACAATTTTCAGAGAGGCATACTGTGGTCACTGCTCAAGGTTAAACAAGATGTTAATTGATGAAAATAAGAGGAACCAAAACCATCTCCCCGTCAGGGAATCGAACCCTGGTCTTCCGCGTGACAGGCGGAGATACTGTCCACTATACTAACGAGGACTGCTTGTCCTGTGTTTTCTAAAGGACAAGCAAACGATCCAGGCTTATCCCTGCCACGCCACAACCAAAGCGATGCCATGTCATACGTTTGCCGTCTCATAATGCCGATAAATTGATCCTCTAAAACAAGTACAAGAAGGTTGTGTGGCCGAGTGGTCTAAGGCGCTGGATTTAGGCTCCGGTCTCTCAGGAGACGTGGGTTCGAATCCCACCACTGCCATTTCTATTCTGGTAATGCGCTTGTATCTTTCCTGACCTAAGCAATATGACCCAGCTTGGTCCTCATTTGGAAAGCTTGTGGAAGTCGGGCCAAAACATTGGCTTTAGAGTTTTTTACGCTAGGAATGTGATCAAAAAGAACACAACCAGGGGTGAGGATGTGTGCAGTAGTCCAAATACAACACAAAATGAGTGATAGTGTAAATACGCCATGTTTTATCAACCTAAATCATTTTGTACAAATGCAGATTACAAAGGCTTTTGGTCTGACTTTCCCACACAGTTTTAAGGATGAAGCCCAAGCATAGTGAAAAAGGGTAGACTTTCCAAAAGAGAAGTGGATTCAGGAAGGTTCATGGCATCTGTGCCAGAAACAGAAATGTATTCATCTTCAACATCAATTATTCAATATAGCAAAGGACAGTTTTGCTCCATTGACTTGGTATGGCTAAAAGGTGGACATGTATGTTTTTGTCAACCTGTCGTTTGAAGATCTGCGCCCCTACCTTAGACACTCAGGCCACTTGTATTTGTTCCTGTATTCGGATCACACCGCAGTGATGGCATGTATCGCTGGTCGGCACGGAGCGACTTGCAGGAGGGAGATGGCCTGTCTGGTGACATTGTGTGGAAACAACAACCTCTTCCTCAACACGGACTACACCAAGGAGTCAATAGAGGACATGAGAAGGGAACGTCTGTTCGCTCTTGTTAGAGTTGTGTACTTTTTCCACGTCCAAGTCCAAATTCCTGCAGCAGTTTCCTAAGACACAACAGTTCCTGCTCAAAGACTTTAACCAATGACCTTTGCAAAACACATTTCTGACTTTGTACAACTGACATGGTACGGGTGCTTCGTGCATCCGTCAAAAACTCAGGCAGGAGTCAAGTGTCTGGGTAAGTTATCAGCTCCCTGGTGGTCTAGTGGCTAGGATACGGCGCTCTCACCGCCGTGGCCCGGGTTCGATTTCCGGTCAGGGAAACACGGTCTAACCTGTTTGGGAGCAGTCAATTTACAATTGATTTCCACAATTCTCATATCTATGCTCATTAGATGCAAATCATTAACATTGACATTTTCAAAAAAGGCAACAGGAAAAATGTTCAACTGTTCTTCAGCGTGGAAGTCTGCACAATGGGTGTTCTTATCATGACGTGAAAACAAAGAATCCAAGTAGAACTTAGCGGATACCTTTCACATAAACCACTCAAGATAGCAGAGGATAGTTTCGATCTATCGACCTCTGGGTTATGGGCCCAGCACGCTTCCGCTGCGCCACTCTGCTATCTGTACAAGCTTTCTAGCTTTATGGAGGTTTAGATTGAAATACCATCGTTTATGTTTTCCTGGTGAGAAACTTGTCTGTTTTCTGAGACAAAAATATCTTGTCCTTGTCAAATAGTACCAATGCACCCCAAAGTAGATGCGTTTGTTTCTTCCGCAGAACTGGACTTCCAACAGTAGAGGTACCGACACTGAGGACTTCAAAACATTAAATTCTGACAAATTTGTCATTAATAAAAGGTTTAAATCTTTTGTAATCTTTTATATATATTCTTGGTTTCAAATTAATCCGCAATACTGAATTTGAGTCACTGACTCTAATAAACATTTTTTCCTTTTTGATTTGGAGGAATGCAACAAACGGTAGTAAAGTACTATAATATCTGTAGGACTGTGCAGTATCTCTGGGTCCACGCTTCACAATTTTCAGAGAGGCATACTGTGGTCACTGCTCAAGGTTAAACAAGATGTTAATTGATGAAAATAAGAGGAACCAAAACCATCTCCCCGTCAGGGAATCGAACCCTGGTCTTCCGCGTGACAGGCGGAGATACTGTCCACAATACTAACGAGGACTGCTTGTCCTGTGTTTTCTAAAGGACAAGCAAACGATCCAGGCTTATCCCTGCCACGCCACAACCAAAGCGATGCCATGTCATACGTTTGCCGTCTCATAATGCCGATAAATTGATCTTCTAAAACAAGTACAAGAAGTTTGTGTGGCCGAGTGGTCTAAGGCGCTGGATTTAGGCTCCCGTCTCTCAGGAGACGTGGGTTCGAATCCCACCACTGCCATTTCTATTCTGGTAATGCGCTTGTATCTTTCCTGACCTAAGCAATATGACCCAGCTTGGTCCTCATTTGGAAAACTTGTGGAAGTCGGGCCAAAACATTGGCTTTAGAGTTCTTTACGCTAGGAATGTGATCAAAAAGAACACAACCAGGGGTGAGGATGTGTGCAGTAGTCCAAATACAACACAAAATGAGTGATAATGTAAATACGCCATGTTTTATCAACCTGAATCATTTTGTACAAATGCAGATTACAAAGGCTTTTGGTCTGACTTTCCCACACAGTTTTAAGGATGAAGCCCAAGCATAGTGAAAAAGGGTAGACTTTCCAAAAGAGAAGTGGATTCAGGAAGGTTCATGGCATCTGTGCCAGAAACAGAAATGTATTCATCTTCAACATCAATTATTCAATATAGCAAAGGACAGTTTTGCTCCATTGACTTGGTATGGCTAAAAGGTGGACATGTATGTTTTTGTCAACCTGTCGTTTGAAGATCTGCGCTCCTTCCTTAGACACTCAGGCCACTTGTATTTGTTCCTGTATTCGGATCACACCGCAGTGATGGCCTGTATCGCTGGTCGGCACGGAGCGACTTGCAGGAGGGAGATGGCCTGTCTGGTGACATTGTGTGGAAACAACAACCTCTTCCTCAACACGGACTACACCAAGGAGTCAATAGAGGACATGAGAAGGGAAGGTCTGTTCGCTCTTGTTAGAGTTGTGTACTTTTTCCACGTCCAAGTCCATATTCCTGCAGCAGTTTCCTAAGACACAACAGTTCCTGCTCAAAGACTTTAACCAATGACCTTTGCAAAACACAATTCTGACTTTGTACAACTGACATGGTACAGGTGCTTCGTGCATCTGTGACAGGATGTAAATTTAGTTACTAGTAGAATACAGTGATAGTAAGTAGCAAAGTAAGCTCTTTTGTTGTATTACTATGCCATTTTATATTCGCAACTTAAAAATGTTTATTGTTAATAACAACAGTAAAGCACCATTATTTGTAGAATATGGAGCTAATGTTATTGTAATGCCAGCATTAATAAGAGCCATTGTAGTACTGGACGGCTCCAGCAGGGGGCGCGTTGTGCTGGGAGCTATACTAGAGGACATCTGACTTCCTGCTTGCAGTCAATACAGACGTGAGCAGAACGAAGTTGTGTCCTCGTATCTGTATACTGAAACATCTCCCTTCTCAGGTACAAGTGTCTTTATGTAAATAGTTTTACCCCCGAATGTATCTTTATAGAGTTTAAACATGTTTGAAAGAGTATATTTTTATGATATGTGTCTTTTCAGTCGACAAGGCTTTATACATGACCAAGCTAATGCTAAAGCTAATAGCACTGCCGATGACGAAGCAGATGCTAACTGCATCAACAGTGTTAAATATATAGAAAGGTACTGTGCGTAGTTAATTATTAATCTGTGTATATTGCTGATGAAATGTGTATTTACTACAGTTTCTGGGACTAATTCAGTGTAGTTTGTTTAATCTTACGTAATGATAATTGACTTTTGTTACTTAAACAATATAAGCTTACTGTAGTGGGTGAACCTTTGTATTTACTGGTTGAGACGTCTTCAAATACTGTTACACTAAGGTAAAGTCTATTAGTGCAAAGAACAGGAAAACCTACTCGATTATTTGAATGTAAAATATGTATGATAATACTGGAGTGCATTTTATGTTTGTTACAATACTGTGTACTTGTACATGTTTGGTTTTTGATTTGTTGGCAGTCAATACAGACGTGAGCAGAACGAAGTTGTGTCCTCGTATCTGTATACTGAAACATCTCCCTTCTCAGGGCGATTACATTTTGGAGGCACCGCTGGGATGAGAGAGGTGAGGTTGGCATCCCCAAATCAGGGAAGACACCGCACATCTACCATCTCATATAAAAAAAACAACTCAGGTTGGAGAGACTGCAATTAAGGTGGGAGTGGAAGCCTTGCCAAGGAAAGCGCGTATTCTGAGGTGCATCGTGTCCACTAGAGAGCAGCAAAGTCCACGGTAACAGGCAACACAACAAAAAACCCCTATTTACTTGTCCCTCACCTGCCAAGATGGAGTCAGAGGTAGAGATGCTGCAATTTGAAATCAAAGGAACACTTTTTCAACTGAATATAGACCAGTTGATGCAAGTAAGTGACTTTCTTCAAATCTCTGGAACAAATAGAGATTACATTGTTGGCAAAACCCGCAATGCTATTGTTTCCCATGTCCTTCACTATATTGAACGTGATGAACTGTGTGAATTTGAAGATGAAGGGTTGTCAGAATTATTGAACTTGATGGACAAAATAACAATCCTGTTACGTACTGGTAAAAGTGACACATCAGAAAATAATGAGGAACAAGAAAAATTGAAAAGCAAGATAGAGCAGCTAAAACTTATGGTGCAACAGAAAGAGGTAAAAATGCAAGGATTAGCAAACAAAACCACGCCAAGTAATATTAATGAGGACACAGTGTCAGTCCGCACAGCCCCTGTCCATGTCACTAACCCACTGTGGCGAAAAGACTATAAAATCGCAGGCCAAATTGGAGAACCTGGGCAAAAGGACAGACTGACATTTTCTAGCTTGGCCCGTCAAATTGAGAATGGCCTTGGTAAGGGTTACCATGAATCGGAAATAGTGGATGCTGTTATCAGAGCCATTGTACCTGGCCTCCAACTGCGAAGCTATCTTGAGGGTAAAAGTAACCTGTCTCTTCCCACCCTGCGAAGGATCCTTCGCTCCCACAACCAGGAGAGAAGTGCAACTGAGCTGTACAAGCAACTAACCACAGAGGTTCAGAATAATAAAGACACTCCACAAAACTTCCTAATTAGAGCAATGGACTTAAGACAGAAAATATTGTTTGCATCACAAGAAGCTGAGTCTAGTCTCAAATATGATCCCGCGCTAGTGCAGAGTATGTTTATGCACACAGTACTAACAGGCCTACAAAATGACAACATCAAAAGTGACCTCCAGCCTTTCCTTTTAACACCAACCACCTCAGACGAACTACTGCTTGAGAGGCTCAACATGGCGTGTGCTAATGAGAAAGAACGACAGGAGAAAAAGAAGCAAGCTACACCACAACGACACACAAACATCCATGCTGTCCAGTCGAGTGATGTAAGTGGAGACAAGAAATACGGAGCTCAACAAAACATTGCTGCATTTCCCCCGGATGTGCTGTCAGACCTAAGGGATATCAAAGCAGATATTGTGCTCCTGAAAGACCTCAAGACAGAGATATTACAAATCAGAGAGTCCATCCATAAGGCAGAATCCCCACCAAAACCGTACCCCCCTGTCAGCCAAGGGACAGATTGTATGATCGCCCACCATCCGCCACATTTCACGTCTCCGAATGGTGTGAGCCCCACAGTCTTTCAGCAATCAGGCAGATCCATGCAGGAGTACCCAGTAGCCAGGGCCCCAATATTAATGACGGGAACTGCACAGTTTCAGCAGGTTTGCACCACAGAGATACCCAATACCACGTCCGCGACCAAGATGCTTCCTGTGTCAACAGGAAGGTCAGGAGTACTGCCAGCATTGCTACAGATGTGGCAGTAGTGAGCACTTCCACGCTGGCTGCAGAAGATACAGAGGACAGCAGGGTGCAGCAAGAGGGACCACTTTAAACGATGGACGGTTGCCCCCGAGGGACAGGGAGTGACCAATTTAATTAGGATGTCCCAAACAAACACTAACTGTAAAAATAACGAACAATGTCAGATTCATAAGTTGTCAGGACACAACATTAACCTTAACCACCCACTCACAGTTAGCCGTAAACACAAAAGGTATTCATGCAATACAACAACTGGCCAAGAAAGAAGAGTAATAAGCAAACAGCAAACAGTAACAGATTTGGTTGGAAAAAAATGTCTCGTCGACTGCTACCTGCAGGGGAAGCAAACCCAAGTACTCTGGGACACGGGCTCACAGGTATCAGCGATTGATGAGGTATGGAAAGCATGTAACTTACCCAACATCACACTGAGAGTTATTGGAGACATCATCGATCCAAATAACCCCCTGCAAATAGAGGCGGCAAATGGAACAGAAATGCCATATGTAGGGTGGGTAGAAATTACGTTTAGGCTAGCAGCCGCCTCTGAAGAGATCCAAGTTCCTGTACTTGTTATGAAAGGTAACCAACAGTCCCGCCCAATAATAGGCTTCAATGTAATTGAATGTATTATTGTTAACAGCCAAGAAAACAAGACTCGCGGTGGAGAGGAGAATCAACTGATACAGGCTGTTCACCTGGCATTTCCAACCCTAAAGAAAAATACATTAAAGGCATTCATTGAAGCAGTGAGTGTTGAGCGAACAAGTGAGTACCTTGTGAAAACTGCATGTCAAAGAGTGAGTGTGCCAAGCCATTGTGCTGTTGAAGTAAAATGCAAAATCAATGTCAGACCCTTTAAAGAAGCCACCACATTAGTCTTTGAACCTGATGACAATCCTCAGTGGCCAGAGGGACTTGAATTTTGTAACACACTAGTACAGGTCGAAAAAGGGACACAACCAAACATCATCCTTAGTGTCCAAAACCCCACTGACCATGACATCATGCTAACAGGAAGAGTAGTTATTGGTACAGCACATTTAATTACAACTGCGTATCCTCTTTGTGTAGCCAAGGAAGTAGACTCAACTGTTGATGTAAATACTATTCAGGCCCAACACAACGACCAACCAGCAAGTGCAGAACCTTGGGATCCCCCTATTGACCTCAGTCATCTAAATGAAAACCAGAGACAGGTTGTGCGGGACATGCTGCGGGAGGAATCACATTCTTTCTCTAAGTCAGACAGTGACATAGGCTGTATTGAGAAGCTCGAGCTAAAAATTGAGCTTAAAGATCCTGAGCCGGTAGTACGAACTTATATGTCAGTTCCTAAGCCTCTGTATGAGGAAATGAAAGACTATTTGCTAGACTTGATTGCACAGGGGTGGGTAGAGAAGTCACACTCGTCATATGCTTCACCTGTTGTTTGTGTAAGGAAGAAGTGTGGGTCTTTGCGTTTGTGTATAGACTATAGAGAGCTAAACCGAAAGACTCATCCTGACAGGCAGCCCATCCCCAGAGTCCAGGATATCATGGATGGCCTTGGAGGAAACACCATGTTCTCACTGTTAGACCAGGGAAAAGTCTATCACCAGGGGTTTATGGCCAAAGATAGCAAGCACCTAACAGCCTTTGTGACACCGTGGGGCCTGTATGAATGGGAAAGGATCCCCTTCGGTTTGATGAATGCTCCAGCAGCCTTTCAACGCTGCATGGAAGAGTGTTTAGAGGGCCTCCGAGACAAAATATGTGTCCCGTACCTCGATGACACACTTGTGTTCAGCAGAACATTCGAAAGTCATGTGAATGATGTGAGGAATGTATTGCGGAGACTGCGACAGTATGGGATCAAACTGAAACCAAGCAAATGCGAGTTATTCAAAACTCAAATTCGCTACCTTGGGAGGATCGTATCAGCAGAAGGAAATAAAATGGATCCTGCTGATACCGCCGCTGTAACTGTGCTGAAAGAAAAAAACCCGAAGACAGTTGGTGAGATGAGACAGATTTTGGGACTGTTGAGCTACTATCGTCAGTATATAAAGAACTTCTCTCGTATTGCCAGTCCCCTTTACGACCTGATCAAGGGACCAGCGAAGGAGGAGAGGTCACGACCTAAGAAAGGCAAGTGGACAAAAAGAGGAAGTGCAAAAGTGGTGTCATCTCACACACCCATTGAATGGAAGGAGTCACATCAACAAACTCTTGAGCAACTGATAAAGTGTCTCGTTCAACCACCTGTCCTAGCCTTCCCGGATTTTTCCCAGCCATTTGTACTCCACACGGACGCTTCAAACAAAGGGCTGGGAGCTGTGCTGTATCAGAAGCAGGACGGGAAGCTTCGGGTAATAGCATATGGTTCACGTACCTTGTCAGCAGCAGAGAAAAACTACAACCTCCATTCAGGTAAACTGGAATTCCTCGCTTTGAAGTGGGCAATCACAGAGCGTTTTCGCGACTATCTTTATTATGCACCCTTTTTCACAGTATACAGCGACAATAATCCCTTGATTTATGTGTTGTCCACTGCTAAATTAAATGCAACAGGGAGTAGATGGGTGGCAGAAATAGCTGATTTCAACTTTACCATTAAGTACCGCCCTGGCAAAGAGAACATTGATGCTGATAGTTTGTCTAGAATGCCAGTTAACTTAGAATCTATGATGAGTGAGTGTACGGAAGAAATGTCTTATGATGCAGTTGGAGCGACCGCTCAGGCAATAGATACACAGCCATATTCAAATGCCTTGTGGTCAATGGCTATATCTGTCACAAATCTGCTAGGTGCTCAGGATACCTCAGTTGTGTCGTTAACACTTGCGCAGATATACCAGGATCAGCAAGATGACTCCCATATTGGGCCAGTGCTGCAAAGTAAGGTGTCTGGAACAAGACCCTTGCGCCAAGAACTGAGAACATTTAGTGTACACAGCCGCTGCTTACTCAGAGAGTGGGAAAAACTGGAGACAGATGGAAGTGGAGTTTTATGGAGAAAAACTACCAACAGGAAACAACTGGTATTGCCTGAAAAACACAAAACTACTGTATTAAAGGAACTACATAACCAAATGGGACACCAAGGGACTGACAGAACTGTGTCATTGATTAGAGACCGTTTTTACTGGCCTTACATGCAGCGAGACATAGAGCAATATGTAATGAGCTGTACTTGCCTAAAACAGAAAAAACCTAACCGTGAGACAAGGGCCCCTCTTACAAGTATTGTCACCACGCAGCCCTTTGAGCTTGTTTCAGTGGACTTTCTTCATCTGGATAGATGCAGAGGTGGCTATGAGTATGTCTTGGTAGTTGTGGACCATTTTACCCGCTTCGCACAGGCGTACCCTACAACATCCAAATCTGGAAAAACTGTGGCTGACAAAATATTTAATGATTATGCCCTTAAGTTTGGATTTCCAAAACGCATCCATCACGATCAGGGGGGTGAGTTTGAAAACCAACTATTCTCACAAATGAGCAAATATTGTAGTGTGGCGGGGTCAAGGACTACCCCGTATCATCCGCAGGGCAATGGACAAGTAGAACGTTTCAACCGCACACTAATGCAAATGCTAAAAACTCTCGCAGACAGAGACAAGGCAAACTGGAAAGACTCCCTAAATAAGTTAACATTTGCTTATAACTGCACACGAACAGAGGTAACTGACTTCTCCCCATTCTACTTGTTGTATGGCCATTCCCCAAGGTTACCCATTGACATGTTGTTTAACTTGCCCACTGAAACAGGAAGTGGTAGTCACAGAGAGTATGTTAACCAGTGGAAAAAAGGAATGCAAGAGGCATATATAATTGCACGGCAAAATGCACACAAATCAGCCCAGAGAAACAAGAGGATATATGATGGGAAAGTGAGGAGTTCAGTGTTATACCCAGGTGACCGTGTGCTAGTGCGGAACATGACCCTTCGCGGGGGCACAGGAAAGCTCAGAAATCACTGGGAAGACACTATTCATACTGTGGTTCGACAAGTGGGAGAGGATGTTCCTATTTATGAGCTGAGACCCGAAATTGGGAAAGGAAAGTCAAGGATTCTTCACCGTAACCTTCTCTTGCCATGTGATCACCTGCCGCTGGAAGCTGAAGTGTGTCCGACTTTGAAACTAAAAAGGAAAACGACAGTGACTGATAAAGCGGAAGAGGATTCAGAGGATGACAATGATGAGGATGATTACTATTTCATAGACTCGCCACATCAGCTCCCAGCTCAGCAATCAGAACCAACTCAAGGGACGCCTGTCATGATACACGACGCTAGTGAACTTGACCAAAGCAGAGCTGCAACACCTGTGCCATTAAAGGATATTGATGACAACCAACAGGAAAACCAGGATGTTCATAGTGACAATTCACCTGATACTGGGAAATGTGCACCGCTGCCTATTATGGACAACAAGAGAGGAAGCGAAGCAGAAGTGACATATGAGAGACCTCAGCGACAGCGAAGACCACCAAAGATCTTCCGATATGATACATTTGGATCCCCATCTTGTTACAGTATTGCTGAAACACTCATTTATGCAAGACCTCAGATATGGACACAACCAGTGTCGTCATGGAACGACCAGCGCCTTTACTTGTACGGAACGTAGACTGATACCCACTTAAAACAGTTACCACTGCTGAAGACTTATGGAAGTAAAAAAACAACAACAATTGCAAAAACAGAATGTATCAAAAGAGTTCCAGCTTGTAAACCTGTCTTGGAACTAAGGATGTTGAGGACAACATTTAATTTTGAGGGGGAGTATGTGACAGGATGTAAATTTAGTTACTAGTAGAATACAGTGATAGTAAGTAGCAAAGTAAGCTCTTGAGTTGTATTACTATGCCATTTTATATTCGCAACTTAAAAATGTTTATTGTTAATGACAACAGTAAAGCACCGTTATTTGTAGAATATGGAGCTAATGTTATTGTAATGCCAGCATTAATAAGAGCCATTGTAGTACTGGACGGCTCCAGCAGGGGGCGCGTTGTGCTGGGAGCTATACTAGAGGACATCTGACTTCCTGCTTGCAGTCAATACAGACGTGAGCAGAACGAAGTTGTGTCCTCGTATCTGTATACTGAAACATCTCCCTTCTCAGGTACAAGTGTCTTTATGTAAATAGTTTTACCCCCGAATGTATCTTTATAGAGTTTAAACATGTTTGAAAGAGTATATTTTTATGATATGTGTCTTTTCAGTCGACAAGGCTTTATACATGACCAAGCTAATGCTAAAGCTAATAGCACTGCCGATGACGAAGCAGATGCTAACTGCATCAACAGTGTTAAATATATAGAAAGGTACTGTGCGTAGTTAATTATTAATCTGTGTATATTGCTGATGAAATGTGTATTTACTACAGTTTCTGGGACTAATTCAGTGTAGTTTGTTTAATCTTACGTAATGATAATTGACTTTTGTTACTAAAACAATATAAGCTTACTGTAGTGGGTGAACCTTTACTGGTTGAGACATCTTCAAATACTGTTACACTAAGGTAAAGTCTATTAGTGCAAAGAACAGGAAAACCTACTCGATTATTTGAATATAAAATATGTATGATAATACTGGAGTGCATTTTATGTTTGTTACAATACTGTGTACTTGTACATGTTTGGTTTTTGATTTGTTGGCAGTCAATACAAACGTGAGCAGAACGAAGTTGTGTCCTCGTATCTGTATACTGAAACATCTCCCTTCTCAGGGCGATTACACATCCGTCAAAAACTCAGGCAGGAGGCAAGTGTCTGGGTAAGTTATCAGCTCCTTGGTGGTCTAGTGGCTAGGATTCGGCGCTCTCACCGCCGCGGCCAGGGTTCGATTCTCGGTCAGGGAAACACTGTCTAACCTGTTTCGGAGCAGTCAATTTACAATTGATTTTCACCATTCTCATATTTATGCTCATTAGATGCAAATCATTTACATTGACATTTTCAAAAAAGGCAACAGGAAAATTGTTCAAGTGTTCTTCAGCGTGGAAGTCTGCACAATGGGTGTTCTTATCATGACGTGAAAACAAAAAATCCAAGTGGAACTTAGCGGATACCTTTCACATAAAACACTCAAGATAGCAGAGGATAGTTTCGATCTATCGACCTCTGGGTTATGGGCCCAGCACGCTTCCGCTGCGCCACTCTGCTAACTGTACATGCGTTCTAGCTTTATGGAGGTGTAGATTGAAATACCATCGTTTATGTTTTCCTGGTGAGAAACTTGTCTGTTTTCTGAGACAAAAAAAATTAGTCCTTGTCAAATAGTACCAATGCACCCCAAAGTAGATGCATTTGTTTTTTCCGCAGAACTGGACTTCCAACAGTAGAAGTACCGACACTGTGGACTTCAAAACATTAAATTCTGACAAATTTGTCATTAATAAAAGGTTTAAATCTTTTCTAATCTTTTACATATATTCTTGGTTTCAAATTAATCCGCAATACTGAATTTGAGTCACTGACTCTTATAAACCTTTTTTCCTTTTTTGATTTGGAGGAATGCAACAAACGGTAGTAAAGTACTATAATATCTGTAGGACTGTGCAGTATCTCTGGGTCCACGCTTCACAATTTTCAGAGAGGCATACTGTGGTCACTGCTCAAGGTTGAACAAGATGTTAATTGATGAAAATAAGAGGAACCAAAACCATCTCCCCGTCAGGGAATCGAACCCTGGTCTTCCGCGTGACAGGCGGAGATACTGTCCACTATACTAACGAGGACTGCTTGTCCTGTGTTTTCTAAAGGACAAGCAAACGATCCAGGCTTATCCCTGCCACGCCACAACCAAAGCGATGCCATGTCATACGTTTGCCGTCTCATAATGCCGATAAATTGATCCTCTAAAAAAAGTACAAGAAGGTTGTGTGGCCGAGTGGTCTAAGGCGCTGGATTTAGGCTCCAGTCTCTCAGGAGGCGTGGGTTCAAATCCCACCACTGCCATTTCTGTTCTGGTAATGCACTTGTATCTTTCCTGACCAAAACAATATGACCCAGCTTGGTCCTCATTTGAAAGCTTTTGGAAGTCAGGCCAAAACATTGGCTTTGGAGTTCTTTACGCTAGGAATGTAATCAAAAAGAACACAACCAGGGGTGAGGATGTGTGCAGTAGTCCAAATACAAGACAAAATGAGTGAAAGTGTAAATACGCCATGTTTTATCAACCTAAATCATTTTGTACAAATGCAGATTACAAAGGCTTTTGGTCTGACTTTCCCACACAGTTTTAAGGATGAAGCCCAAGCATAGTGAAAAGGGTAGACTTTCCAAAAGAGAAGTGGATTCAGGAAGGTTCATGGCATCTGTGCCAGAAACAGAAATGTATTCATCTTCAACATCAATTATTCAATATAGCAAAGGACAGTTTTGCTCCATTGACTTGGTATGGCTAAAAGGTGGACATGTATGTTTTTGTCAACCTGTCGTTTGAAGATCTGCGCCCCTACCTTAGACACTCAGGCCACTTGTATTTGTTCCTGTATTCGGATCACACCGCAGTGATGGCATGTATCGCTGGTCGGCACGGAGCGACTTGCAGGAGGGAGATGGCCTGTCTGGTGACATTGTGTGGAAACAACAACCTCTTCCTCAACACGGACTACACCAAGGAGTCAATAGAGGACATGAGAAGGGAACGTCTGTTCGCTCTTGTTAGAGTTGTGTACTTTTTCCACGTCCAAGTCCAAATTCCTGCAGCAGTTTCCTAAGACACAACAGTTCCTGCTCAAAGACTTTAACCAATGACCTTTGCAAAACACATTTCTGACTTTGTACAACTGACATGGTACGGGTGCTTCGTGCATCCGTCAAAAACTCAGGCAGGAGTCAAGTGTCTGGGTAAGTTATCAGCTCCCTGGTGGTCTAGTGGCTAGGATACGGCGCTTTCACTGCCGCGGCCCGGGTTCGATTCCCGGTCAGGGAAACACGGTCTAACCTGTTTGGGAGCAGTCAATTTACAATTGATTTCCACAATTCTCATATTTATGCTCATTAGATGCAAATCATTAACATTGACATTTTCAAAAAAGGCAACAGGAAAATTGTTCAACTGTTCTTCAGCGTGGAAGTCTGCACAATGGGTGTTCTTATCATGACGCGAAAACAAAAAATCCAAGTGGAACTTAGCGGATACCCTTCACATAAACCACTCAAGATAGCAGAGGATAGTTTCGATCTATCGACCTCTGGGTTATGGGCCCAGCACGCTTCCGCTGCGCCACTCTGCTAACTGTACATGCTTTCTAGCTTTATGGAGGTGTAGATTGAAATACCATCGTTTATGTTTTCCTGGTGAGAAACTTGTCTGCTTTCTGAGACAAAAATAATTTGTCCTTGTCAAATAGTACCAATGCACCCCAAAGTAGGTGCGTTTGTTTCTTCCGCAGAACTGGACTTCCAACAGTAGAGGTACCGACACTGTGGACTTCAAAACATTAATTTCTGACAAATTTGTCATTAATAAAAGGTTGAAATCTTTTCTAATCTTTTACATATAATCTTGGTTTCAAATTAATCCGCAATACTGAATTTGAGTCACTGACTCTTATAAACCTTTTTTCCTTTTTTGATTTGGAGGAATGCAACAAACGGTAGTAAAGTACTATAATATCTGTAGGACTGTGCAGTATCTCTGGGTCCACGCTTCACAATTTTCAGAGAGGCATACTGTGGTCACTGCTCAAGGTTGAACAAGATGTTAATTGATGAAAATAAGAGGAACCAAAACCATCTCCCCGTCAGGGAATCGAACCCTGGTCTTCCGCGTGACAGGCGGAGATACTGTCCACTATACTAACGAGGACTGCTTGTCCTGTGTTTTCTAAAGGACAAGCAAACGATCCAGGCTTATCCCTGCCACGCCACAACCAAAGCGATGCCATGTCATACCTTTGCCGTCTCATAATGCCGATAAATTGATCCTCTAAAACAAGTACAAGAAGGTTGTGTGGCCGAGTGGTCTAAGGCGCTGGATTTAGGCTCCAGTCTCTCAGGAGACGTGGGTTCGAATCCCACCACTGCCATTTCTATTCTGGTAATGCGCTTGTATCTTTCCTGACCTAAGCAATATGACCCAGCTTGGTCCTCATTTGGAAAGCTTGTGGAAGTCGGGCCAAAACATTGGCTTTAGAGTTCTTTACGCTAGGAATGTGATCAAAAAGAACACAACCAGGGGTGAGGATGTGTGCAGTAGTCCAAATACAACACAAAATGAGTGATAGTGTAAATACGCCATGTTTTATCAACCTAAATCATTTTGTACAAATGCAGATTACAAAGGCCTTTGGTCTGACTTTCTCACACAGTTTTAAGGATGAAGCCCAAGCATAGTGAAAAAGGGTAGACTTTCCAAAAGAGAAGTGGATTCAGGAAGGTTCATGGCATCTGTGCCAGAAACAGAAATGTATTCATCTTCAACATCAATTATTCAATATAGCAAAGGACAGTTTTGCTCCATTGACTTGGTATGGCTAAAAGGTGGACATGTATGTTTTTGTCAATCTGCGCCCCTACCTTAGACACTCAGGCCACTTGTATTTGTTCCTGTATTCGGATCACACCGCAGTGATGGCATGTATCGCTGGTCGGCACGGAGCGACTTGCAGGAGGGAGATGGCCTGTCTGGTGACATTGTGTGGAAACAACAACCTCTTCCTCACCACGGACTACACCAAGGAGTCAATAGAGGACATGAGAAGGGAACGTCTGTTCGCTCTTGTTAGAGTTTTGTACTTTTTCCACGTCCAAGTCCAAATTCCTGCAGCAGTTTCCTAAGACACAACAGTTCCTGCTCAAAGACTTTAACCAATGACCTTTGCAAAACACATTTCTGACTTTGTACAACTGACATGGTACGGGTGCTTCGTGCATCCGTCAAAAACTCAGGCAGGAGTCAAGTGTCTGGGTAAGTTATCAGCTCCCTGGTGGTCTAGTGGCTAGGATACGGCGCTCTCACTGCCGCGGCCCGGGTTCGATTCCCGGTCAGGGAAACACGGTCTAACCTGTTTGGGAGCAGTCAATTTACAATTGATTTCCACAATTCTCATATTTATGCTCATTAGATGCAAATCATTAACATTGACATTTTCAAAAAAGGCAACAAGAAAATTGTTCAACTGTTCTTCAGCGTGGAAGTCTGCACAATGGGTGTTCTTATCATGACGTGAAAACAAAGAATCCAAGTGGAACTTAGCGGATACCTTTCACATAAACCACTCAAGATAGCAGAGGATAGTTTCGATCTATCGACCTCTGGGTTATGGGCCCAGCACGCTTCCGCTGCGCCACTCTGCTATCTGTACAAGCTTTCTAGCTTTATGGAGGTTTAGATTGAAATACCATCGTTTATGTTTTCCTGGTGAGAAACTTGTCTGTTTTCTGAGACAAAAATATCTTGTCCTTGTCAAATAGTACCAATGCACCCCAAAGTAGATTCGTTTGTTTCTTCCGCAGAACTGGACTTCCAACAGTAGAGGTGCCGACACTGTGGACTTCAAAACATTAATTTCTGACAAATTTGTCATTAATAAAAGGTTGAAATCTTTTCTAATCTTTTACATATAATCTTGGTTTCAAATTAATCTGCAATACTGAATTTGAGTCACTGACTCTTATAAACCTTTTTTCCTTTTTTGATTTGGAGGAATGCAACAAACGGTAGTAAAGTACTATAATATCTGTAGGACTGTGCAGTATCTCTGGGTCCACGCTTCACAATTTTCAGAGAGGCATACTGTGGTCACTGCTCAAGGTTGAACAAGATGTTAATTGATGAAAATAAGAGTAACCAAAACCATCTCCCCGTCAGGGAATCGAACCCTGGTCTTCCGCGTGACAGGCGGAGATACTGTCCACTATACTAACGAGGACTGCTTGTCCTGTGTTTTCTATAGGACAAGCAAACGATCCAGGCTTATCCCTGCCACGCCACAACCAAAGCGATGCCATGTCATACGTTTGCCGTCTCATAATGCCGATAAATTGATCCTCTAAAAAAAGTACAAGAAGGTTGTGTGGCCGAGTGGTCTAAGGCGCTGGATTTAGGCTCCAGTCTCTCAGGAGGCGTGGGTTCAAATCCCACCACTGCCATTTCTGTTCTGGTAATGCACTTGTATCTTTCCTGACCTAAACAATATGACCCAGCTTTGTCCTCATTTGAAAGCTTTTGGAAGTCAGGCCAAAACATTGGCTTTGGAGTTCTTTACGCTAGGAATGTAATCAAAAAGAACACAACCAGGGGTGAGGATGTGTGCAGTAGTCCAAATACAAGACAAAATGAGTGAAAGTGTAAATACGCCATGTTTTATCAACCTAAATCATTTTGTACAAATGCAGATTACAAAAGCTTTTGGTCTGACTTTCCCACACAGTTTTAAGGATGAAGCCCAAGCATAGTGAAAAGGGTAGACTTTCCAAAAGAGAAGTGGATTCAGGAAGGTTCATGGCATCTGTGCCAGAAACAGAAATGTATTTATCTTCAACATCAATTATTCAATATAGCAAAGGACAGTTTTGCTCCATTGACTTGGTATGGCTAAAAGGTGGACATGTATGTTTTTGTCAACCTGTCGTTTGAAGATCTGCGCCCCTACCTTAGACACTCAGGCCACTTGTATTTGTTCCTGTATTCGGATCACACCGCAGTGATGGCATGTATCGCTGGTCGGCACGGAGCGACTTGCAGGAGGGAGATGGCCTGTCTGGTGACATTGTGTGGAAACAACAACCTCTTCCTCAACACGTACTACACCAAGGAGTCAATAGAGGACATGAGAAGGAAACGTCTGTTCGCTCTTGTTAGAGTTTTGTACTTTTTCCACGTCCAAGTCCAAATTCCTGCAGCAGTTTCCTAAGACACAACAGTTCCTGCTCAAAGACTTTAACCAATGACCTTTGCAAAACACATTTCTGACTTTGTACAACTGACATGGTACGGGTGCTTCGTGCATCCGTCAAAAACTCAGGCAGGAGTCAAGTGTCTGGGTAAGTTATCAGCTCCCTGGTGGTCTAGTGGCTAGGATACGGCGCTTTCACCGCCGCGGCCCGGGTTCGATTCCCGGTCAGGGAAACACGGTCTAACCTGTTTGGGAGCAGTCAATTTACAATTGATTTCCACAATTCTCATATTTATGCTCATTAGATGCAAATCATTAACATTGACATTTTCAAAAAAGGCAACAGGAAAATTGTTCAACTGTTCTTCAGCGTGGAAGTCTGCACAATGGGTGTTCTTATCATGACGCGAAAACAAAAAATCCAAGTGGAACTTAGCGGATACCCTTCACATAAACCACTCAAGATAGCAGAGGATAGTTTCGATCTATCGACCTCTGGGTTATGGGCCCAGCACGCTTCCGCTGCGCCACTCTGCTAACTGTACATGCTTTCTAGCTTTATGGAGGTGTAGATTGAAATACCATCGTTTATGTTTTCCTGGTGAGAAACTTGTCTGCTTTCTGAGACAAAAATAATTTGTCCTTGTCAAATAGTACCAATGCACCCCAAAGTAGGTGCGTTTGTTTCTTCCGCAGAACTGGACTTCCAACAGTAGAGGTACCGACACTGTGGACTTCAAAACATTAATTTCTGACAAATTTGTCATTAATAAAAGGTTGAAATCTTTTCTAATCTTTTACATATAATCTTGGTTTCAAATTAATCCGCAATACTGAATTTGAGTCACTGACTCTTATAAACCTTTTTTCCTTTTTTGATTTGGAGGAATGCAACAAACGGTAGTAAAGTACTATAATATCTGTAGGACTGTGCAGTATCTCTGGGTCCACGCTTCACAATTTTCAGAGAGGCATACTGTGGTCACTGCTCAAGGTTGAACAAGATGTTAATTGATGAAAATAAGAGGAACCAAAACCATCTCCCCGTCAGGGAATCGAACCCTGGTCTTCCGCGTGACAGGCGGAGATACTGTCCACTATACTAACGAGGACTGCTTGTCCTGTGTTTTCTAAAGGACAAGCAAACGATCCAGGCTTATCCCTGCCACGCCACAACCAAAGCGATGCCATGTCATACCTTTGCCGTCTCATAATGCCGATAAATTGATCCTCTAAAACAAGTACAAGAAGGTTGTGTGGCCGAGTGGTCTAAGGCGCTGGATTTAGGCTCCAGTCTCTCAGGAGACGTGGGTTCGAATCCCACCACTGCCATTTCTATTCTGGTAATGCGCTTGTATCTTTCCTGACCTAAGCAATATGACCCAGCTTGGTCCTCATTTGGAAAGCTTGTGGAAGTCGGGCCAAAACATTGGCTTTAGAGTTCTTTACGCTAGGAATGTGATCAAAAAGAACACAACCAGGGGTGAGGATGTGTGCAGTAGTCCAAATACAACACAAAATGAGTGATAGTGTAAATACGCCATGTTTTATCAACCTAAATCATTTTGTACAAATGCAGATTACAAAGGCTTTTGGTCTGACTTTCCCACACAGTTTTAAGGATGAAGCCCAAGCATAGTGAAAAAGGGTAGACTTTCCAAAAGAGAAGTGGATTCAGGAAGGTTCATGGCATCTGTGCCAGAAACAGAAATGTATTCATCTTCAACATCAATTATTCAATATAGCAAAGGACAGTTTTGCTCCATTGACTTGGTATGGCTAAAAGGTGGACATGTATGTTTTTGTCAACCTGTCGTTTGAAGATCTGCGCCCCTACCTTAGACACTCAGGCCACTTGTATTTGTTCCTGTATTCGGATCACACCGCAGTGATGGCATGTATCGCTGGTCGGCACGGAGCGACTTGCAGGAGGGAGATGGCCTGTCTGGTGACATTGTGTGGAAACAACAACCTCTTCCTCAACACGTACTACACCAAGGAGTCAATAGAGGACATGAGAAGGAAACGTCTGTTCGCTCTTGTTAGAGTTTTGTACTTTTTCCACGTCCAAGTCCAAATTCCTGCAGCAGTTTCCTAAGACACAACAGTTCCTGCTCAAAGACTTTAACCAATGACCTTTGCAAAACACATTTCTGACTTTGTACAACTGACATGGTACGGGTGCTTCGTGCATCCGTCAAAAACTCAGGCAGGAGTCAAGTGTCTGGGTAAGTTATCAGCTCCCTGGTGGTCTAGTGGCTAGGATACGGCGCGCTCACCGCAGCGGCCCGGGTTCGATTCCCGGTCAGGGAAACACGGTCTAACCTGTTTGGGAGCAGTCAATTTACAATTGATTTCCACAATTCTCATATTTATGCTCATTAGATGCAAATCATTAACATTGACATTTTCAAAAAAGGCAACAGGAAAATTGTTCAACTGTTCTTCAGCGTGGAAGTCCGCACAATGGGTGTTCTTATCATGACGTGAAAACAAAGAATCCAAGTGGAACTTAGCGGATACCTTTCACATAAACCACTCAAGATAGCAGAGGATAGTTTCGATCTATCGACCTCTGGGTTATGGGCCCAGCACGCTTCCGCTGCGCCACTCTGCTATCTGTACAAGCTTTCTAGCTTTATGGAGGTTTAGATTGAAATACCATCGTTTATGTTTTCCTGGTGAGAAACTTGTCTGTTTTCTGAGACAAAAATATCTTGTCCTTGTCAAATAGTACCAATGCACCCCAAAGTAGATGCGTTTGTTTCTTCCGCAGAACTGGACTTCCAACAGTAGAGGTACCGACACTGAGGACTTCAAAACATTAAATTCTGACAAATTTGTCATTAATAAAAGGTTTAAATCTTTTGTAATCTTTTACATATATTCTTGGTTTCAAATTAATCCGCAATACTGAATTTGAGTCACTGACTCTAATAAACATTTTTTCCTTTTTGATTTGGAGGAATGCAACAAACGGTAGTAAAGTACTATAATATCTGTAGGACTGTGCAGTATCTCTGGGTCCACGCTTCACAATTTTCAGAGAGGCATACTGTGGTCACTGCTCAAGGTTAAACAAGATGTTAATTGATGAAAATAAGAGGAACCAAAACCATCTCCCCGTCAGGGAATCGAACCGTGGTCTTCCGCGTGACAGGCGGAGATACTGTCCACTATACTAACGAGGACTGCTTGTCCTGTGTTTTCTAAAGGACAAGCAAACGATCCAGGCTTATCCCTGCCACGCCACAACCAAAGCGATGCCATGTCATACGTTTGCCGTCTCATAATGCCGATAAATTGATCCTCTAAAACAAGTACAAGAAGGTTGTGTGGCCGAGTGGTCTAAGGCGCTGGATTTAGGCTCCAGTCTCTCAGGAGACGTGGGTTCGAATCCCACCACTGCCATTTCTATTCTGGTAATGCGCTTGTATCTTTCCTGACCTAAGCAATATGACCCAGCTTGGTCCTCATTTGGAAAGCTTGTGGAAGTCGGGCCAAAACATTGGCTTTAGAGTTCTTTACGCTAGGAATGTGATCAAAAAGAACCCAACCAGGGGTGAGGATGTGTGCAGTAGTCCAAATACAACACAAAATGAGTGATAGTGTAAATACGCCATGTTTTATCAACCTAAATCATTTTGTACAAATGCAGATTACAAAGGCTTTTGGTCTGACTTTCCCACACAGTTTTAAGGATGAAGCCCAAGCATAGTGAAAAAGGGTAGACTTTCCAAAAGAGAAGTGGATTCAGGAAGGTTCATGGCATCTGTGCCAGAAACAGAAATGTATTCATCTTCAACATCAATTATTCAATATAGCAAAGGACAGTTTTGCTCCATTGACTTGGTATGGCTAAAAGGTGGACATGTATGTTTTTGTCAACCTGTCGTTTGAAGATCTGCGCCCCTACCTTAGACACTCAGGCCACTTGTATTTGTTCCTGTATTCGGATCACACCGCAGTGATGGCATGTATCGCTGGTCGGCACGGAGCGACTTGCAGGAGGGAGATGGCCTGTCTGGTGACATTGTGTGGAAACAACAACCTCTTCCTCAACACGGACTACACCAAGGAGTCAATAGAGGACATGAGAAGGGAACGTCTGTTCGCTCTTGTTAGAGTTGTGTACTTTTTCCACGTCCAAGTCCAAATTCCTGCAGCAGTTTCCTAAGACACAACAGTTCCTGCTCAAAGACTTTAACCAATGACCTTTGCAAAACACATTTCTGACTTTGTACAACTGACATGGTACGGGTGCTTCGTGCATCCGTCAAAAACTCAGGCAGGAGTCAAGTGTCTGGGTAAGTTATCAGCTCCCTGGTGGTCTAGTGGCTAGGATACGGCGCTCTTACCGCCGTGGCCCGGGTTCGATTCCCGGTCAGGGAAACACGGTCTAACCTGTTTGGGAGCAGTCAATTTACAATTGATTTCCACAATTCTCATATTTATGCTCATTAGATGCAAATCATTAACATTGACATTTTCAAAAAAGGCAACAGGAAAATTGTTCAACTGTTCTTCAGCGTGGAAGTCTGCACAATGGGTGTTCTTATCATGACGTGAAAACAAAGAATCCAAGTGGAACTTAGCTGATACCTTTCACATAAACCACTCAAGATAGCAGAGGATAGTTTCGATCTATCGACCTCTGGGTTATGGGCCCAGCACGCTTCCGCTGCGCCACTCTGCTATCTGTACAAGCTTTCTAGCTTTATGGAGGTTTAGATTGAAATACCATCGTTTATGTTTTCCTGGTGAGAAACTTGTCTGTTTTCTGAGACAAAAATATCTTGTCCTTGTCAAATAGTACCAATGCACCCCAAAGTAGATGCGCTTGTTTCTTCCGCAGAACTGGACTTCCAACAGTAGAGGTACCGACACAGAGGACTTCAAAACATTAAATTCTGACAAATTTGTCATTAATAAAAGGTTTAAATCTTTTGTAATCTTTTACATATATTCTTGGTTTCAAATTAATCCGCAATACTGAATTTGAGTCACTGACTAATAAACATTTTTTCCTTTTTGATTTGGAGGAATGCAACAAACGGTAGTAAAGTACTATAATATCTGTAGGACTGTGCAGTATCTCTGGGTCCACGCTTCACAATTTTCAGAGAGGCATACTGTGGTCACTGCTCAAGGTTAAACAAGATGTTAATTGATGAAAATAAGAGGAACCAAAACCATCTCCCCGTCAGGGAATCGAACCCTGGTCTTCCGCGTGACAGGCGGAGATACTGTCCACTATACTAACGAGGACTGCTTGTCCTGTGTTTTCTAAAGGACAAGCAAATGATCCAGGCTTATCCCTGCCACGCCACAACCAAAGCGATGCCATGTCATACGGTTGCCGCCTCATAATGCCGATAAATTGATCCTCTAAAACAAGTACAAGAAGGTTGTGTGGCCGAGTGGTCTAAGGCGCTGGATTTAGGCTCCAGTCTCTCAGGAGACGTGGGTTCGAATCCCACCACTGCCATTTCTATTCTGGTAATGCGCTTGTATCTTTCCTGACCTAAGCAATATGACCCAGCTAGGTCCTCATTTGGAAAACAAAACATTGGCTTTAGAGTTATTTACGCTAGGAATGTGATCAAAAAGAACACAACCAGGGGTGAGGATGTGTGCAGTAGTCCAAATACAACACAAAATGAGTGATAGTGTAAATACGCCATGTTTTATCAACCTAAATCATTTTGTACAAATGCAGATTACAAAGGCTTTTGGTCTGACTTTCCCACACAGTTTTAAGGATGAAGCCCAAGCATAGTGAAAAAGGGTAGACTTTCCAAAAGAGAAGTGGATTCAGGAAGGTTCATGGCATCTGTGCCAGAAACAGAAATGTATTCATCTTCAACATCAATTATTCAATATAGCAAAGGACAGTTTTGCTCCATTGACTTGGTATGGCTAAAAGGTGGACATGTATGTTTTTGTCAACCTGTCGTTTGAAGATCTGCGCCCCTTCCTTAGACACTCAGGCCACTTGTATTTGTTCCTGTATTCGGATCATACCGCAGTGATGGCATGTATCGCTGGTCGGCACGGAGCGACTTGCAGGAGGGAGATGGCCTGTCTGGTGACATTGTGTGGAAACAACAACCTCTTCCTCAACACGGACTACACCAAGGAGTCAATAGAGGACATGAGAAGGGAACGTCTGTTCGCTCTTGTTAGAGTTGTGTACTTTTTCCACGTCCAAGTCCAAATTCCTGCAGCAGTTTCCTAAGACACAACAGTTCCTGCTCAAAGACTTTAACCAATGACCTTTGCAAAACACATTTCTGACTTTGTACAACTGACATGGTACGGGTGCTTCGTGCATCCGTCAAAAACTCAGGCAGGAGGCAAGTGTCTGGGTAAGATATCCGCTCCCTGGTGGTCTAGTGGCTAGGATTCGGGGCTCTCACCCCCGCGGACTGGGTTCGATTCCTGGTCAGGGAAACACGGTCTAACCTGTTTGGGAGCAGTCAATTTACAATTGATTTCCACAATTCTCATATTTATGCTCATTAGATGCAAATCATTAACATTGAAATTTTCAAAAGAGGCAACAGGAATATTGTTCAACTGTTCTTCAGCGTGGAAGTCTGCACAATGGGTGTTATCATGACGTGAAAACAAAGAATCCAAGTGCAACTTAGCGGATACCTTTCACATAAAACACTCAAGATAGCAGAAGATAGTTTCTATCTATCGACCTCTGGGTTATGGGCCCAGCACGCTTCCGCTGTGCCACTCTGCTAACTGTACATGCTGTCTAGCTTTATGGAGGTGTAGATTGAAATACCATCGCTTATGTTTTCCTGGTGAGAAATGTGTCTGTTTTCTGAGACAAAAATTATTTGTCCTTGTCAAATAGTACCAATGCACCGCACCCCAAAGTAGATGTGTTTGTTTCTTCCGCAGAACTGGACTTCCAACAGTAGAGGTACCGACACTGTGGACTTCAAAACATTAAATTCTGACAAATTTGTCATTAATAAAAGGTTAAAATCTTTTCTAATATTTTACACATATTCTTGGTTTCAAATTAATCCGCAATACTGAATTTGAGTCACTGACTCTAATAAACATTTTTTCCTTTTTGAAAACTTGTTATGCATCCTGATTTGGAGGAATGCAACAAACGGTAGTAAAGTACTATAATTTCTGTAGGACTGTGCAGTATCTCTGGGTCCACGCTTCACAATTTTCAGAGAGGCACACTGTGGTCACTGCTCAAGGTTGAACAAGATGTTAATTGATGAAAATAAGAGGAACCAAAACCCACTCCCCATCAGGGAATCGAACTCTGGTCTTCCGCATGACAAGCGGAGATACTGTCCACTATACTAACGAGGACTGCTTGTCCTGTGTTTTCTAAAGGACAAGCAAACGATCCAGGCTTATCCCTGCCACGCCACAACCAAAGCGATGCCATGTCATACGTTTGCCGTCTCATAATGCCGATAAATTGATCCTCTAAAACAAGTAGAAGAAGGTTGTGTGGCCGAGTGTTCTAAGGCGCTGGATTTAGGCTCCAGTCTCTCAGGAGGTGTGGGTTCGAATCCCACCACTGCCATTTCTGTTCTGGTAATGCACTTGTATCTTTCCTGACCTAAGCAATATGACCCAGCTTGGTCCTCATTTGGAAAGCTTGTGGAAGTCGGGCTAAAACATTGGCTTTGGAGTTCTTTACGCTAGGAATGTGATCAAAAAGAACACAACCAGGGGTGAGGATGTGTGCAGTAGTCCAAATACAAGACAAAATGAGTGAAAGTGTAAATACGCCATGTTTTATCAACCTAAATCATTTTGTACAAATGCAGATTACAAAGGCGTTTGGTCTGACTTTCCCACACAGTTTTAAGGATGAAGCCCAAGCATAGTGAAAAAGGGTAACTTTCCAAAAGAGAAGTGTATTCAGGAAGGTTCATGGCATCTGTGCCAGAAACAGAAATGTATTCATCTTCAACATCAATTATTCAATATAGCAAAGGACAGTTTTGCTCCATTGACCTGGTATGGCTAAAAGGTGGACATGTATGTTTTTGTCAACCTGTCGTTTGAAGATCTGCGCCCCTTCCTTAGACACTCAGGCCACTTGTATTTGTTCCTGTATTGGGATCAAACCGCAGTGATGGCATGTATCGCTGGTCGGCACGGAGCGACTTGCAGGAGGGAGATGGCCTGTCTGGTGACATTGTGTGGAAACAACAACCTCTTCCTCAACACGGACTACACCAAGGAGTCAATAGAGGACATGAGAAGTGAACGTCTGTTCGCTCTTGTTAGGGTTGTGTACTTTTTCCACGTCCAAGTCCATATTCCTGCAGCAGTTTCCTAAGACACAACAGTTCCTGCTCAAAGACTTCAACCAATGACCTTTGCAAAACACATTTCTGACTTTTGTACAACTGACATGGTACGGGTGCTTCGTGCATCCGTCAAAAACTCAGGCAGGAGTCAAGTGTCTGGGTAACTTATCAGCTCCCCGGTGGTCTAGTGGCTAGGATTCGGCGCTCTCACCGCCGCGGCCCGGGTTCGATTCCCGGTCAGGGAAACACGGTCTAACATACTTGGGAGCAGTCAATTTACAATTGATTTCCATATTTCTCATATTTATGCTCATTAGATGCAAATCATTAACATTGACATTTTCAAAAAAGGCAACAGGAAAATTGTTCAACTGTTGTTCAGCGTGGAAGTCTGCACAATGAGTGTTCTTATCATGACGTGAAAACAAAAAATCCAAGTGGAACTTAGCAGATACCTTTCACATAAAACACTCAAGATAGCAGAGGATAGTTTCGATCTATCGACCTCTGGGTTATGGGCCCAGCACGCTTCCGCTGCGTCACTCTGCTAACTGTACAGGCTTTCTAGCTTTATGGAGGTGTAGATTGAAATACCATCACTTATGTTTTCCTGGTGAGAAACTTGTCTGTTTTCTGAGACAAAAATAATTTGTCCTTGTCAAATAGTACCAATGCACCCCAAAGTAGATGCGTTTGTTTCTTCCGCAGAACTGGACTTCCAACAGTAGAGGTACCGACACTGTGGACTTCAAAACATTAAATTCTGACTAATTTGTCATTAATAAAAGGTTCAAAACTTTTCTAATCTTTTACATATATTCTTGGTTTCAAATTAATCCGCAATACTGAATTTGAGTCACTGACTCTAATAAACATTTTTTCCTTTTTGATTTGGAGGAATGCAACAAACGGTAGTAAAGTACTATAATATCTGTAGGACTGTGCAGTATCTCTGGGTCCACGCTTCACAATTTTCAGAGAGGCATACTGTGGTCACTGCTCAAGGTTAAACAAGATGTTAATTGATGAAAATAAGAAGAACCAAAACCATCTCCCCGTCAGGGAATCGAACCCTGGTCTTCCGCGTGACAGGCGGAGATACTTCCCACTATACTAACGAGGACTGCTTGTCCTGTGTTTTCTCAAGGACAAGCAAATTATCCAGGCTTATCCCTGCCACGCCACAACCAAAGCGATGCCATGTCAGGCAGGAGGCAAGTCTGGGTTAGTCATCAGCTCCCTGGTGGTCTAGTGGCTAGGATTTGGCGCTCTCACCGCTGCGGCGGGGGTTAGATTCCCGGTCACGGAAACACAGTCTGACCTGTTTGGGAGCAGTCAATTTACAATTGATTTCCACAATTCTCATATTTATGCTCATTAGATGCAAATCATTAACATTGACATTTTCAAAAAAGGCAACAGGAAAATTGTTCAACTGTTCTTCAGCGTGGAAGTCTGCACAATGGGTGTTCTTATCATGACGTGAAAACAAAGAATCCAAGTGGAACTTAGCGGATACTGTCGGAGGCAGATATTTACATATATCCATATTTAAGTGTTACTTCTTTACTTTCATAGTCATGTTACAAAACAGCTAGTGTTCTTCCATTTGTCCTCTTTTGGTTGTCTGCAAGTACTGTGTGCCAACTTTGAAGCTTAGAAATGTAAGGAGGAATCCTCTCTGCTTCCCGTCTCAGGCCGGCTCAAGATAAGAGGCACAATGGGCTTGTGTTAAGGTGAGAGAGATGAGGGCGGGGGTTGGGGGGGTGAGATAGGAGAAGAGAGTGTTTTTCCATTTAATATTCTTTCTGGTTATCCTCAAGTCCACTGTGAGTTACCTTGACTTTAGGAATGCAGGAAGTTGCTATAACTCCTTCTCTTATCTGTTCCTGTGTCCAGCTGAGGAGGACAATGGGCATGTGTTCGGGCTGGAGGGAGGGAGAACGAGGGTGGGGGCGAGAGACACACTATAGAAGAGAATATTTTCCGTATTTTAGATTAGACCATTTTAGCTGCGCGAGTGAATGCTTCTGTACTCGATTGGTCTCACGTTTGTTTCCAGGGCTTTTGAAATAAATTACAAAATACCTATTCTGTCTCTGGTGGTCCGTCTTACTCAGCTTATGTTTCATCAAAAGAACTTGGGATTGACCAGCAACTTAAATTCCCTGGGAGGAACATCTGGTCCAAACGCAACAATTTGGGGGCTCGTCCAGGATGACACGTTGACAATTGGACATCTCTTACACCCTTCTCGACAGACTCACATGGCCAACACATAAATCAAGGTAAGCAGAGCCTTTTTGTAAAATCTGCATTAGGAGTTTGTCCTGAAGTCTGTAAGTCAAACACTGTTTTGTACCCCAGACAGAGTGGTGATTTTGATAGATTGGTTGCGACTTGTCCAGGGTGTACCCTGCTTTCCGCCCGATTGTAGCTGAGATAGGCTCCAGCGCCCCCCGCGACCCCAAAGGGAATAAACGATAGAAAATGGATGGATGGATGGTTGCATTTTTGCCTTGTCCGCCATTGAATATGGTGGCCAGCTCATGTCATTGCATCTTGGCTCTTTTACCTGTGCCTGGAATAGTTTTAGGTTCAAGTCCTTTCGTATGTTAAATTCTCCGGTTCAAGTCCTTTTGAATAATACGATAAAGATTTAGGTTCAAGTCCTTTTGTATGTTAAATTCTCTGGTTCAAGTCCTTTTGAATAATACGATAAAGATTTAGGTTCAAGTCCTTTAAAGATTACCGTGACGGGCTGCTTTACTGACGAGTAAGCAAATAGTCGGGTGTGGTTCGCCCTGGGGGTTTGGTCTCCCCTAAAAGAGTTCTAGGTTCAAGTCCTTTCGTATGATAAATTCTCGGGTTCAAGTCCTTTTGAATGATACGATAAAGATTTAGGTTCAAGTCTTTTCGTATGTTAAATTCTCGGGTTCAAGTCCTTTTGAATGATACAATAAAGATTTAAGTTCAAATCCCTTCGTATGTTAAATTCTCGGGTTAAAAACCTTTTGAATGATACGATAAAGACATTCCCGGGTTGCAGGTGGGGAATAAGAGACGCAGTGGCCACGGAGTTTGACGGGCAGGAATGTGATGGCGGTTGGGGAAAAAATGTGATGAATGTACTGTTGTCGACAATGAAATTAGCAGGTAGAGTTTAAAAAAAAAAAAAAAAAGAGAATGTTATTTCGAAAGGGTTAAGAGGGAGTTTACAACACTCGTAAAGTCGTGAACTCAAATGTTTGGTAAATTAAGAAAAGTAACTGGAAGTGTTATGGTAAAGTTTCCTAAAACACAAAAGTTCCTGCTCAAAGACTTCCACCAATGACCTATGCAAAACACATTTCTGACTTTGTACAACTGACATGGTACGGGTGCTTTGTGCATCCGTCAAAAAATCAGGCAGGAGGCAAGTGTCTGGGTAAGCTATCAGTTCCCTGGTGGTCTAGTGGCTGGGATTCGGCGCTCTCACCGCCGCGGCCCGGGTTCAATTCCCGGTAAGGGAAACATGGTCTAACCTGTTTGGGAGCAGTCAATTTACAATTGATTTCCACAATTCTCATATTTATGCTCATTAGATGCAAATCATTAACATTGACATTTTCAAAAAAGGCAACAGGAAAATTGTTCAACTAATCTTCAGCGTGGAAGTCTGCACAATGGGTGTTCTTATCATGACGTAAAAACAAAGAATCCAAGTGGAACTTAGCGGATACTTTTCACATAAAACACCCTAGATAGCAGAGGATAGTTTCGAACTATCGACCTCTGGGTTATGGGCCCAGCTTGATTCCGCTGCGCCACTCTGCTAACTGTCCATGCTCTCTAGCTTTATGGAGGTGTAGATTGAAATACCATCGCTTATGTTTTCCTGGTGAGAAACTTGTCTGTTTTCTGAGACGAAAATAATTTGTCCTTGTCAAATAGTACCAACGCACCCCAAAGTAGAGGCCTTTGTTTTTTCCGCAGAACTGGACTTCCAACAGTAGAGGTACCGACACTGTGGACTTCAAAACATTAAATTCTGACAAATTTGTCATTAATAAAAGGTTTAAATCTTTTCTAATCTTTTACATATATTCTTGGTTTCAAATTAATCCGCAATACTGAATTTGAGTCACTGACTCTAATAAAAATGTTTTCCTTTTTGATTTGGAGGAATGCAACAAACGGTAGTAAAGTACTATTATATCTGTAGGACTGTGCAGTATCTCTGGGTCCACGCTTCACAATTTTCAGAGAGGCATACTGTGGTCACTGCTCAAGGTTGAACAAGATGTTAATTGATGAAAACAAAACCATCTCCCCGTCAGGGAATCGAACGCTGGTCTTCCGCGTGACAGGCGGAGATACTGTCCACTATACTAACGAGGACTGCTTGTCCTGTGTTTCCTAAAGGACAAGCAAACGATCCAGGCTTATCCCTTCCATGCCACAACCAAAGTGATGCCATGTCATACGTTTGCCGTCTCATAATGCCGATAAATTGATCCTCTAAAACAAGTACAAGAAGGTTGTGTGGCCGAGTGGTCTAAGGCGCTGGATTTAGGCTCCAGTCTCTCAGGAGGTGTGGGTTCAAATCCCACCACTGCCATTTCTGTTCTGGTAATGCACTTGTATCTTTCCTGACCTAAGCAATATGACCCAGCTTGGTCCTCATTTGGAAAGCTTGTGGAAGTCGGGCCAAAACATTGGCTTTGGAGTTCTTTACGCTAGGAATGTGATCAAGAAGAACACAACCAGGGGTGAGGATGTGTGCAGTAGTCCAAATACAACACAAAATGAGTGAAAGTGTAAATACACCATGTTTTATCAACCTAAATCATTTTGTACAAATGCAGATTACAAAGGCTTTTGGTCTGACTTTCCCACACAGTTTTAAGGATGAAGCCCAAGCATAGTGAAAAAGGGTAGACTTTCCAAAAGAGAAGTGGATTCAGGAAGGTTCATGGCATCTTTGCCAGAAACAAAAACATATTCATCTTTAACATCAATTATTCAATATAGCAAAGGACAGTTTTGCTCCATTGACTTGGTATGGCTAAAAGGTGGACATGTATGTTTTTGTCAACCTGTCGTTCGAAGATCTGCTCCCCTACCTTCGACACTCAGGCCACTTGTATTTGTTCCTGTATTCGGATCACACCGCAGTGATGGCATGTATCGCTGGTCGGCACGGAGCGACTTGCAGGAGGGAGATGGCCTGTCTGGTGACATTGTGTGGAAACAACAACCTCTTCCTCAACACGGACTACACCAAGGAGTCAATAGAGGACATGAGAAGGGAACGTGTGTTCGCTCTTGTTAGAGTTGTGTACTTTTTCCACGTCCAAGTCCATATTCCTGCAGCAGTTTCCTTAGACACAACAGTTCCTGCTCAACCAATGACCTTTGCAAAACACATTTCTGACTTTGTACAACTGACATGGTACGGGTGCTTCGTAGAAAGATTAAATGCTGACAAATTTGTCAGTAAGAAAAGGTTCAATTCATTTCTAATCTTTTACATATATTCTTGGTTTCAAATTAATCCGCAATACTGAATTTGAGTCAGTGACTCTAATAAACAATTTTTCCTTTTTGAAAACTGAGAAGTGGTGGTGGTGGGGGGGGGGGGGGGGGGGGTAATGATATATAATTTTTTTGTCCTAAAAAATATAATCATGTGTGTAGACTGTGTTGATCTTTATTAATATATAATGTAGGAACCAGAAATGTTAATAACAGAAAGAAACAACCCTTTTGTGCGAATGAGTGTGAATGAGGATAAATGGGGGGGGGTTTGGGTTGGTGCCCTAATTGTAAGTGTATCTTGTGTTTTTATGTTGATTTAATAAAAACAAAACAAAAAAAACATTAAAATTTTTTTTTTTTATTTCTTGTGCGGCCCGGTACCAATCGATCCATGGACCGGTACCGGCCCGCGGCCTAGTGGTTGGGTGCCACTGTTCTATAGGACAAGCAAACAATCCAGGCTTATCCCTGCCACGCGACAACCAAATTGATGCCATGTCATATGTTTGCCTTCTCATAATGCCGATAAATTGATCCACTAGATCAGGTTTTTGAACGTTGTGTGGCCCAGTGGTCTAAGGTGTAGTATTCAGGTTCTGGTCTCTCAGGAGACGTGGGTTCAAATCTCACATCTGCATTTTGTTTTCTGGTAACGCACTTGTATCTTTCCTGACCTAAGCAATAAGGGTCATTTTTCTACTTCCAATCCATATTCCTGTAGCAGTTTCCTAAGACACAAAAGTTCCCGCTCAAAGACTGACTTTGTACAACTGACATGGTACGGGTGATTCATGCATCAGTCAAAAAAGCAGGCAGGAGGCAAGTGTCTGGGTAAGTTGTCAGTTCCCTGGTGGTCTAGTGGCTAGGATACGGCACTTTCACAGCCGCGTCCATTCACGATAAGGGATACACCGCTTAACCTGTCTGGGAGCAGTGAAGTTATAATAAATTTTTACAAATCTATGCTTTATGTTCATTAAAATAATTACAATAATAACAATATATAGTTATGACTGATATTTTCCACTGATGTTAATCCCATGTGCATCAACTAATCCCAATTTTACACGCTGATGTAAGGAAAACTTGACAGATTAAAAATAATTGTCTAATTGAATCATGACAGGAAATATGATTATTTAATTATTCATAATCTGGCCACTTTATTATTGAATTAGCTCTTTTTTGTAAAAAAAAAAATATATATATATTATTTAGGTTAGTTTATTTAAGGTATGTTCTTGATATGTTAATCCTATCTCTAAAAAGTTAAAAACCGAATTAGTTTTTAAACGTGTTTAAATGCTTGCATGTTTACATTGTAATAATTAGTTTTTAGTGCATTTAAGTGTGTGCGACATTGGGTTTTGGGTGGGATGGAGAGCCCTTCAGGATTTATGTGTATGGGGGCCCAGAATTTGGTGCTACACCTTTGGATGTTGACCTTTTGGCAGGCTTCTGAAAGTTCTGACCGTTTACAGGAGGTCTTGTACAAGCCAGAGAACAATCAGCATAGTCAGGATACTTCAGACTAGCGCTTCAGATGAACATTCTGTAACAGGTCCTGCCTTTCTTATTTCAGCAGTTCCAAAGTTGAATTCGAAAGTCTCCACTGTACATTGTTATTAGCCTTTGAAGACCGTTGACAGCTTGACAGTATCCATGGTAAACGCCTGTTATCAATGTGATCAATAACGTTGGCACGGCACCAATGACGAGCATTGTTCTCACAACAACAGGGGCAGAGCGGAGAAAGGCGTCTTTGTGGAGTCATCCCGACTGAATTGACAAGGCCTTTTACAGCCTTTGATACAGAGCCGGCTGCCTCGCACAATGGCTGGCATATACATTTGCAGATGTCGCCTGCAAAGCTCAAATGTCAACGCTTTTCACAAACAGCAAAAGGACAAATTGATTGACTCAGCTTTTGTTTTCTGACAAAATATTCATCGCGGACGACAAAACAAACAAACCAAAAAAAGCAGCAGAGAAGAGCCAGTCAACTTGTGCCATTTGCACTCATCTAAAGGGCAACCTTAAGAGCAGGCAGTTATGGGCAGTAACAAGCTACATGCAGCTAAGCTTTCTTAACTACATTTCCCAGTAGCTTGGCGGTAGCTTAGCTACTTTTTGAACAAATAAATAAATAATAGCTTTTCTTATAGCTTTGCTATTTCTAGAGCCATGTAGCTTGTAGTTTATATCAAAGCTACAAGCTACAAAGAGACAAAACGGACTGTGAATTCAAGCCCCTAGAAAATAAGGAGAAAATACATTGACCTGGATAAAAGAGAACATCCATACATACAGTCAGTGTGTGAATGTATGTGTGAATGGGTGAATGTGGAAATAGTGTCAAAGCGCTTTGAGTTCCTTAAAAAAGGTAGAAAAGCGCTACACAAGTATAACCCATTTAACCATTTTATTTTTTTACGTCTTTTCGTGTTGTCCTCGCCAGTTTCAGGTCCTAAATGGCTGTCAAAGTGTACCAACTTGTCAAAATACCTACTCAAACGTCTCATGTCCACGTGAGATGCATGATTTATGATCTAGAACAGGGGTGTCAAATGTACGGCCCGTACGAACACGTTTAACCGGCCCGCGGGATGAGTTTGCTAAGTATGAAAATGACACGAAATTTTTGAATGAAATAAACTGGTGTTCTAAATGTGTCCACTAGATGTCGCAATAGCAATTCTTTGTATCATTGTAGATTATGCTACATATGTAAAAAATAAAATAAACCACTGATGAACATTATCACATAATTTATTCAGTATAAATAATGACAAATAAAGATATAATACTATTAACCGCAACGTGTAAGTGTAGAAAAAACCTATCAACATTAAGATTTGTACATTTTCAGAATGTGCTTGTTCTATTTTTAAACAAAGAAAACAATCTGAAAATGTCTTTAATTTTAAGTTATCATGCCGTGATTTTACCAGTCCGGCCCACTTGCCAGTAAATTTTTCTCCATGGGTCCCCCGATCTAAAATGAGTTTGACACATCTACAAAGCCAGGATTGAACTTTAAGTCACAGTCTTTCTGGGATTGAACAAAAAACACAATGTAGAATAGAATAGAATAGAATAGAAAGTACTTTATTGATCCCTGGGGGAAATTCAGCACCACATTTCGCTCACAATACGCAATAAATACTATACAGCATTATTCACATGTGAATAATATAATTATATTATACATATATTCTACATTTAAGTGCAGTCAAGAAGGAACATATGCATTATACAGTCTTATGGCTGTCGGTATGAAGGACCTCCTGTGTCGTTCCGTGTTGCATTTTGGGAGTCTGAGCCTTCCACTGAACATGCTCATTCTCTCCGCCAGGTCCGAGTGTAGTGTACATGTAAACTCTTCTAGGTATCAAATACCTCCTTTGTCATGTCTACGTATTAATCCAGTGCTAACTCAACAAACCGTAAGAAACGGAGGTAAAAACTATTCAAAAGGGCTAAGTTCACTTTTCTCGTGTTTGACAAGAGATATTTTGGGTCAACGAGGGTGCCATGACGATGTGTTCGAAGCAGAAGACATAAAACGGCAGGTTTTAAGTTTCATGTGGGTCGAGGAGGAGGAGCCACATTCACCCTTTATGGTGTACCTCTTGCTTGGCCCCGATATAAACAGTTGTCTTGCCTAATAGAATTGCTATTGTGACATCCAGTGGACACATTTAGAACAGCAGTTTTTTTCGTAAATAAAAAAAAAAAGCAGCTAATTTTTATACTTGGCAAACTCATCACACGGGCCGGATAAAACCTGTTCGTTTGACACCCCTGACTTAGATTATGCGATTGAAAATCAGATCTCTCGAGTGACACCCACTGTAACTCCTTGTCTTTCATTATACTCACCACGAGTCGACCCCTTGCAGCCACTCCCACTCGTGTTGGCGTTGATGCTAAGGACAATGGACTTTTCAGCACTTGGTGTAAATAAAAGTTCATGTTTTAGCAGGACCTTAGTGGTCAACAATATTTTGTATTCAAATAAGTTATCAGTAATTACATAGCGGCCAAAATTATTGCGTTTCCTCCATCAGGGGCGATAATTAAAGGCCTACTGAAATGCGATTTTCTTATTTAAACGGGGATAGCAGGTCCACTCTATGTGTCATACTTGAACATTTCGCGATATTGCCATATTTTTGCTGAAAGGATTTAGTAGAGAACATCGACGATAAAGTTCGCAACTTTTGGTCGCTGATAAAAAAGCCTTGCCTGTACCGGAAGTAGCAGACGATATGCGCGTGACGTCACAGGTTGTGGAGCTCCTCACATCTGCACATTGTTTACAATCATGGCCACCAGCAGCGAGAGCGATTCGGACCAAGAAAGCGACGATTTCCCCATTAATTTGAGCGAGGATGAAAGATTTGTGGATGAGGAAAGTGAGAGTGAAGGACTAGAGGGCAGTGGGAGCGATTCAGATAGGGAAGATGCTGTGAGAGGCGGGTGGGACCTGATATTCAGCTGGGAATGACTAAAACAGTAAATAAACACAAGACATATATATATACTCTATTAGCCACAACACAACCAGGCTTATATTTAATATGCCACAAATTAATCCTGCATAACAAACACCTCCCCCCTCCCGTCCATATAACCCGCCAATACAACTCAAACACCTGCACAACACACTCAATCCCACAGCCCAGAGTACCGTTCACCTCCCCAAAGTTCATACAGCACATATATTTCCCCAAAGTCCCCAAAGTTACGTACGTGACATGCACATAGCGGCACGCACGTACGGGCAAGCGATCAAATGTTTGGAAGCCGCAGCTGCATGTGTACTCACGGTACCGCGTCTGCGTATCCAACTCAAAGTCCTCCCGGTAAGAGTCTCTGTTGTCCCAGTTCTCCACAGGCCAATGGTAAAACTTGACTGTCATCTTTCGGGAATGTAAACAATGAAACACCGGCTGTGTTATCCGGCACAACAGTCAGGGGGTGCATTCTACGTCGGTGGTGCGTTATCCGGCACAACACCTGCCGCAATACATCGCTTCCCACCTACAGCTTTCTTCTTTGCTGTCTCCATTGTTCATTGAACAAATTGCAAAAGATTCACCAACACAGATGTCCAGAATACTGTGGAATTTTGCGATGAAAACAGACGACTTAATAGCTGGCCACCATGCTGTCCCAAAATGTCCTCTACAATCCGGGACGTCACGCGCAGGCGTCATCATACCGAGACGTTTTCAGCAGGATATTTTGCGCAAAATTTAAAATTGCACTTTAGTAAGCTAACCCGGCCGTATTGGCACGTGTTGCAATGTTAAGATTTCATCATTGATATATAAACTATCAGACTGCGTGGTCGGTAGTAGTGGGTTTCAGTAGGCCTTTAAGGTAAAAGTTTCTCCCTCTGGCCTTCAGGACCTATAACTAAAACCTCCGTTTGGTCCTGATTGAGCTGTAGGAAATTCACTGCCATCAATGACCTAATGCAGGGGTGTCAAACTCATTTGAGATCAGGGGCCACATGGAGAAAAATCTACTCCCAAGTGGGCCGGACTGGTAAAATCACGGCACGATAACTTAAAAATAAAGACAACTTCAGATTGTGTGAGGAACTCGCATGACTGCCGTTTTAGTGACCCCAAGATGCAGGAACCAGCAGATTTGATTTACTCAAAACAGAAATGAAGCAGTCTCACATGTAAACTTTCCACAACATGAAGTGATCTTTGATCTTCGAGGAGCGCTCGAGACAAGCATAAATACAACATATGCTGATTGGCTGCAGGTGTGGACCAGCTGCCAATCAACAGCAGGTGAGTGAACAAACACAGTGCTCAGCAAAACAAGCAGGAAGTGGAAACCAAAATAAGAGCACTGATGGGAAGTAAATACAAAAACAAGGAAACAAACAGAAATGAAGTGACAGATCGTCACAGATTGTTTTCTTTGTTTAAAAATAGAACAAGCGCATTCTGAAAATGTATAAATTATAAATGTTGCGTTAAATAGTATTCTATCTTTATTTGTCGTTATTTATACTGAAAAAAATTATACGATATTATACTTATTCGTGTTAATTTTCAATCTATCAAGATAAAAAAATAATATCTGTCATGTCTGTGTAATCATGTTTTGTTTTAAGTCATGTTTTGTTTAGTTATTGGACTCTTTAGTTTCTGGCTTTTCACTCCCTTGTCTTGTTTCCATGATTACCCATTAGTTTCACCTGTTCCACGTTTGGACTCATTGTGCACTCTTGTTTGTCACCATAGCAACCCATTAGTTTTCACCTGTCACGTCACGCACCTGTTTCACGTTTTGAGTCACGCACCTGTTTTCGTTAATCATGTCTGTAGTATTTAAGTTCATTGTTTTTCAGTTTGTCTTGCTGGTGACATCCCCACATTTATGCTCGGCACATTTCTGACTCTTTTTTCATGTCCATCGTTCACGCTGCTCCTTTTTGTCCATGCCAAGTAAGTTTTGTTTATTATTGCCACAGTTAGTGTTTTTTGTTGTTCATAGTTTATAGTGTATTTATAGTGTTTAAATAAAAATGTACCTTCATTCCCGTCTCGCCCGAGCCAACTAAACCCCAGGACCAAGTCATGACAATATCAAAATCAAATTACAGGATGTTATTTATGTAGTTTCGTATTGTGAGACACATGTACTAACCCCGGTACCACCGTGCTGCCCTATGTAGCATCATCCATCCATCCATCCATTTTCTACCGCTTGTCCCGTTCGGGGTTGCGGGGGTGCTGGAGCCTATCTCAGCTGCACATGGGCGGAAGGCGGGTTACACCCTGGACAAGTCGCCAACTCATCGCAGGGCCAACACAGATAGACAGACAACATTCACACTCACATTCACACACTAGGGACCATTTAGTGTTGCCAATCAACCTATCACCTGGTGCATGTCTTTGGAGGTGGGAGGAAGCCGGAGTACCCGGAGGGAACCCGCGCAGTCATGCAAACTCCACATTGAAAGATCCCGAGCCCGGGATCGAACCCAAGACCTTCGTATTGTGAGGCACACGTACTACCCCCATAACCACCGTGCTGCCCTATGTAGCATCATCTAAAAAGATAAAAATAATTGCTATAGCGACACGAGTGAGGGAAGAGTGGATCGTGAGATCGACAGGCGTATCGGTGCGGCATCTTCAGTAATGCGGACGCTGTATCGATTCGTTGTGGTGAAGAAGGAGCTGAGCCGGAAGGCAAAGCTCTCAATTTACCGGTCGATCAACGTTCCCATCTTCACCTATGGTCATGAGCTTTGGGTTATGACTGTAAGGACAAGATCACGGGTACAAGCGGCCGAAATGAGTTTCCTCCGCCGGGTGGCAGGGCTCTCCCTTAGAGATAGGGTGAGAAGCTCTGTCATCCGGGGGGAGCTCAAAGTAAAGCCGCTGCTCCTCCACATCGAGAGGAGCCAGATGAGGTGGTTCGGGCATCTGGTCAGGTGTTTAGGGCACGTCCGACCGGTAGGAGGCCGCGGGGAAGACCCAGGACACGTTGGGAAGACTATGTCTCCCGGCTGGCCTGGGAACGCCTCGGGATCCCTCGGGAGGAGCTGGACGAAGTGGCTGGGGAGAGGGAAGTCTGGGCTTCCCTGCTTAGGCTGCTGCCCCCGCGACCCGACCTCGGATAAGCGGAAGAAGATGGAAGGATGGATAGATGGATGGGCTATTGCGACATCTAGTGGACACATTTAGAACAGCTGTTTCTTTAATTCCAAAATTTCGGCTCATTTTTATACTAAGCAAACTCATCCCGCAGGCTGGATAAAACCTGTTCGCGGGCCAAATCAGACGGTATGTTTGACAGCCCTGACCTAATGTCTTAAATGCAGTTAAAAATGTTTTCTGCATATCCAGGCCCCAAAACAACTTGGTTGAATATCCCTGATTTAGTGCCAAAAAATGACACTTTCTGTCTTAGCTGTTTGCCACACGTCTCCTCAGCATGTTCAATAGCTTGTGATCATTTCGATTGGACGGCTGCTGCACATTGTGTCTGCCTCTTCACACGCTGTCATCCCCTTTAAAAATGTGCCATTAATTTCCAGCCTCTGCAATTTTCTCCTACAGGAACTGAAAAGACGGCAAAGAAAAGGGGAGAAGAAGATGACAAAGACAAAATTGAACTCTCTTCTTTCTCTTATTATCGCACAAAATAGACCAGCGATAATTTTCCTGCCATTGGTTTACTGCTAAAAGCCCATTTTGACGTCAAGCTTTGCAAAGAAAGCCATAAAGAAACCTTTTCAGAGCTTCTGAATGAGACCAGGGAGGAGGGAAAGGATCCCTTTGGGATGCTGCGACCGAGCGGCTCTTTTTATTTTCTTTTGCTCTGCTAATCAAATGGAGCTGAAATGAAAATGGAGTTTTCTATGAAAATGGGGGCCCTTTGTTGGCTTTGCGAGGCTGGTAATTCATAAACAATAAGCCTACTTCTTTTGTTTGGGGTATAATATATTCGTGCTGCTCTGAAAGAGCTCTTTTCACACACACACACAAACACACACACACACACACACACACACACACACACACACACACACGCTCAGACTGAAGCGAAGGGTAAAAGCCAAAGCGTGGCGACTGGAGAAGAGAGGAGGAGAGAGTATAAAAGGAGGCAGAGAGGCAGACTTTTCATTCATCCTTTTGGCTGAGAGAAGACAGGACGACTTCTCGACTCTCAATTCGCCAACATCTTCAATCTTCTCATACGTTATTGGCAGTCGGACCTACCAACAGGTCACTGCATGGACCACCTTTATGATCTTTCAATCCTCTTGGAAGACAACAAGACGGACCCGTGATGTCAAGAAGAATGACACACACAACACTTATCATGCTGGAATGACCCTAAGAGGAACATGTTAAAGTTAAGGATTCTTATTTCCCAATATAAAGGAAAGTTTCTAAGGATTAACTGTCATCCATGGGAGATGTTTCTTAATAGGAACCGACAAATAGAAGGAAGAATACATTTGACATGGCTATCAACAGATATGGCGGGTAAGTTCAGCTCCTTTTACAGTTCATGTTGCTTGGAAACTTTCCCGGTGTCTTTATGACAGCTGATGATTTTTTTGAATGTATAATACGTTCCGACACTTTCCCTCTCAGATACAACTTTTTTTTTTTTTGGTCCTGTCTAGCTACTCAGGCAAATCATATAGTTGATGTAGATGCCCATATCGGCTGTACACATTTACTTTACAAAAGAGAAGTGTGGGATACTTCTCTTGTTGCCTTATTTGCATTTGACTTTATTAAATGGATTTATATTATTGTTTGGTGCAGCCGGGCCGGAGAAGGAGGGGACAGAAAGAAGAAAAAAAGGAAGTCAGAGGGGGAATTTGCGGGGACAAGAGGGGGATAAGACAGAGAGACAACAACAACAGCAAACACAACAATAACAACAACAACAACAACAACAGAACAACATCAGCAAATAGGATATGTACAAATATGATGGTAAAAGTGATAGCAAAGGAGCAGTTAGTGAAATAAATAATAACACAGAAATGACAATGAACATTTTTACACTACAAATGGAGCAATACATATACACATAGAAATAGCACTATTGATAATGAATAATAACAATAATTACCTCTATTATCAACAATACCATTGATCAAATGCAACAATACATATGCGTAATGATAACAAAGAAAGCAGATAAATGGAGGGGAAGAAAGAGAAGTCAACTATATTAACCTTGTAGATTGTTATAGTAACAATAGCTTATAAGCTTTGTCAGTGTGCCATGTGTTACCCAGTTTCCCGTTGGGCAACAACTCTCAGATAAAACTAAATCAGGGGTGCATAAACTTTTTCCACTGACGGCCGCACACTGAAAAATTAAAGCATGCAGGGGCCACTTTGATATTTTTCATTTTCAAAACTAATACAATATATATTGTAACCCTTGGGGCTTCCCTCAATTTTGGTGAAGGTTAAAAGAGTGTCATTATTAAAGTGTTAAAAATAAGTCATATATTTTTTTTTTTTTTTTTTTACTTTTAAATATCTGTAGAGCAAATTCGTTGACCTAAAGTTAAAAAATGTTTAAAAAAAATAAATATGATTTTATATAGGAAAAACACAAAATATATAGTATTTTTCCCCAAAAATTTTTAAAAGTGGAATATTTGACGTGAAGTAATTAGAGGCCTGATTAGGAAAGTAATTCAATAAAACAACGACCGTTTAAAAAAAAAATCAGACTTTAGGTCTTGGGGTTCCAAAGGCCCACTCTCATAAAAGTGTTAAATATAAGTCATATATCAATATACCGTATTTTACGGGTATTTAAGCCACACCCACAACATTTTAGAAGAAAACAATATTTTCCATATCTGAGCCTCACCGGACTATAAGCCGTATATATGCATTGTGAAATGAGTTATTCAAACTAAGAGATTTTTTAAATATTTATTTACACACATTATTCTTTCCAAACGGTGCCTGTAACACGGCAGTAAAATGGTGGATTAAACAAAACAGAAGTCATCGCCATGGACCCACTCCCTGCAGAAGCTACATCTCCTATCAGCTAAACAAACTCAATAACTCCAGGTTGACGTCTTGGTGAATCTGTGAAACTGAAACAATACAAAAAATAATGCCATTGTAAGTTAATAATACTAAAACAGATGCTTGTAAACATGTTAGCATATTAGCGAATGCTAACGATACTAGCTTAATTACATTACGATACCACATACAAACATGCATGAAAACACTATCAAACATGTGACGGTTTAGTAAGTATGAATTGTTTTAGTTGTATTGTAAAACTTACAAACGTTGCTTGGAGTGATGAACGAAAAAACCATACAGGTAGAAACGCTATTGATGACTTGTGGACGGAATGGCACTTGTACTTCCGGTTCAAGGCACTAAACAGAAGGAAATACTGTTGACCAGGCCTGGGCAATTATTTTGACTTGAGGCTCAGTCACATTGAGAGAAAAAAAAGGTGTCTGGGAGGCCGGTGTGCGTATAATATATATATATATATATATATATATATATATATATATATATATATATATATATATATATATATATATATATATATATAAATTTAAAAATACATATATTTATATATATATATATATATATATATATATATATATTTTTTTTTTTAATAAATATATATACATACATACAAATACAATAATGTCTGATAAAAAGTAATGACAGACTACCTATATATATATGTATATATATATATATACATACACCGGTGAATTGAATGATGAATGATAGGTGGTGGTCGGAGGGGCCGTTGGCGCAAATTGCAGCCACGCTTCCGTCAGTCTACCCCAGGGCAGCTGTGGCTATGAAAGTAGCTTACCACCACCAGGTGTGAATGAATGTTGGGTTCTACATGTAAAGCGACTTTGGGTACTTAGAAAAGCGCTATATAAATCCCAGTTATTATTATATATATATATATATATATATATATATATATATATATATATATGTATGTGTGGGGAAAAAATCACAAGACTACTTCATCTCTACAGGCCTGTTTCATGAGGGGTTCCCTCAATCATCAGGAGAATCTCCTGATGATTGAGGGAACCCCTCATGAAACAGGCCTGTAGAGATGAAGTAGTCTTGTGATTTTTTTTCCCACACATACATATATTGCGCTCTACTACGGTATCGAGCACTATTTTTTGGATAACCTTATTAAGACATATATATATATATATGACAGACCACCTATATATATATATATATATATATATATATATATATATATATATATATATATATATATATATATATATATATATATATATATATACATATATATATATATATATATATACATATATATATATATATATATATATATATATATATAGGTGGTCTGTCATTACTTTTTATCAGACATTATTGTATTTGTATGTATGTATATATATTTAAAAAAAAAAAAAAAAAAATATATATATATACATATATAATATATATATATATATATATATATATATAAATATATATATATGTATTTTTAAATATATATCAATATATATATATTTTTTTAATATATATTAATATATATACATATATATATATACACATACAAATAAAATAATGTCTGATAAAAAGTATTGACAGACCACCTTACTCAATGAGACACCCAGAATGTACATAAAAATAAAGAATGTTGGATTCACAATATATTGATAAAAGACTGAATATTAACATATATACGTCAACATCTTTTACAATGAAGTGAAACGCAAAAGAATGCAACAAACACAGCAAAATATGAACGCCCTAATAAAACGCAAATATAATTTTTCTACAGAAATATGTTGTAAAAATCTGCTTCCTCGTCTGTCCCAAACACTCGTGTTTCACAATGGCCGTTCTGCAAACACTCTGCGGAAACAAACTGCTTGGTGCCTCGTATGAGCTGCAATGACGCCGATTACCGTAATAACTCGTATACCAGTCTAAAACACAGCTTCCAACCATTGAAATACTTTCTATAGTTAAAAACGTACAGTAATTTGAAATATGCACTGTTCATCATAATGGCAGCTATAGTTTTGATGTTAGAGGTCTAAAAAAATTATTTGGAAATGTCTGGCGGGCCGGATTGAAAATCTTAAATTGCCGTAATTTGCTCAGGTCTGCTGTAGACCTTCAACCCGCAGCACCTGCAGTGAGCAAACTCGTCCAAAAGATGGCACCATGGCACAAACAAAAACACACCTTTTCAGTGTCTCTGTCTGTGTTTTATGAAAACTATTTGTTGATTACAAAACATTCATGAAAATCCATAATCTAGCCGCACCGTTTTATAGGCCGCAGGGTTCAAAGCGCAAGGAAAATGTTGCGGTTTATAGGAAAATTCTGTATCTTATTTTTACTTTTAACGCTTAAACCTCTAAATGAACTTCAGATCCATCCATTGATTATACGTTTTTAAAATTTTTTTGAGCAAAGACAGTTTTAAAGTAAAAACCTGCATACATGGCAGCTTTGTGTTTTTTTTTAGCAAAGACAGTTTTAAAGTAAAAACCTGCATACAGGGCAGCTTTGTGTTATTAGTGTCAATATTGCAACTTTTGTGGTTACATTACACGTTTGCTCTTTTATGCCACTTTTTCATGTTTTCTTTTGTAAAATTATTTACCGTTAAAAAATTACATGTGGGCTGCAAATCGCCCCCGGGCCACAAATGGGACGCCCCTGCACTAGATGTTCCACCTATAACATATTAAAACTAATTAAAGGGCATGAGCTAAAAAAAAAATCGAACATTTAAAGGTGATACATAAATAATATATAATTTATTGCAAATGTTTATTTTTTGTTTTGTTTTGTTTGTTTGTTTTTTAAATCTGTTTTAAAATTCATCACAAAACACGCTCGTCTAAGCAAATTCGACTTGGGCTGACAAGCTGCAGTTTGAAAGATTGTCCGCTAGATGGCAGAAAACCCTAACAAATAATAATAGAAAGCAAAGACACTTAATTTAAGGGACTTGCTATCGTCCAGCAAGCACACGTAACAGTTTATAGTTTTGACATTTAATTAGCCTATATGATATTTAGGATGTTGTAAAAACAGACATATTTGATGACAATGTATGGTCAATCCATCACTGATTATTAGCTTTACATAACTTCTAAAAAGTCAAATGCTAAATTGAAACCAACAAATAAACATATTCTAGCAAAAAAAAAGGAGAACATTTGAAAATTCCCTGTCATGTCGTCACTTTGACTCATGTTATTGTTTTTTTATTTTCGTGTCTATGTGTTTTTAACATGATATTGTCCGTCTACGTAAATGAGGAACTCTGTCATAATCTGGTTTATTTTACAGCTTTAAATAAGATTGTTCATTAATGTGCATTTTTCCTGAGCAAATAAATTTGAATTTGAAGTAACAAAGCAATAAATGTAGCTTGGAAAAAGTTTCAAGGAAGTTTCAACGGTAGGGTGCGTATGTACTAGAATGTACCACAAGAGGTCGCTAAAGCTCCGTCTAAAACGAAGTTAAATGAGGCCTGAACAATTGATGATATTTTAATGCGGGAGTATTCAAACCTTGTCCACTGTGGGTCACACTCTGAAAAATCGAAGCATGTGAGGACCATCCGTATTGTTTGGTTTTAGTAAATAAAATGTTACAATAAATATGTATTTGCTGAATTATGGTGCTTGATTGGGGACCTAATAACAATTTTGTTTGCAGCAAAAATTTGGCGCAATTCCTTAATTAACATTTTACATGCTACTCCTCATGCAAAATGTGGCACCCCACGCACACTGACTGATCAGCCTAAAGCAGGGGTGTCCAAATGATTTTTTTCCCCAGCGATGGCCGCATACAGAAAATTTGAAGAATGCGGCTAACTCCCTTGAGATATTTCAATCAATCAATCAAAGTTTATTTATATAGCCCTTAATCACAAGTGTCTCAAAAGGCTGCACAAGCCACTACGACATCCTCGGTTCAGATCCCACATCAAGGCAAGAAAAAACTCAACCCAGTGGGATACAATGACAAACCTGGGAAGGGATTGCAGATGTGGGGATATTTAATTTCTTCGTATTCAATTCTTAAACGATATTTAGGGGTGCTGAAAAAAATCGATTGACATCCAAAGCATAATTTTTTCCTTTCTAAATCGATTCACAATTTTGATCAAATAATCCATCCATCCATTTTCTACCGCTTGTCCCTCTCGGGGTAGTGGGGGGTCTGGGGCCTATCTTTGATTTTTAAATGTATTTAAAAACCAAAAAATATATGTTTTTTAGGCCATCTCCACACTTTCTTACGGTGCTTGTATGCCATATGCCTGCAGCCAATATAAACGATCATTTAAATATAATTCATATACCAAATAATATATTGGGAAAATCGGTTTGAATCGACAATTTTCTTAAAATTGAGAATCGATTCTGAATCTAATCGTCACCCCAAGAATTGGAATCAAATAGTGAGTTGTTGAAAGATTAAAATCCCTACTATTATTATTATTATAATTTACTAATTCAGGGTAAACCCCACCTAACCTTATCCTTGTCCACACACACACACACACACACACACACACACACACACACACACACGCACACACACACACACACACAATAGTCATACCCCCTGCCCCCCTCCGTCCGCCAGCGCAACGCATGCGCGGAAAATGCGCATGTCATAGTCACCTACAGTGTTGCTTTGTGTGCAAGTTCTTAAATTTAACTTATCTGAACAATATCCAGTGTTGCGGTATTTCAATGAACTGGAATCCAGTGTGCTGTATGGCCCTATTGTAGTGAATCACACCTGGGACATCATAAATTAATCAAATCTTTAATGGACACATGCATACTTGCCAACCTTGAAACCTCCGATTTCGGGAGGTGGGGGTAGGGGTGGGGTGGGGGGCGTGGCTAAGAGGGGAGGAGTATATTTACAGCTAGAATTCACCAAGTCAAGTATTTCATATATATATATATATATATATATATATATATATATATATATATATATATATATATATATATATATATATATATATATATATATATATATATATATATATATATATATATATTAATAAGAAATACTTGACTTTCAGTGAATTCTAGCTATAAATATATATTTATTTTATTGTATATATATATATATATATATATATATATATATATATATATATATAAAAGAAATACTTGAATTTCAGTGTTCATTTATTTACACATATACTTGTTGAGTTAAGGGTTGAATTGTCCATCCTTGTTCTATTCGCTGTCACTATTTTTCTAACCATGCTGAACACCCTCTCTGATGATGCATTGCTGTGTGGCACGCACAAAAGTGCTGTCATCAAATGCACTAGATGGCAGTATTGTCCTGTTTAAGAGTGTCACAACATTGCTGTTTATGGCAGACGAACTGCTTTATGGTAGACCAAAACGTGACTGCTGTTGTTGTGTGTTGTTACCGCGCTGGGAGGACGTTAATGAAACTGCCTAACAATAAACCCACACAAGGAACCAAGAACTCGCCCTCGATCATTCTACAGTTATAACGTCATTGGGCAGGCACACCGTTTATATTGTGGGAAAGCGGACTCAGGTCCGCATGGACCTGAGTCCGCCTGAATTTCGGGAGATTTTTGGGAGATAATTTGTCCCGGGAGGTTTTTGGGAGAGGCGCTGAATTTCGGGGGTCTCCCGGAAAATCCGGGAGGGTTGGCAAGTATGGGACACATGAAAGTAAATAATATGATCAAGAACATTTTACAACAATCAATCTAGGGATCCAGATATCTGGTCAGGACACTCCTCACTCTTTTGCCTTCACCTTCATTGTCCATTCCTTTTTGGTGACTTTATATACTCTGGACCTAGACGTTGAGTCCGCGACAATAACTGATACAGTCTGCTTTGCCAGTCCAAAACCATTCGCCGTTTTCCGTAGTCTTCCCTCGACGGCCAGGTAATACAAAGCACACGCTACCTTTTTTTTTCTAATCACATCTACGGGAGCCCTCATTCTCGTTGTCTCTCCTTCGACAAATGAATTAAGTTTTTCGGTCAATAGAATCACAGCTGACCTGGACATTGGAAAGTTCTCTTGCCGTCTGAGAAGTGTTGTATCCCAAATAGCTGCAATCGCTTTCTCTTAAGGTATTCATGTGTGATTTCCACAAGCGTCTGTACAGACGGAAGGAGATGTCTGGATGACTCGCCTTCATATTTCCAGCGGTAAGCTCCGAGTTACGAAACCACTTTATTAGGAAGCTGGATGTGGCGCGTTCTTTCTGATGTCACTTCCTGTGTGGGACGCGGTCTTTCTGGCGTCACTTCCTCTCCGAACTCAGTTTGTAAACGATCAATGAGTCCATACAATAAATACAATAATGTCCGAGGAGAGGGACCTTAAACGATAGTTTAGTGTGGCTGAAACGGGGCTTAGGCTAAATAATTATTTGTTTAAGGCAGGGGTGTCAAACTCAAATAAAGAGTGGGCCAAAATGTAAAACTGAACAAAGCCGCGGGCCAAGGTTGAACAAATTAACCTTTTAATAGGGACCCAAACAAGTTTTGCATTGAATATTGAACAAGCAAGGCTTATATAACTTTATAGTGACATGCAAAATCCAGTTTCAATAATAATAATAATAATTAAAAAATATCAATGGCATATCAAATAAAATTTTAATAAAAATGAAATGCCTCTTTTCTATTTGCAGCCTTCTGAGGTAAAAATCAAAATAAACTTTTTCCACAGGCTAACAATAAATTTGAAAATAAAATAACAATAATGAATGAATCAAACATTCAAGCCTTGAAGTAGCAAGAGAAAGTGCTGTAACACTGAATATGGAACAAGCAACGCTTATATAACTTAATAGTGCAAAATCAACTTTCAAAAAACAAACGAAAAAACATCAATGGTATATTTTAAAAAATTTCAATAAAACATTGAATGCCTCTTTTCTATTTGCAGCCTTCTGAGGTAAATATCAACATTAACTTGGTGGGGGGAGGCGGGGTTTAGGGGTGTATATTGTAGCATCCCGGAAGAGTTAGTGCTGCAAGGTGTTCTGGGTATTTGTTCTGTTGTGTTACGGTGCGGATGTTCTCCCAAAATGTGTTTGTCATTTTTGTTTGGTGTGGGTTCACAGTGTGGCGCATATTTGTAACAGTGTTAAGGTTGTTTATACGGCCACCCTCAGTGTGACCTGTATGGCTGTTGACCAAGTATAAATTGTATTCACTTGTTTGTGTGTAAAAGCTGCATATATTACGTGACTGGGCCGGCACGCTGGTTGTACGGAGGAAAAGCGGACGTGACGACATGTTGTAGAGGACGTTGAAGGCAGTGCCTTTAAGGCACGCTTCTAATAATGTTATCCGGGTGGAAATCGGGAGAATGGTTGCCCCGGGAGATTTTCGGGAGAGGCACTGAAATTTGCGAGTCTCCCGGGAAAATCGGGAGGGTTGGCAAGTATGAGTATTAGCGGTGAATGCGGTGTTACAGCAGCATCGTCGCTGTATAATACCGGCGGGCCAGCTCTAATATTAATTTGATATTGCCTCAAGGGCCAAATGAAATTACACGGCGGGCCAAATTTGGCCCGCGGGCCAGAGTTTGACACCCATGGTTTAAGGGGTTATCCGGCTTAGTTTGGACATAGTTTAAAACCATTTTAAAGTGCTTTAGCACACTCAAAAACTCCCCATGACCTGCAAGAAATATATAGACGTTAAATACGACAGGACACAGGGAAATTACCGCATTGGTCGTGGGCCATTTTGGTTGTCAGGTCCAATTTTGGGCAACTTTTTTTTTGTTTCATGTAATGTGCTTATTTTTTCTGAATAATGTGTCGCGGGCAAATGGACACCTCAGGTCTAAAGGGAGGGGCGGCCCTGAAAAACTTAATAAGACAAACCTTTCTGTCAGCTTTGAGTTATGGTGTAATTAGTGTTATTAGTACTAATATTTCAACTGTGTCTCCTTCCATTAGGCCTTTATGCTGCTTTGCTTGATTTGACTTTTTACAATATTCCACAGGCCAATAAAAAATTCTAGCCGTACTTTAGAACAGTGGCCCCCAACCACCGGGCCGTGGCCCGGTACCGGTCCGTGGCCCGTGGCCCGGTACCGGTCCGTGGATCGATTGGTACCGGGCCGCACAAGAAAAAAAATAATAAAATAGAAATATATATATATACATTTTTTTTTTTTTAAATTAAATCAACATAAAAAACACAAGATACACTTACAATTAGTGCACCAACCATAAAAACCTCCCTCCCCCATTTACACTCATTTACACTCATTCGCACAAAATGGTTGTTTCTTTCTGTTATTAATATTCTGGTTCCTACATTATATATCAATATATATCAATACAGTCTGCAGGGATACAGTCCGTAAGCACACATGATTGTATTTCTTTATGACAAACCCCCCCGCCCCCCGGTCCGTGGGACAAATATTCAAGCGTTGATCGGTCCGCAGTTACAAAAAGGTTGGAGACCACTGCTTTAGAACACACCTGTTTGAGAGGATTTGTTCTGCATACTCAATAATGGTACATGATCATCATTTTACGACACAACATGACAATAAATATGCTTGCGTTATTTTGTTTTCACACATTAACACAAACCGCTGATTTCACTTTGTGATTCATAATTGTTTATTAAATAAACCAGGAGTGCCCAAAATTTGTGGCCCCCACCAAATGTTTCAATGGCCATGTCAAAAATACCATAAGCTGATATGGAGGCTGCTTTTTTTCTTTTAAACAAATCTATATACTGTGTTTGTTTTGAAAGTGACAGATATCAGAACGGACTATGCATCCTTACAAATACCACACTTGATTTAAAGCAAGGGTGTCAAACTCATTTTAGCTCAGGGGCCGCATGGAGGAAAATCTATTCCCAAGTGGGCTGTAATGGTAAAATCATGGCATGATAACTTACAAATAAAGACAACTCCAGGTTGTTTTTCTTTGTTTTACTTTGGCCAAAAACAGAACAAGCACATTATGAAAACGTACAAATCACAAATAATCGTCTGGACAAAACATTTAAAGTTTGTTGAAAATTCTGAGGAAATTGGTGCAGCTTCAAAAACACAATGAGCTTCGACTTGGTCTCAGTGTATCTACAAAGCCAGGATTAAACTTTAAGTCACACTCTTTCTGGGATTGAATCTAGTGCTTAATTTAACAAACCGTAAGACACGGAGTTAAAAACTACTCAAAAGGGTTAAGTTCACTTTTCTTGTGTTTGACAGAGACATTATGGGGGAGTAAGGGTGCCAAATGACGATGTGTTCAAAGCTAACTTGCCAACCTTGAGACCTCCGAATTCGTGAGATGGGGGGGGGGGGGGGGGGGTGTGTTGGGGTTCAGGTGGATGGGGTTGGGGGGGAGGGGTTTGGTGGTAGCGGGGGATGTATATTGTAGCATCCCGGAAAAGTTATCGCTGCAAGGGCTTCTGGGTATTTGTCCTGTTGTGTTTATGTTGTGTTACGGTGCGGATGTTCTTACGAAATGTGTTTGTCATTCTTGTTTGGTGTGGGTTCACAGTGTGGCGCATATTTGTAACAGTGTTAAACTTGTTTATACGGCCACCCTCAGTGTGACCTGTATGGCTGTTGATCAAGTATGCCTTGCATTCACTTATTGTGGCTACCCCTGTGGTAAATTTTAAATGTGCTTTATAAATAAAGTTGATTTGATTGTGTGTGTAAAAGCAGCATATATTATGTGAATGGGCCTGCACGCTGTTTATATGGAAGAAAAGCGGACATGACGACAGGTTGTAGAGGACGCTAAAGGCACGCCCCCAATATTGTTGTCCGGGTGGAAATCGGGAGAAATTCGGGAGGGGCGCTGAAATTCGGGAGTCTCCCGGGAAAATCGGGAGGGTTGGCAAGTATGGTTCAAAGCAGAAGACATAAAACGGCAGGCTTTAAGTTTCATGTGGGTCGAGGAGGAGGAGCCACAGTATAAACCGTTTGTTTGCCTGACAGAATTGCTATTGTGACATCCAGTGGACACATTTAGAGCAGCAGTTTCTTATGTAAAAAAAAAAAAAAAGCAGCTAATTTTTATACTTGGCAAACTTATCACGCGGGCCGGAAAAAAACTGTTCTTACGTTTGACACCCCTGATTTAAACAAATTAAATCAATTCCCCCTGACCACTTGTTATTTTAATTGCAGGGGGCTTTATGTGTTTCATTTGGACATAATGCTGTTTGGGATTTATAGAGCATGCAGCAACATATTTTCCATAGGTGATGTTCAAAACAGTAATGTGTTGTATTTTGCTATTTTCTGATTCAATTCAAACCGTTTGACACCATTTTACTTGTTCAGTTGGGCGCATATTCAAAGTAAAATTCCTTGTTCAGGGTTTAAATGCAATGTTTGATAGAGGAAAAGGCCAAGGGCAACAAAGCCAAAACAAACAGCTTTACTGCAGAATTCAGCAAGACAACAAGATCTGCCACCCACACCACTGCACTGAAATATAGTTTCTATAAATAAAGCTAAATACATAAGTGGCGTGCAGCGTTTCAAACGCCAAGACCGGTGCAATACAAGAGCCTTCCTGCGGACTTAGCTGCCTCAAAGTGCCAGGCTGCAATCAAAGCGTGTTAATGTGATGGATATCCTGCATTCATCCTCCGTGTGGTAAACACGGGCTCGCAGCACTAAGCTGACGCTCTCAACTGCACTGACAAATACGGCTGTATTTTGCTTCAAGCGCATGTTGCAATAACACTTTGTACGCCGTTTGTTCTCTCTTCAGCCTCAAGACGACTACAGCAAGTCACCTGAGGTCATGCAATTGCAGGTTTAACAAGGGTCACGGATAATTAGCCTGCTTTGGACGGCACGTGTGGAGTCATTTTTCTCTTCATAGAACAATTTCATTGGTGCAAATGGTGACTTGCTCAAGGACACGCTTGTCTTTTTGCTCCATTGTGGTTCTTTTTTCATAAAGGAAAAGCTGCAATCCATATAATCACACAACAGACGGTGGCAATAGAAAGTGAACACACCCAAATTACGACACGGCTTTTTTATGTAAATTATGTAATAATAAAGTTTGCAAAAAAAGGAACACACCCCAATTAAAACAGCGTTTTTATGTAAATGATGTGGAAAAAAATAAGTATTTTTTTTAAATTTTTTTTAAACATCCCAATTAAAACACAGGTTTTTTTTTGTCAATTATGTAAAAAAAAAACAACAACTTTAAATTGCAAAAGTGAACACAGCACTATTAAAACAGTGTTTACTACAAATTATGTTTAAAAAAATAAAACATTAGAAAGCAGAAAAAGGAACATAACTCAACTAAAACAAAGCATTTTTCTGGAAATTATGCTTTAAAAAAAAACTATATTTTGCAAAAAAAAAAGTTAAATCACCACAAATAAAACACGGCAGTTTTCTGGACATTATCTAAAAATAAAAATAAATGAAAAATATTTGCAAAAAAGTGAACACACCCTCATTTACTATAAATTATGTAAACCAAAAAATAAATGATGCTTTAAAAAAAAAACATTTTGAAACAATAAGTGAACTCACCACAACTAAAACAGAGCAGTTTTCTATAAATTATGTCAAAAATACCAAAAAAAAGTGAACACACCCCTTTTAAAATATAGCCTTTTTTGGGAAATAAAGGTACAAAAACAACCACATTTTGAAAAAAAAAAAAGTGAACACACCCCAATTAAAACAGTGTTTTTATGTAAATGATGTGAAGAAAAAAAAGAAGTACATGTAATTTTTTTTTAAACATCCCGATTAAAATACAGGTTTTTTTTTTGTCAATTATGTAAAAAAAAAAACAACAACTTTAAATTGAAAAAGTGAACACAACACTATTAAAACAGTGCTTACTAGAAATTATGCTTACAAAAATAAAACATTAGACAGCAGAAAAAAGAACACACCTTAACTAAAACAAAGCATTTTTCTGGAAATTATGCTTTAAAAAAAACAATATTTTGCAAAAAAAAAAAAAGTTAAATCACCACAAATAAAACACGGCAGTTTTCTGGAAATTATCTAAAAATAAAAATAAACAAAAAATATTTGCAAAAAAAGTGAACACACCCTTATTTACTAGAAATTATGTGAACAAAAATATAAATTATGCTTTAAAAAAACAACATTTTGCAACAGTAAGTCAACTCACCACATCTAAAACAGAGCAGTTTTCTGGAAGCTATGTCAAAAAGACAAAAAAAGTGACTACTCAGTGTTTACTAGAAATTATGTAAAAAAAACTAAAATAAGTGATCTCACTAAAACAGAGTAGTTTTCTGGAAATTATGTCAAAACAAGACAAAACAACATTTTGAAAAATAAAAAGTGAACACATCCCTATTAAAACTCAGAGTTTTACTGGAAATTATGTTTTAAAAAGAACAACATTTAGCAAAAAAAAAAAAAGTGAACACACCCTTTTTAAAATATATCTTTTTTTGGGAAGTAATGGTACAAAAACAACAACATTTTGCAAAAATATGAACACATCCCAAATAAAACACAGCATTTTTTTTTAATTATGTCAAAAATCCAAACAACAACATTTTGCAAAAAAGTGAACCCACTCTTATTAAAACAGTACTTTTTCAAGAACAAATTGTTTAAAAAATCTACAAAATCTTGCAAAAAAAAGTGAACACACCCGTATTCAAAAAGCGTTTTTCTCAAAATTATGTAAAAAAAAAAAAAAAAAAAAATATATATATATATATATACAGTATATATATATATATATATATATATATATATATATATATATATATATATATATATATATATATATATATATATATATTGTACAAAATTTTGCAAAAAAGTGAACACACCCCTATCAAAACAGGTCTTTTTTTGGGGAAAATTATGTCAGACGATTTAAACACATTTTTCTGTTAATTATGTTAAACAATAAGTAAAATTGCAAAAGTGAACACAACACTATTAAAACAATGTTTACTAGAAATTATGTTTAAAAAAATTCAACAGTACACAACAGAAAAAGGAACATACCTCAACTAAAACAAAGCATTTTCCTGGAAATTATGCTAAAAAAACCCTATATTTTGCACCAAAAAAAAGTGAAATCACCACAAATAAAACATGGCAGTTTTCTGAAAATTATCTAAAAAAAATAATTTTCAAAATTGACAAAAAAGTAAACACACCCCTATTAAAACTCAGTGTTTACTAGAAATTATGTAAAAAAAAATAACAAATACAATTTTGCAAAAATAAGTGATCTCACTAAAACAGAGTAGTTTTCTGGAAATTCTGTCAAAAAGACAAAACAACATTTTAAAAAAGAAAAAGTGAACACATCCCTATTAAAACTCAAGAGTTTTACTGGAAATTATGTTTTAAAAAGAACAACATTTAGCAAAAAAAAGTGAACACACCCCTTTTAAAATACAGCATTCTTTTGTGGGAAATAAAGGTACAAAAACAACAACATTTTGCAAAAATATGAACACATCCCAAATAAAACACAGCATTTTTTTTTTATTATGTCAAAAATCCAAACAATAAAAGGGAACAAACACGTTTTCAAAAAGCGGTTTTCTCAAAATTATGTAAAAAAAAGAAAAAGAAATAGACAAAATTTAGCACAAAAGTGAACACACTCCTATCAATTCAGGTCTTTTTTGGGGGGGAAATTATGTCAGACGATCTAAACACATTTTACAAATAAGTAGGACTGATACGGTAACGCTTTAATGCATGTGATCAACTAGGAAAATATCGCGTTATCATAAATAAATGTAGATGAATCACTGTGTTTTTACCCCCGGAGGGTGGTGCGCATTGCACAGGCAGTGATGATATTTAGAGCGATGTGCTCTGCGCCCTTCAAAACAAACTCCGACAGAGTTGGATAAAACTGAGGTAATTAGTTGGTGTCACAGCGGCAAACTTTCTTATCATCGGCGCACATCACGTTTAAAACAGCATCTCAAAAGCGAAACATGAACGTGAGGATGGCGCTGCAGTCAACTCATTGGTGTTAATTTTCAATCCATCAAGATAAAAAAATAATATCAAAATCAAACTACAGGATGTTATTTATATAGTTTGCTCATTTTCCTCTACTGGTGCACTAACATCAATCAATCAAAGTTTACTTACATAGCCCTAAATCACGAGTGTCTCAAAGGGCTGCACAAGCCACAACAACATCCTCGGCTCAGATCCCACATCAGGGCAAGACAAAACTCAACCCAATGTGATGACAATGAGAAACCTTGGAGGGGACCGCAGATGTGGGGACACCCCTCCTCCCCCCTGGGCGACCGGTGCAATGGACGTCGAGTCTTCTTAGTCTTAATCCTCTTCGTCCCTGACGGGACATAAGGCTTCGACCATCTGCCTCCATCTGGACCCGTCTTGAGCAACATGTTGTGCCTCGCCCCAGGTTAGGTTCATCTCCTTCAGCTAAGCTGTCACCGTACGCAGCCACGTGTTCTTGGGCCGGCCTTGCTTCCTTTTCCCAGGTGGAGTCCAAGGTAGTGCGATCTTGGGGATGCGGTCTTGGTCCATCCTGAGAACATGCCCAAGCCATTGGAATCGGCGGCATTTGATCTCTAGCACCACACTGTTGCATTTGGTCTTCTTGTATAGGTGTGCATTGGCCAGAAGATTCGACAGAGTTTCCTGAGGCATCCATAGTGGAAGGCTTCGACTTTTTTCATGTCGTAGGATGCTACTTGCCAGCACTCTGAGCCGTACAACAATACAAATTTTATATTACTGTTGTAAAGTCGGACCTTTGTTCTTAAGCTATATTGCTTAGACTTCCAGATGGTGTGTAGTCTAGCAAAAGCACCCTGTTCCTTTCCGGCAGGAACAAGTAGGGTTCAGGAGAGGAAGGGGCTGCATAGACCAGATCTTTGCTCTGAGGAACATTATCGAGCAGTGTGTAGAATGGAACACTCCTCTGCACATCAACTTCATCGACTTTCGCAAAGCCTTTGACAGTCTACATCGTGACACCCTATGAAAGATTGCTGGGGCCTATGGAGTTCCTCCAAAACTGGTCACTCTCATAGGGATGTTCTACCGTCACTTTGAATGCAGCGTCATTGTTATTGGTGAGCCATCTACATGGTTCACTGTGGAGTCTGGTGTGCGGCAAGGGTGTACTATTTCCCCCATTCTCTTCCTGATTGCCATAGACTGGGTCATGCGGAATACAACTGATTGACCCAGGGGTATCCAGTGCACTTTGTTCTCCCAACTTGAAGATCTAGATTTTGCTGATGATCTTGCTGTCCTTGCACCAAAGTACATCCATCTGCAGGAGAAAACTGACAGACTGAACAAATGCGCCCAACAGGTAGGGCTGAACATAAATGTGTCCAAAACACAAGTGATGTGCATTAATGCCACTCCAAATGTACCAATGACAGTGAATGGACACGCTCTCGACTATGTTGAGGACTTTACCTATCTGGGAAGTCTCGTCAGTAAGGACAAGGAATGGACGTTGAATGGATCTAGCATAATATTGTGAGACTCTAGTCCAGGGGTAGAGAACCTATGGATCTAGAGCCAGATGTGGCTCTTTTGATGACTGCATCTGGCTCTCAGATAAATCGTAACTGTCATTGCTTAACACGATAAGTAATGAATAATTCCGCTGGTAATTACAGTGTTAAAAATAACCACGCATCAACCAGACTACAAAGCCATCAGCGAAACCATGCAGCACCAGAAGTCGCATTAATGGTAAGAAGTATTTTATTTATTATTGGTTAGCTTCACAATAATCAATCAATCAATCAATCAATCAATCTTTATTTATATAGCCCTAAATCACACGTGTCTCAAAGGGCTGCACAAGCCACAACGACATCCTCGGTACAAAGCCCACATACGGGCAAGGAAAAACTCACCCCAGTGGGACGTCGATGTGAATGACTATGAGAAACCTTGGAGAGGACCGCATATGTGGGTAACCCCCCCCCTCTAGGGGAGACCGAAAGCAATGGATGTCGAGTGGGTCTGACATAATATTGTGAGAGTCCAGTCCATAGTGGATCCAACATAATAGTAAGAGTCCAGTCCATAGTGGGGCCAGCAGGACACCATCCCGAGCGGAGACGGGTCAGCAGCGCAGAGATGTTCCCTGCCGATGCACAGGCGAGCGGTCCACCCCGGGTCCCGACTCTGGACAGCCAGCACTTCATCCATGGCCACCGGACCTGTGCCCCCCCCCCCTCAAGGAAAAGGGGAGCAGAGGAGAAAAGAAAAGAAACGGCAGATCAACTGGTCTAACAGGGGGGCTATTTAAAGGCTAGAGTATACAAATGAGTTTTAAGATGGGACTTAAATGCTTCTACTGAGGTAGCATCTCTAATTGTTACCGGGAGGGCATTCCATAGTACTGGAGCCCGAATAGAAAACGCTCTATAGCCCGCAGACTTTTTTTGGGCCCTGGGAATCACTAATAAGCCGGAGTTCTTTGAACGCAGATTTCTTGCCGGGACATATGGTACAATGCAATCGACAAGATAGGACGGAGCTAGACCGTGTAGTATTTTATACGTAAGTAGTAAAACCTTAAAGTCACATCTATAATAATGTTTATGTTTATTTTATTTTTAATAACACTGTTATTAAAAATAATAAGAAACTTAATATACTTTAAAAATGTTGCTCTAACTAAAAAATGCACGCATTTAGTTGTTTTCAGTGTTAACATTTTTTATATGGCTCTTACGGAAATACATTTTAAAATATTTGGCTTTCATGGCTCTCTCAGCCAAAAAGGTTCCCGACCCCTGGTCTAGTCCATAGTGGACATCATGTGGTTTATATATATTTTTTTTACATATGTTGCATCATCAAAAAATACAAATAATTGCTATTGCGACATCCAGTGGACACATTTAAAACAGCAGTTTATTTTATTCTAAATTTCTTGTCATTTTTATACTTAACAAATTCATCCCGCGGGCCGGGTCATACGTTTGACACCCCTGTTCTAAATGGACAGCCACCGCATTTAGGCCAACTAACATCTGCGAAGACCTCCTGTTGCAAAAAGGTTGTTTATGGAAGTATTATTTAAAAAAAAAAGATTTGCAAACGGCCCTGCGATGAGGTGGCGACTTGTCCAGGGTGTACCCCGCCTTCCGCCCGATTGAAGCTGAGATAGGCTCCAGCGCCCCCCGCGACCCCAAAGGGAATAAGCGGTAGAAAATGGATGGATGGATGGATTTGCAAACGTGTATCTCAATCTGTTTGTCTCTATATATATTCAGATCGGCGTACGTGTGTTTTTAAGTTGCATGTGTGTCCCTAATCAGAAAGACGCCCTCTACACGCTGTTGATGTACACGTGACTTTTGCGAGCTCCACTTCTGCCGTGTAACAGTTGTCTGTACTTCGATCTGAACATGTACACTTTGCTATGTAAGTAAACGCCCCTTGCCTTTCCTTATACTCGCCACCAGTCGGCGCCCTGCAGCCACTGAACTTGTTATTCTGCCTTGAAGCCGACAAGGAAGGACCCACGCTCCAACACGCTGTGTGAGTAAAAAAGTTCATGTTTTAGCAGCAACTTGGGTTGTATGTTTTGTCTTATTCGAATCAGTTATCAGTAATTCTGTCTGTAAACAAGTTAGGTTTTCTTAGCGTGTGTGTCACTGAGCAAACACATGAGCATTTAAAGATGGCTTCTGAACTGCTCTTCTAACCTTTGGCTGAAAATGCACACCTGTACCTAGTTTGCTATATTATTGCAAATTAGTGTTGTCCCGATACCAATATTTTGGTACCGGTACCAAAATTATTTCGATATTTTTCGGTACTTTTCTAAATAAAGGGGACCACAAAAAATGCATTATTGGCTTTATTTTAAGAAAAAATCTTAGGGTACATTAAACATATGTTTCTTAATGCAAGTTTTTCTTTAAATAAAACAGTGAACGTACAAGACAACTTGTCTTTTATTAGTAAGTTACCAAACAAAGGCTCCTAATTTAGTCTGCTGACATATGCAGTAACATATTGTGTCATTTATCATTGTGTTATTTTGTCAAAATTATTAAGAACAAGTGGTAGAAGAATAATTATTAATTTACTTGTTCATTTACTGTTAATATCTGCTTACTTTCTCTTTTAACACGTTCCATATACACTTCTGTTAAAATGTAATAATCACTTATTCTTCTGTTGTTTGATACTTTACATTAGTTTTCAATGATACCACAAATTTGGGTATCAATCTGATACCAAGTAGTAAATACGGTGTTAGCTTTCATTGTTATGCTGATGACACCCAACTCTACATGCCCCTAAAGCTGACCAACACGCCGGATTGTAGTCAGCTGGAGGCGTGTCTTAATGAAATTAAACAATGGATGTCCGCTAACTTCTTGCAACTCAACGCAAAGAAAACGGAAATGCTGATTATCGGTCCTGCTAAACACCGACATTTATTTAATAATACCACCTTAACATTTGACAACCAAACAATTACACAAGGCGAATCAGTAAAGAATCTGGGTATTATCTTCGACCCAACTCTCTCCTTTGAGTCACACATTAAGAGTGTTACTAAAACGGCCTTCTTTCATCTCCGTAATATCGCTAAAATTCGTTCTATTTTATCCACTAGCGACGCTGAGATCATTATTTATGCGTTCGTTACGTCTCGTCTCGATTACTGTAACGTATTATTTTCGGGGCTCCCTATGTCTAGCATTAAAAAATTACAGTTGGTACAAAATGCGGCTGCTAGACTTTTGACAAGAACAAGAAAGTTTGATCATATTACGCCTATACTGGCTCACCTGCACTGGCTTCCTGTGCACTTAAGATGTGACTTTAAGGTTTTACTACTTACGTATAAAATACTACACGGTCTAGCTCCGTCCTATCTTGTCGATTGCATTGTACCATATGTCCCGGCAAGAAATCTGCGTTCAAAGAACTCCGGCTTATTAGTGATTCCCAGAGCCCAAAAAAAGTCTGCGGGCTATAGAGCGTTTTCTATTCGGGCTCCAGTACTATGGAATGCCCTCCCGGTAACAATTAGAGATGCTACCTCAGTAGAAGCATTTAAGTCCCATCTTAAAACTCATTTGTATACTCTAGCCTTTAAATAGCCCCCCTGTTAGACCAGTTGATCTGCCGTTTCTTTTCTTTTCTCCTCTGCTCCCCTTTTCCTTGAGGGGGGGGGGGCACAGGTCCGGTGGCCATGGATGAAGTGCTGGCTGTCCAGAGTCGGGACCCGGGGTGGACCGCTCGCCTGTGCATCGGCAGGGAACATCTCTGCGCTGCTGACCCGTCTCCGCTCGGGATGGTGTCCTGCTGGCCCCACTATGGACTGGACTCTTACTATTATGTTGGATCCACTATGGACTGGACTCTCACAATATTATGTCAGACCCACTCGACATCCATTGCTTTCGGTCTCCCCTAGAGGGGGGGGGTTACCCACATATGCGGTCCTCTCCAAGGTTTCTCATAGTCATTCACATCGACGTACCACTGGGGTGAGTTTTTCCTTGCCCGTATGTGGGCTTTGTACCGAGGATGTCGTTGTGGCTTGTGCAGCCCTTTGAGACACTTGTGATTTAGGGCTATATAAATAAAGATTGATTGATTGATTGATAGTTATAGGATCATACATTGGTTATTTTCAAAGTCCTCATGTGTCCAGGGACATATTTCCTGAATTTATAAACGTAATATAAATTAAAAACAAAAACAAAAGAAGATGTTGTGATGCCGTGAATTGATTTACGTGGACCCCGACTTAAACAAGTTGAAAAACGTATTTGGGTGTTACCATTTAGTGGTCAATTGTACTGAATATGTACTGTACTGTGCAATCTACTAATAAAAGTTTCAATCAATGCCAAAAAAATATCCATGTAATCATAGTAGTATCGACTAGATACCTACTGTACTTGGTATCATTACAGTGGATGTTAGGTGTAGAGCCACCAATGGCGTTTGTTTACATTTTGACACCGGTGAGCTACGGTGTGTAGTGAAGGATGTTTAGCTATTCCTCGTCCTGCAGGGATGATACTTGTAAGAAACTTACTTTATTTGTCGCCATGGAGACCAGGATTAGTGATTTAGAAGTAGCTAAAACACTGCCGACTGGGATTGGACTTTAGCCGCTAGCTGGCTGGCCATGTCTTAAAGCACCTCTTCCTGAGGGCGTTTCAGTGTTATAACTTCACCTTTGTCGTTAGTTTTTAAGCCAAAATACGTCTGTTCTCCCTTTTCTGTCTACACACTGTGTCTGCTTGTAAGTACTCCGTGATTGTGCACTGCCGAACGTGCTCGTCTGCTCGTAAACCAGCAATGACACGGCGTGACGACGACGGGGGTGCGGGAGGGGTGGCGGACCAGTACTTTTCAGAGGCGGTATAGTACCGAATATGATTAATTGGTACTATACTAATTAGGGGTGTGGGAAAAAATCGATTCGAATTCGAATCGCGATTCTCACGATGTGCGATTCAGAATCGATTCAGATTTTTTTTAAATCGATTTTGTTTTTTTAATTTATTAATTTATTTATTTAAAAAAAACATTTTTTAGAGACATTGCAATTGAGAGGAGACAAAAACACGACACAGAACAAACCAAAAGTAGTGAAACAAAAATGAATATTATCAACAACAGTATCAATATTAGTTACAATTTCAACATAGCAGTGATTAAAAATCCCTCATTGACATTATCATTAGACATTTATAAAAATAAAATTATAGAACAATAGTGTCACAGTGGCTTACACTTGCATCGCATCTCATAAACTTGACAACACACTGTGTCCAATATTTTCACAAAGATAAAATAAGTCATATTTTTGGTTCATTTAATAGTTAAAACAAATTTACATTATTGCAATCAGTTGATAAAACATTGTCCTTTACAATTATAAAAGCTTTTTACAAAAATCTACTACTCTGCTTGCATGTCAGCAGACTGGGGTAGATCCTGCTGAAATCCTATGTATTGAATGAATAGAGGATGGTTTTGAATCGAGAAAATATCATTTTTGAATCGAGAATCGCGTTGAATCGGAAAAAATCGATTTTGAATCGAATCGTGACCCCAAGAATCGATATTGAATCGAATCGTGGGACACCCAAAGATTCGCAGCCCTAACACTAATACCGGTATACCATACAACCCTATTTCAAATACTTTCAAAATGCGCACTCAATTCTTACTATATTTACGGTCACCAAGTTTTGAGCAAATCAATGACTTGCAGTTGGGTAAAACATTTAAAAAACATTCCTGTGTCACATTCTGACTACCAAATTGCATTTGTATCCAAATATTGTAATATTTTTTTGAGCAGGTTTTATTTACGCTAGCAAATAATAACCTGTGATTAATCGTGATTACTCACAGTTCAAGAGTGTTTTTAATCTGATTAAAACAATTAATCCTTTGACAGCCCTACAAATTAAGTGAACATACCCTTTGTAAAACACGGCGTTTTCTGGAAACGATGTCAAAAAAGAGTAAACACAATTTTTGCAAATATTTTCAGGGGAAAAAGTGGTTGTCCGAACCAATACTTTGGTGTAAAAAATACCATTTTGGATGACGAGAACGCGCAGCATTAAAGCGTTTTTTGTTGTTGTGCACTCTTGAAGGTCAAAAAATATTTTCCCCTATTGTTTTTTTCCTTTTTTAATTTAAATGTCACAATCACAAGTGGAAGAGTTGTAAATGTGTGTTGTTGTCTCATGTATTTACTAACAGAGCTGCATGCTAGACACACACACACACACACACACACACACACACACACACACACACACACACACACACACACACACACACACACACACACACACACACACACACACACACACACACACACACACATACTGGTTATCATTTGGAATGGGGACCAAGTTGTTGATCATCACTTGTGGGGACCACCCTTTCTACAGGTTGTGGAGGCATAAAAAAAAATGAGGTAAAATGGTCACTGCCTAGTTAGCTCATACACATCTTTAAATCTCTGGATTGATTAAGTAATGTGCTGATCATTCTTACTGGGGACTCTGGGGAAAAAGAGTTAATATGGTTCATGGGGACCAAATTGTAATAATTTTGCATAATTCACACAAATGTGTATGTGACTATTGAGGACCATTTAAAAAATAAAAAGTTCAAATTAAATATGACATGATCCTCAGAATACAGCACTACAGCTGTCCTCTTATTTTAAGTTTTACCACTTAAATTTACCAGCTACAGCCCGATGAGGGGGGCTGCTGTGCAAATGTCTCACACTCAAACTAACCAGTAAACATGTTTTATGGGCCAAAGCTTAAAAATCACTTAGGCATCTTCAGAATGGATCTATCATTTAAAAAGGTTTCCCTTTAGGGGACCTGTTTTTATGTCCCCATACCGTCAGAGGTCCCCTAAAGGTGACTGTGTAAACAGAGCGATGTCCCCATTAAGTAAGCATTGCCAGAACAAACACACACACACACACACACACACACACACACACACACACACACACACACACACACACACACACACACACACACACACACACACACACGCACACGCACAAGGCGGAGCACACGTAAGTAAGACATCACATTTTCAAATGGATTCCAAGCCCCATTTTCAGCTTTTCCCAAATCTATAAGCTCGCCTCTTGAACCAGGACCGTGAGCACGGGGTTAAAAGGGTTGCGGGGCTGCGTTGGGTCTGGGTCAATCATCGTGTCAAAGTGGCTTTTGCGCTCTGAACTGCACTGTGCTAATGATGAAGTCAAGCGGAAGGTCGGGGGCTTGAGTCACGACTATCAGTTCTGCTGTGATCCTTTATTGCTCGTGGTATTAGTGTAGTATTAGAATGAGTGTTATAGTAGTAGTTGTAGTAGTAGAGTAGTGCTCAGGGCAGTGTTGTTCATAATATAGAACTAAGTGCTGCTGGCATCACATTATGTGTATTCTTCTCTCGTCTCTTTCTGTTGGATTTTTTTCCTTCATGTTGGATTATTTTCATTCTCTTTAATGCTTCAAGGGCTGTGCACCGAAAATTGAAGTGTGAGGGGACCGCGCTCAGACTCATCGAATGTCCAATAATTACTAAAAAAGGAGAAACAACAAATCTAAATCTATCAACAACAATAAATATGTACGTATTTGGCAAATAAACAGAAACAACGACTTGGTATTTTTCAGTAATATTAAACAAAATAGTCATCATTTCAACCAGGAGTGTCCCGATACTACTTTTTCACTTCCGATCTAATTCCAACATTGAAAATGGATGGATGGAAGCCCTCAGTAATGGCCGATACCGATATAGAAATGATACCATATCAGCAGCATACATATTTTTATTATTTTGTAGTTTGAAACTACTGTTATCTCAACTTTTGTGTTAGTCTGGGTTAGTGTTTGTCTCATACCTCAAATCAAATCAAGCTTGATTTATAAAGCGCTTTTCATACATAAAAGAAATGCAACTCAAAGTTCTTTACAAAGGTGACCCATATCCCCCATTATCACATACATTCGTACGGATACAGATACCAAACACAAACACACACACACAACATACACACATATGCAACTATATGGACCGATGATTGCATGGCTGAGTACAGAGGAAACATGTGAGTAAACACTATCACAGCAGCCATCTGCACCAGGAGGTCATCAGACCATGGCCACCAGGACGCTGACACAAAGGCGCCCCCACAAGCACGGCCGAAAAACCCCTGAGGCAGATGGCTCATCTGAGAAACGTTGGAGAATGAAAATAATACAACTTGTAAAATAGTAAGAACCATGTGTAGAGATAAAGAATAAAATACAAGTAAGACATGTGAAGATTAATAGAATTTTTTTTTAATATATAATACACATATATATATATATATATATATATATATATATATATATATATCTATATATATATATATATATATCGTCATCCATATAACACGTCACAGATGACGTCACGCTAACATTGTCATGTCTGTGTGACCATGTTTTGTATTAGTCATGTTTTGTTTTGTTTAGTTATTGGACTCTTTAGTTTCTGGCTTTTCACTCCCTTGTCTTGTTTCCATGGTTACCGTACTCATTAGTTTCACCTGTTTCATGTTTGGACTCATTGTGCACTCTTGTTTGTCACCATAGCAACCCATTAGTTTTCACCTGTCACGTCACGCACTTGTTTCACGTTTTGAGTCACGCACCTGTTTTCGTTAATCACGTCTGTAGTATTTAAGTTCATTGTTTTCAGTTTGTCTTTCTGGCGACATCCCGCATTTATGCTCTTCACATTCCTGACACTTGTTTTTTCATGTCCATCTTTCATGCTGCAACTTTAGTCCAAGCCAAGTAAGTTTTTGTTTATTAATGCTATAGTCTTTTGGTTTCATAGTTTGTTCTCCGCCACTGTGCGCGCTTTTCGTTTGTACTTTTTTGCTATAGTCTTTTGGTTTCATAGTTTGTTCTCCGCCACTGTGCGCGCTTTTCGTTTGTGCTTTTTTTGATAGTAATAAACAATCATGTACTCCCCTTCACGCCAAATCTGGTCCAAATCTTTTGCACCTCGGGAGAACAAACCACGCCACAGTCCAAGTCATGACAAACATCACGTGACACCTCTGATGAAGGCTGCAGAAGCAAGATAGCCGAAACTTGTCAGGTACAAAACTTTACCTTACTAGCCTATACAAATCAACCACTTATAAATAAATAAAAAATATCATTCATAATGAATTAATTTAAATCTGAGAACCCGTCAGCCAACAAAAAACTAACACTGCACTTTGACACCCTGTTAATTTACATTTGCTATGATCACTTTTTCTCATAGCCCTTTTCTTTTCAGTGTGGCGATAAACCTTCTTTGTCATGAGCTAATGTGGGCTTTAGGGCTTCAATTGTACTTTTTGAATATGCTGAATTAAAACAAAAAAATGAGGCGCAAGCCCCAAATAGCCCCCAGGGCCGCACTTTGGTCACCCCTGATTTTACGTATTGCCTATGAATTGAAATTAAAGTGACTGTCAGGTGTCTTCCTGTGCATTGGGCAGCACGCCCTTCCTTTGAGGCTTTCTGACGCAGGCCTCGTTGAGGATGGGGCCGCCTGGCTGGCACGCGCCACAACCGCCACGTATCATAGCCGTCTCACAACAAGGCTCGCCTGGAAATAATTTCTTAATCCATTAATTGGCGTGGAGCAGCCAGCGGGGCAGGGCTTTTAGTGCAGTATGTTTTTCAGAGATGCATACTAATCATATAAAGTGATCCTTTGTACTCAGGTTGACAGCGGCGATGAGGGCTTTTAGACGCATGCCCTCGTGCACACGCGCACACACGCATTCATGGTGAGGCACGAGTCTGCAAGCGCCGACAGCAGAATGAGTGTATTATTTTCCTTGAAGTGTGTTATTTTCCTGTCAGGGCCTGATGGCAACGTGCCAACAGGTTTGACAGGGAGCGATCATTTCTTCTTCGTACGAGCGAGCATGTTTGTGGGGTGTGTGAGGATGGGGAGTCAGACAGACACAAGCTGCATCACAAAGAACACATTTTTTTCTGTAACCGTAGGGTTGACGGTTCAGACCCAGCTTTGTGAGTACTGGATTCACACTGATTGATCACTGCTCATGGGAACACCAACACAAAGCAGCAAAATTCAGGGCCATTCGGCAGAATCGGTGTGTTATTGTCTGTGTTCAGCGGGTTGACAATGTACTTCCTGCTACGTGCCGGAAGTATATATGTCCATAGCGAGTCTGTTTAATAGGATTCTTTATTCATCACGCCAAGCATTGTTTGTCAATTTTACAATAGAACTACAAACCCCGTTTCCATACGAGTTTGGAAATTGTGTTAGATGTAAATATAAACGGAATACAATGATTTGCAAATCATTTTCAACCCATATTCAATTGAATATGCTACAAAGACAACATATTTGATGTTCAAACTGATAAACATTTTTTTGTTGTTGCAAATAATCATTAATTTTAGAATTTGATGCCAGCAACACGTGACAAAGAAGTTAAGAAAGGTGGCAATAAATACTGATAAAGTTGAGGAATGCTCATCAAACACTTATTTGGAACATCCCACAGGTGAACAGGCAAATTGGGAACAGGTGGGTGACATGATTGGGTATAAAAGTAGATTCCATGAAATGCTCAGTCATTCACAAACAAGGATGGGGCAAGGGTCACCACTTTGTCAACAAATGCGTAAGCAAATTGTTGAACAGTTTAAGAAAAACCTTTCTCAACCAGATATTGCAAGTAATTTAGGGATTTCACCATCTACGGTCCGTAATATCATCAAAGGGTTCAGAGAATCTGGAAAAATCACTGCACGTAAGCAGCTAAGCCCGTGACCTTCGATCCCTCAGGCTGTACTGCATTAACAAGCGACATCAGTGTGTAAAGGATATCACCACATGGGCTCAGGAACACTTCAGAAACCCACTGTCAGTAACTACAGTTGATCGCTACATCTGTAAGTGTGAGTTAAAACTCTCCTATGCAAGTTGAAAACCGTTTATCAACAACACCCAGAAACGCCGTCGGCTTCGCTGGGCCTGAGCTCATCTAAGATGGACTGATACAAAGTGGAAAAGTGTTCTGTGGTCTGACGAGTCCACATTTCAAATTGTTTTTGGAAACTGTGGATGTCGTGTCCTCTGGAATAAAGAGGAAAAGAACCATCCGGATTGTTATAGGCGCAAAGTTGAAAAGCCAGCATCTGTGATGGTATGGAGGTGTATTAGTGCCCAAGACATGGGTAACTTACACATCTGTGAAGGTGCCATTAATGCTGAAAGGTACATACAGGTTTTGGAGCAACATATGTTGCCGTCCAAGCAACGTTACCATGGACGCCCCTGCTTATTTCAACAAGACAATGCCAAGCCACGTGTTACATCAACGTGGTTTCATAGTAAAAGAGTGCGGGTACTAGACTGGCCTGCCTGTAGTCCAGACCTGGCTCCCATTGAAAAGGTGTGGCGCATTATGAAGCCTAAAATACCACAACGGAGACCCCCGAACTGTTGAACAACTTAAGCTGTACATCAAGCAAGAATGGGAAATAATTCCACCTGAGAAGCTTAAAAAATGTGTCTCCTCAGTTCCCAAACGTTTACTGAGTGTTGTTAAAAGGAAAGGCCATGTAACACAGTGGTGAACATGCCCTTTCCCAACTACTTTGGCACGTGTTGCAGCCATGAAATTCTAAGTTAATTATTATTTGCAAAAAAAAAGAAAAAAGTTCATGAGTTTGAACATCAAATATCTTGTCTTTGTAGTGCATTCAATTGAATATGGGTTGAAAAGGATTTGCAAATCATTGTATTCCGTTTATATTTACATCTAACACAATTTCCCAACTCATATGGAAACAGGGTTTGTACAACGATTCATACCTGCCATGTCGGAGTGTTTTCATGCATATTTGTAAGTGTTGAGCTGAGTTGAGTTGAGTTTGTGTTTATTTGGAACATGCATGCACACAACATGATACATCACAATTTCCAGTTTCTCTATTCAACATGTTCGAAAAGGAGTAGGAAGAAGCAGAGCTTATTTAATCCTACCCCTTTTCCTTTACATAGCAGTTGCTAAAACTTTTGTTCACTTCCTGTTCTCAATTTATTCACAATATACTCCATAAGTAATAACAATAAAAATAAATAAATAATTAGTGAAGTAATTTAAATTTCATATGGTGAGATAAGTAAGATTATCTAGAAAATGAATGGATGGATAAAATAAATTCAGAATGTTTGTCATAGTTCTTTAAGTTTGAAGAGTTTCTTGAAGTGGATCATATTAGTACATTGTTTGGTTTCTTTGCTTAATCCATTCCATAATTTAATTCCACATACTGATATACTGAAGGTCTTAAGTGTTGTACGTGCGTACAAATGTTTTAAATTACATTGTTCTCTAAGATTATGTTTCTACTCTTTTGTTGAGAAGACTTGTTGTATAGTATGGTAGCAGATTGTAGTTTGCTTTGTGTATAATTTTAGCTGTTTGCAAATTCACTATGTCGTGGAATTTCGGTATTTTCGATTCAATAAAGGCTGTGTATGTTCTCTATATCCAATATGATGTATTATTCTAACTGATGTTTTTGTAACACCGTTAATGAATTAAGTGTACTTTTGTAGTTATTTCCCCATATTTCTGCACAATAAACTCAGATATGGTAACACTAATGAGCAGTAGAGAATATGGAGTGATTTTTGGTCTAGAACAGTGGTTCTTTACCTGGGTTCGATCGAACCCTAGGGGTTCGGTGAGTCGGCCTCAGGGGTTCGGTGGAGGTCAAAACACACCCGACTCATCGTGTAAATAAAAACTTCTCCCTATCGGCTTATTACGGATACGACAACAGCAGAAGTCAGACTGATTTGCAGGTGTGTAATTTGTTGTGAGTTTATGCACTGTGTTGGTTTTGTTCTTTGAACAAGGTGATGTTCATGCACGGTTCATTTTATGCACCAGTAAAAAAACATGTTAACACTTTAGTGTGGGGAACATATTCACCATTAATTAGTTGCTTATTAACATGCAAATTAGTAACATTGGTTCTTAACTAGTCATTATTAAGTACTTATTAATGCCTTATTCGGCATTGCCTTATTATAACCCTAACCCTCTAACCCTAACCCTAACCAAATAATTCTAAATTAAGTCTTTATTACATAGAATATGTTCCCCTAGTGTCCAAATAACTCTAAATTAAGTCGTTGTTACTTAGAATATGTTCCTCATACTAAAGTGTTACCAAAAACATATAACTTTGTCTTGAATTTGAAAAAAAAAACATTTTATTTTTCACTAAAAAAAGGTTCGGTGAATGCGCATATGAAACTGGTGGGGTTCGGTACCTCCAACAAGGTTAAGAACCACTGGTCTAGAACATGTTTTGCTTTATTCATAGTGCTATCGTAATGTAATCAAGCTAGAGTGGATAGCACTAGTGAATATGCTTTTGTTTGACAGGCACCATTTGGAAACAATTAAGGTATGGAAATAAAAATTTACAAAATCTTTCGTACCGGTATGTATCAGCGGCTTATGGTCGGTGCGACTAATATATGTAAAAATATTAATTCATTGTAAAATTTTGGAGTGTGGGGCTTAAATCATGGCCCGGAAATTACGGTAAAAGTCAGATTTTTTTTCAATTAAAATCTGATGATACAAATATCGCACTACTCAAAAATGTGCATTGTCCCATCTCAAAGTTCCAACACCCAAGATGACTCATTTGAGTAACAGCACCGATGTTTTCATTCGGCTTCTTTCCCTGGAAAACGACGGTATGGTAGCGACAAGCGCATGCTAATTCATACTGACTCAGTGTGAGTGGCGACTAAGGGCCGGATTTACTCAGATCCAAATACCAGGCGCTAAACTACGCGTGCAATCCAAAACATTGAGTGTACTATTAGTGGCATGTTGCGTGTGATGTAATAACACTGCATGTACAATTCAAAGGCGGTGCAGACGCTTTAAGTGTACTATACCGGGCATCACCAAGGAGACACTCGATCTTTTACCGCACATTCACTTTAGCATGTTCCTACCTGTGGCGTTTGTTTTCAAACATGCAGGAGACATCTACCACTTTTATGGCCATTTTAGACATTCCAAAGTTCTTCTACAAAGGAACCCACCTTTTTTTCCCCCAGCTCTCATTATTATTTATTGAACACATCAACTTTAATCTTAGGTCAGACTTATTAGAAAAAGAACTACTCACTGAATATACCGCATTAGAAGGGACTAATAAATTAATGACAGCATTATTTTTACATTGAATTATGTTGTGCTGAAATAAAAACAAAACATTGATAATGAATATGTCATTTAACTAAACTGTCAGTAAAATTTAAGTGCAAAATGAAAATACAGCTTTACCACTTGAGCAGTGACGTGCGGTGAGGTTGATGGCTGGTGAGGCACTGACTTCATCACAGTCAGATTTACAAACATATGAACCCTAAAGAGTATCTTATTCACCATTTGATTGGCAGCAGTTAACGGGTTATGTTTAAAAGCTCATACCAGCATTCTTCCCTGCTTGGCACTCAGCATCAAGGGTTGGAATTGGGGGTTAAATCACCAAAAATGATTCCCAGGCGCGGCGCCGCTGCTGCCCACTGCTCGCCTCACCTCCCAGGGGGTGATCAAGGGGATGGGTCAAATGCAGAGGACAAATTTCATTACACCTAGTGTGTGTGTGACAATCATTGGTACTTTAACTTAACTTTAACTTTACACATACAAACTGTAGCACACAAAAAAGCACATTTATTAAAAAAACGTTATTATGGTCTTACCTTTACTTAGAAATTAAGTCCATGCACCGCAACTAAAGCCCTCACTTAAACTTTCCACGTGCAAGATTGAATCTATTTAAAAAAGTGTAACCGAGGGTTTATAAATGTTGCCTATACTGTATGAAACTACAAAATAACAAACACGGAGGCTCCAGTTTACACGAGGACCACTTTATTTACCTTCTTTCAAAAACCTCCGCAACGTGACATCACTTCCGCTCTTAGCGCCTTCAAAATAAGAGCTCAAGGCATATACTGTATAACAGTGCATAACAGGAACTTAACATCACAAAGAGGAAAGACCATGAAAATAGGTTACAAAAGTTATTTAATAAGAAGCCAAAAAGTGCAAAAACAATAATGTTCGTGTTGGAGGAGTTGTGAATTAGGTACACCTGCAGTCTGCAGGTGTATCTAATGTTGTGTCCCTGCAGTCATTCACAACTCCTCCAACACCAACATTATTGTTTTTGCACTTTTTGGCTTCTTATGAAATAATTTTTTTAAATAGATTCAATCTTGCACGTGGAAAGTTTAAGTGTGGGCTTTAGTTGATATAACAATTCTACGGCGGGGGTGCAGGAGGCGAGCCTCAGCTAGTGCGTCTTTTGCAGCCATTTTATGATCGCTCAGCACAAGAAATACTTTACACACATACAGTTGTTGACAAAATACACTGTACATTATATACCTCAGCTAACTAAACTATGGAAATGTACAATATAGTTCATATAGCAATACAGTCTCACTGCACAGCAGGCCAGCAGTTAGCCGAGTCCGCAATCCATGGTGAGGCACAACTGAGTGACCGCACCGTCTCTTCTCAGTATTTGAACGGCAAATGTGAAAATTCAGCGATTTTGAATAAAAATAATCTAAAACTGGTGAAGTTAAATGGAAAATAACTTTATAGTATAATCACTGGATACATATAACAATTAAATTTTTTTTTTTCTTTTTACTTTTTTTTTCTTTCCATGATGGCAGGTGAGGCCCTGCCTCACCTGCACGTCACTGGTGTGATAAAATAACACTGCATGTACAATTCAAAGGCGGTGCATACGCTTTAAGTGTACTATACCCAGGCATCACCACGGAGACACTCGATCTTTTATCGCACATTCAATTTAGCATGTTCCTACCTGTGGCGTTTTTTTTTTCAAACATGCAGGAGACATCTACCAGTTTTTATGGCCATTTTGGACATTCCAAAGTTCTTCTACAAAGGAACCCACTTTTTTTTCCCAGCTCTTATTATTATTTATTGAACACATCAACTTTAATCTTAGGTCAGACTGATTAGAAAAAGAACTACTCACTGAATATACCGCATGAGAAGGGACTAATAAATTAATGACAGAATTTTTTTTACATTGGATTATGTTGTGCTGAAATAAAAACAAAACATTGATAATGAATATGTTATTTAACTAAACTGTCAGTAAAATTTAAGTGCAAAATGAAAATACAGATTTTTTAACTCCAGATTTCTTGTTTGTGTGAGATTGTCAGTACTGCCACAAGTGTATTACAACTGAGTACCAAATGGATTACAGCTGAGAAATGTTGTATTTTTTTTTATTTTTGGCGGCCCTCTAGCAAGCGCTTGCGGCCCAACAATGAGCCCTATGGTTAAGCACTATTCCTCTAAAGTACCGTCTGGGTTTATTTTGAAGCGAAATTTGCCAGCTAGTACCCCAGTCACCCATCAAAGTAAATTGCGTGATCAATTTGCATATATAGGTGATTAATATGATACTTTTTTGTGATTAATCACGCGAGTTACGATAACTTGTTATTTTTGACAGCCCTAATTATGACACATATGCAATAAGGAAAATTATACATAATATACATATACATAATCTAAAAATAATAGGTAATCCTGTACATGTAAAAATAAAATATAAATAATAAAATATTAAATAAAAAAACATAAAATAGTCAGAATACTAGTAGTATTAATTAGGGGTGTGAATCTTTGGGTACCTAACAATTCAATCCGATTCTGATTCCTGGGGTGACGATTATATTCAGAGTCCATTCTCATTTCAATCAATCAATGTTTATTTATATAGCCCTAAATCACAAGTGTCTCAAAGGGCTGCACAAGCCACAGAGCCTACATTTCAACACGATTCTCAATGTAAACCGATTCTCGCAATGTAATATTAAGTAAATTAATTATGATGAAACTTTTTCAAAAGGTTATGGGTTATAAAATCTCCTTCTTGTTGCATGGAGATGGCCTAAAAACATATCTTTAAATATAGATTTTTAAACAATAAAAAAATAAAAAAATAAAAATAAATAATTTGTATTTAATAATAAATCCCAAAAAATAATAAACAATAATACCATAATAATACAATTCCAATTCCAAAACCAAACTCGGCACAGCAACATTCCGAATAGCAATCAACAGAGCAATTGAGAGGACACACAAACATGACACAAAACAATCCAAAAATAGTCAAACAAAAAGGAATATTATCAACAACAATATCAATATTAATAAGAATTCCAACATAGCAGTGATTAGAAATCCCTCATTCCCCAAATTAAATCGATGAGGGATGAGAATAATGAATCGATTTAGAATTGGGATGAATAAGAAATCATATTTCGGATGTGAATCATTTTTTTGTGCACCCCTAGTAATAATAGCAAAAAATAAAATAACTTTAACAGGTACTTTAAAGTAATTTTTGAAATGGTAATTAACAAATATGCAATCAGATCACCTTTGCTTCATATTTTCTTTTGACCGTTAATGTTATCGTGCATTTATATATTTTATTTCTTGGGGATGCGAATGTCACCCATTCGGTGGGAAGGTTTCGCTCATGAGCACCTGGAAGTTAAAGCGCTCTTCAGCCTCTTCATTTACTTCTCTGACTGCTGAAACAAAAGCTCAGCCAAAACAAAGCGGAGAAGACAAAAGGACAGAAAGAAGAAGGTGTCATTACAGGTTTTGTTTCTGCGACGCGACAATACCCTGCGACGACCGCGGCAAAGCGCACCCCCCCCCACCACCCAAATTGCCTGCCATGTGAGGAGAAGGCAGTTTAATTTAGATAATTATCTCACAAATTAACCACAAACTCCTTGCCTTTTAATTACCTGTCTTAAGAAGCGGCGCAACAAAACAAAAAGCAGAGCCTTTGTTCACATGGTCTGGGGCATAAATTGGCTATGACCCTGCTGAAAGACCAGATAACCCTTTGAGGGAACAAGCACTAAAGCATTTGATAGGCTAATGGGGAATACTGTTAGCATCGGCGCCTGTAATTGGGTGTCATAAATCTGGAACAGGTGATGGGGGGACAAAAGAGGGGTTGGGGCCGCGCATGGAGGCCAGTGGGGCGACTTGTAAATCCTCCCGCTTGCTCAATGGCGCTATCAGACGCTGCATGTTCAGCCATGACACTAGATGCATGAGTGTCGGATCCCCTTCATCAATCCTTTCCCACTGCTTGGCGACACAACCGTATTTATTGACACTGTGCGTGCGTGTGTGTGTGTGTGTGTGTGTGTGTGTGTGTGTGTGTGTGTGTGTGTGTGTGTGTGTGTGTGTGCGTGTGGTCCTGTGGCTTGAGTAAAAAGAGCTTTTTTTCCCCCTCAAAGGTGATTCTGCCAGCCGCTATTAACCTCGCTGTTATAATGACAGCTTGTCTGATTAGAGTCGACACTTAAAGCGCTGACATTTTCAATTTCACTCTACTATTCCTCCGGTCTTTGTCACGACAGGACCGCCCGACTTTCTCCTACTATTAATAATTACTATTAGTGTTTTGTCCTCTTTCTTCCTCCGATAAGGTGTCATTGTTTATTTAGCTTTGTGGTCTGGTGAGGAGAAGCCAAGTAACTCATCTTATTGTCAAGGTGTGCACAGTTGGAAAAGGTAAAGTGTATTTAAAGAGAGGTGGTTAAAGAACCTGTGATGAGATGGTGACTTGTCCAGGGTGTACCCCGCCTTCCGCCTGATTGTAGCTGAGATAGGCTCCAGCGCCCCCCGCGACCCCGAAGGGAATAAGCGGTAGAAAATGGATGGATGGATGAATGGTTAAAGAACTTCTCAAATCTTGGAGAAAGATTCAGTTATTTATGTTGCTGGGTTGCATGTAGGGTTGCAAAGACTAATCCATTACATTGATTAGAAAAAGCTAGGGCTGCAACAACTAATCGATTAAAATCGATTATAAAAATAGTTGGCGATTAATTTAGTCATCGATTCGTTGGATGTATGCTATGCGCATGCGCAGAGGCAATTTTTTTATATACTTTTTATTTTTTATTTTTTAAAATGTAATTATTTTTTTTTATAAACCTTTATTTATCAACTGCAACATGTACAAACAACTGTGAAACAATAATCAAAATAAGTATGGTGCCAGTATGCTGTTTTTTTCCCGTTTATGATTATATTCATATAATTACTATGAGTAATAAAAATACTAAAAAATATATATATAAAAAAATATATAAAAAAATATATTTGGATTTTGTTGCTTTTAATGAGTTTATTAATACAAATGTATGAAATACAGAGCGCATTTAGTGCCGGGAACTTAAAATACGCAGACATTGTTTCAACAAAACTGCTCCAATAGAGCGCGCTTGAGAGTGCTGCACCTACAGTAGCTTGCACTGCAGGTTATGTATCGTGTGTGTGTTTGTGTGTGTGTGTTCTTGTATTTCTACCCTTCTTGACATATCAACAAGGAAAAGCACCTTCCATATGAGGACCGGTGAACAAGTTAGGACCGAAATCATGGTCCCAATACAGAAAACCATTGCATCTAATAGAGAATGTCTCATGTGCACACCTGGTGGTGAAATCTATCAAAATTAGGGTGGTCCCAAAAAGGAGGGATTTTTTCAAATTGACTGTGTATCTGTTTTAAAAGTGCTCCCCCTCTGGTCAACATATGAAATAACAAGTGAGTGTAAAAATTTGAAGTGTTCCCCCTCTGGCCAAAATATGTAATAACAAGTGTGTATAAGACATTGAAATGTGCCCCCTTTGGCCATAATTAATTTAAAAAAATATGGGGCAGATATATGATCATTTGGGACGGGGACTCCTTGATAACGAGCTTAGCAGTGAACGCTACTGTCTTTAGGACCACGCGTCGTAGGCCCCCGCTGGAGGCGTCTCATGTTTGTGTGGAGGGTTTCCCCATTGTTTGGCGCTCGCCTCAGATTCCTGGGCAATACTGCCATGGAAACAACCACTCAAATATTAACACTGAATTAGTCATTTTACTCTTGGTTTCGATTATATTTAATAATTATATTTGACCTACTTACAGTTTACAACCTTGTCAAATAATATGAATCCATGTGTTAATCACAATTATTATTATTTTTTACCACCCAAACCTTAGGCTTAGATCAGGCTGATTAGAAAAATAAGTTCTAACAAAATATACTGCACAAGAGACTCAGTGGCCTAGTGGTTAGAGTGTCCGCCCTGAGATCGGTAGGTTGTGAGTTCAAACCCCGGCCGAGTCATACCAAAGACTATAAAAATGGGACCCATTACCTCCCTGCTTGGCACTCAGCATCAAGGGTTGGAATTGGGGGTTAAATCACCAAAAATGATTCCCGGGCGCGGCCACCGCTGCTGCCCACTGCTCCCCTCACCTCCCAGGGGGTGATCAAGGGTGATGGGTCAAATGCAGAGAATAATCTCGCCACACCTAGTGTGTGTGTGACAATCATTGGTACTTTAACTTTAACTTTATAACTGACAAAAATGTATGTACATCCAATTACATACTTGCCAACCCTCCCGAATTTTCCAGGAGACTCCCGAATTTCAGTGCCTCTCCTGAAAATCTCCTGGGACAACCATTCTCCCGAATGTCTCCCGATTTCCAGCCGGACTTAAGGCACGCCCCCTCCAGGTCCGTGCGGACCTGAGTGAGGACAGCCTGTCGTCACGTCCGCTCTTTACTTCATACTTCAGAACCGACTCCCACACTTGCCGTCAGGGTGCGCAATACAATGTAACTTTTTGGTTGGCCAACGGTTTACGTCGTATTGCGCACCTTGACGGCAAGTGTGGGAGTCGGTTCTGAAGTATGAAGTAAAGAGACGTAACTTCATCACCTCGCCTGGTTATTGACTCCAACCCAGAATATTACACTGCTCATACCTACGCTCCTTCAAAGGCTCTGCTACTGGCTGCAAAGCATTGCACTTTCAAATACAACAATGAGTAGAGAGGAGTGTTATGTGTGTGTATGTGTAAATAAATGAACACTGAAATTCAAGTATTTATTTTATTTATATATATATATATATATATATATATATATATATATATATATATATATATATATATATATATATATATATTATATATATATATATATATATATATATATATATATATATATATATTATATATATATATATATATATATATATATATATATATATATATATTATATATATATATATATATATATATATATATATATATCAGAATCTCCAGGTTCTGTAACAGCTTCTTCCCTCAAGCCGTAAGACTCTTGAACGCATCATAATTAAATTATCCCCTAAACTCCCCCCAAAATGGATTAACTTGCTGGAATAAAAAAGACAATATAACATACATCCATAAACGTGGACGCATGTGAAAAAGTGCAATATATTTATCTGTACAGTAATCTATTTATTTAATTATATATATGTGTATATATATATATTACAAACACATATACACATACTGTACATATACATTCACTGTACAAACACATATATACATTCTGTACATATACAAGTACATATGCATACGTACACTCATGCACATAATCACGTTTCATCAAACATATTAACGTTGTTGCCCTAGGGTAAACTGGGTACAACACATGGCACACTGACAAAGCTTAACCTATTGTTACTATAACAATCTACAAGGTTAATGTAGGTTGCTTCTCTTTCTCCCCCTCCATTTTTCTGCATTCTTTCGTATCTCAAGTTATCATTATGTATATGTATTGTTGCATTTGAACAACTGTATTGTTGATAATAAAGGTAAAGTATTGGTATTGTTCATTATCAATAGCGCTATTTCTATTGGTATTTGTATTGCTCCATTTGTAGTGTAATAATGCTCATTGTCATTTCTGTATTATTTTTTTATTTTCGCTAACTGCTGATTTGCTATTACTTTTACCATCATATTTGTACATGTCGTATTTGCTGATGTTGCTCTATTGTTGTTGTTGTTGTTGTGTTTGCTGTTGTTGTTTTTGTCTCTCTGTCTAATCCCCCTCTTGTCCCCTTAATTTCCCCCTGTAGAAAAAAAAAAAAAAAATATATATATATATATATATTTATATTTATATATATTTATTTATTTTATATATATATTTATATATTATTTATTTATTTATATATGCACCTTATTGCTTTTTTATTCTGCACTACCATGAGCTTATGTAACGAAATTTCGTTCTTGTCTGTGCTGTAAAGTTAAAATTTGAATGACAATAAAAAGGAAGTCTAAGTCTAAGTCTAAGTGGAGGTTCCTCTGTGTTTGACGTTATGAGGCGAAATCGCTGTGTTTCGCTCATTTTGGAGGCAGAAAGTGTGAACACCCCTCATCTAAGCTCACTTCCTTTCGCTGAAAGAACCAGGTGTCCCGATACGTCCAACAGCCTGGTTTTGGGCTCATAGCAGCTGCTCGTGACGGAGATGCGCGTGTGATGATGCAGCTGTAACGTATATCCCGACACTCAACAGGAAGTGAGAACGGTCCACTTAAACATTTTGCTCTTGTGAGAACGTCTGAACACCAGCGTGCTCGCCGAAGCCAGGTGTTGGATGCAGCTGGAGATCACACACACACACACACACACACACACACACACACACACACACACACACACACACACACACACACACACACACACACACAAACACACACTCCTACTTGACGCACACGGCAAGGGGAGCGTCGCGGCCGCCCCGATGTTTGTGTTTTGCATGCGTCACGTATTTGTCAGGGTGCTTGTGGCCGCTCTCCACATGCGGCGGCAGCAGGTGTGAACAACCCTCGTGCTGAGAGGGCCGCACTCCAGCGCTACACCGCCGACCAACCGGAGAGCGCGTCGGGGAGGAAGCACGGCGGCAGCGGGCAGGAGAAGATCAATAGTAGCGAGAGTGGAGTTTGGATAATTACAGTTGTTAGCCTGCAGAGGAGTGCAGCTATAGTGGCCTCTCCACTGAGAGTCTCTTATCACTCTCTGGCCTGTCATTACTGCTTTAAACGCTGCTGTCTTCCTCCTTTCCTCTCCTCCTCCCACAAAGAACTTGTTGCACACCAGACCACGCATTGCTTGTTTGTTTGTCTAATCTTCCCCCCCCCCCCTCTCTGTGATGCATCTCCAGGCTCGCCATCTCATCCCAATCATCTCTGCTGTCATCCCCTAATCTTCTCTTCATCTCCCGCCAAGCCTCCTTTCTCCTTCCGCGCTTCCCTCTTTAGCCATCAGCCGGCGCCAGGAGGGGGAATTAATTTGCGGAGGTGCCGCATTCGTCAGGACAGTTTGGGACCGTCCAGCCAGACGCTGGTTGAAACCGAGCTGCGGGAAGCGTTTGAATATTCTGAGAGCGATGGTGAGGGGGATTAGGTGGCACAGAACAACAGAAGTGGGTCGCCTGAAGGATGTTTGCTGTGATCTAGATGGAGCTGGGATTATCTGAGGATGAGGAGATAACGCTATCTTGCCACTATTATACTAGTATACGGGGGTTTGAGGCGCAGCTGACGGATATTCCACCGCCTTTTATGCTCCATCGGTGGTGCTAAGTGAAGGGAAGACTGAGCAGGACATTTCAACAGCAATTTTCCTGAATTCAAATGCATTTTCTTATAGCAATAATATTAAATTACAGCAGTGACGTGCGGTGAGGTTGATGGCTGGTGAGGCACTGACTTCATCACAGTCAGATTTACAAACATATGAACCCTAAAGAGTATCTTATTCACCATTTGATTGGCAGCAGTTAACGGGTTATATTTAAAAGCTCATACCAGCATTCTTCCCTGCTTGGCACTCAGCATTAAGGGTTGGAATTGGGGGTTAAATCACCAAAAATTATTCCCGGGCGCGGCGCCGCTGCTGCCCACTGCACGCCACTGCTCCCCTCACCTCCCAGGGGGTGATCAAGGGGATGGGTCAAATGCAGAGGACGAATTTCACCACACCTAGTGTGTGTGTGACAATCATTGGTACTTTAACTTAACTTTAACTTTACACATACAAACTGTAGCACACAAAAAAGCACATTTAATAAAAAAAACGTTATTATGGTCTTACCTTTACTTATAAGTGTGGGAACAGTGGTGTTCGTGCTGGAGGAGTTGTGAATGAATGAAATATGAAATCCGTGCTGCAGTCTGCAGGTGTACCTAATGTTGTGTCCCTGCGGTCGTTCGCAGGGACATTGTTGTTTTTGCACTTTTTGGCTTCTTGTTGAGTGACTTTTTTGAGTGGGTTCAGTCTTGCACGTGGAGGGTTTGGGTGTGGGCATTGGTTGGTGTGGCCCTCCCGTCGGGGGGTGCGTTCTACGGCCAAGGTGCATTAACCGGCACCAGGAGGCGGGATTACTGCGAGCCTCACACAGTGCGTCTTCGCAGCAGTTTTATGATTGCTCAGCACAAGAAATACTTTACACACATACAGTTGTTGACAAAATACACTGTACATTCTATACCTCAGCTAACTAAACTATGGAAATGTATAATATAGTCCATATAACAATACGGTCTCACTGCACAGCAGGCCAGCAGTTAGCCGAGTCCGCAATCATTGGTGAGGCACAACTGAGTGACATGCCTCAACTGGCTGCTGATCACCGCACCGTCTCTTCTCAGTATGTGAACGGCAAATGTGAAAATTCAGCGATTTTGAATACAAATAATCTAAAAGTGGTGAAGTTAAATGGAAAAAAACTTTATAGTATAATCACTGGATACATATAACAATTTAAATTTTTTTTTTTCTTTTTACATTTTTTTTCTTTCCATGATGGCAGGTGAAGCCCCGCCTCACCTGCCTCTAGTGACCGCACGTCACTGAATTACAGCATGGCTTGAGTCAAGAACGCAAAAAAAAATTACCGCGTAACCTTGATCCAAGTGCGTACGTTAATTTGGTAACACTTAAGTATGGGAAACCTATTCACCATTAATTAGTTGCTTACTAACATGCAAATTAGTAACATATTGGCTCTTAATTAGTCATTATTAAGTACTTATTAATGCCTTATTCTGCATGGCCTTATTATACAACCAGTAAGGAATTAAAGGCCTTCTGAAATGCGATTTTCTTATTTAAACGGGGATAGCAGGTCCATTCTATGTGTCATACTTGATCATTTCGCGATATTGCCATATTTTTGCTGAAAGGATTTAGTAGAAAACATCGACGATAAAGTTCGCAACTTTTGGTCGCTGATAAAAAAGCCTTGCCTGTACCGGAAGTAGCAGACAATATGCGCGTGACGTCACCGGTTGTGGAGCTCCTCACATCTGCACATTGTTTACAATCATGGCCACCAGCAGCGAGAGCGATTCGGACCGAGAAAACGACGATTTCCCCATTAATTTGAGCGAGGATGAAAGATTTGTGGATGAGGAAAGTGAGAGTGAAGGACTAGAGGGCAGCGGGAGCGATTCAGATAGGGAAGATGCTGTGAGAGGCGGGTGGGACCTGATATTCAGCTGGGAATGAATAGAACAGTAAATAAACACAAGACATATATATACTCTATTAGCCACAACACAACCAGGCTTATATTTAATATGCCACAAATGAATCCCGCATAACAAACACCTCCCGAATCCCGTCCATATAACCCGCCAATACAACTCAAACACCTGCACAACACACTCAATCTCACAGCCCAAAGTACCGTTCACCTCCCCAAAGTTCATAAAGCACATATATTTCCCCAAAGTCCCCAAAGTTACGTACGTGACATGTACATAGCAGCACGCACGTACGGGCAAGCGATCAAATGTTTGGAAGCCGCAGCTGCGTACTCACGGTACCGCGTCTGCGTATCCAACTCAAAGTCCTCCTGGTCAGAGTCTCTGTTGTCTTTCTTTTGGTGTTCCTCCTGGCTAGGTGGGACTTTTTGAAGCAACCCAGAACATTTTCGGTGGCGGGCTGTGCTGTCGAACGCTGATTGGTTGAACACAGTTGGAGGCGTTCCTAAAGCTTATTTAGCAGCAGGCGGCTCTTCTGCCGGCATGGGCGGAGTCACAGCAGCAGGCGGCTCGTCTGCCGGCGTGGGTGGAGTCAGAGCAGTAGGCGGCTCGTCTGCCGGCGTGGGCGAAGTCAGAGCAACAGGCGGCACGTCTGCCGGCGTGGGCGGAGTCTGAGCAGCAGCTGGTGCTAGCCGTGGTGCAGCAACTGGTGCTAGCCTTGGAGCAGGAAGTGGTGCTAGCCTTGGAGCAGGAAGTTGTGCTAGCTTTGGAGCAGGAAGGTCGTCTGCCGGTGTGGGAGGGCTCACCGAGGTTGATGGCGTCCACAGGCCCCCCGGGGTGGATGGCGGCGTCTGTAGCCCCACCGTGGCGGCGATTGCGGCAGATCCACTGGATTTAGAAGTAGCTGTGCCTCCCCAGCTACACAGCTACTCATAGCCGCCCCCTCAAGGGACGGGTCCAAGACGTCACCAAAGAGGGCCACAGACAACAGGGATGGGTGGGAGGGAGCTTGAAATGAGTCATAATATCTTCTCCATTCGGCCATCGCTGCCAGCATCCCTTCAAGCCTCTCCGCCACAGAAATCTCCGCGGGGTTCGTATTTAGCTGGAGTATTCTGTCATGATGTGGAGGTGACGAACCCCAAGATGCAGAGATGACAGGCGGTGTACAAAAAAACATGGTTTTAATGTTCAAAAAAAGTGAAAACAAAAGGCGCACAAGGCGAAGGCACAACTTAACGCAGAAAACAAAAGCTAACACTTAGCCTGAACTATGAACATGAAACAAAAGGTCACTAACTGTGGCATAAATAAACAAAACTTACTCGGCAAGGCACGAGCAGCATGAACTAAGCATGAAATCATCAGCATGAACTATGGTATCTCCAGAAAACAAGCATGAACAGAGCATTGCATGAAACAGGGAGTCCACAGCATACAACAAACAATACTCCAGCCCTGACTGGAGGGCAAGGCAGGTTTAAATAATGCCTCTGATTAGTGCTCAGGCAGCAGGTGAGCGGGCGAACACTAATCAGAGGCAGGTGGAAATAATAACTTACCATGGTAACTAAAACAAACAATGGTGCACAAAAAACAGGAACTATGAAGTCCAAAACTAACAAAACATAAAACATGATCTGGGACATGGATCATGACACTATGCTCAGAGGAACACGAGACGAACGTGTATTTACTGTGCACTCAAGGACCGTTGAGCACAGTACGACACCACAATGCCCGCCAGAAATAATAAATTATAGATTTTATTTGTAACGCACCTTTTAATAAAAAAAAATCGTAAAGTGCTGCAGTCTAAACCAATATTTAAAAACAATAAAAGCTTAACCATTAAAACAGATACAATTCGAAACATGCAACATAGTTGGTTTTCTAACAGGGTGTCTATTAATTTTAGTTTAAAAAAAAGAAAACTTAGTCATAATAATTCAGTGTGTGTAAAAGTACTTTTTGGGCACATTCAACAATACTACGATATTAATGATAACTGTGATAATTTTGGTCATGATAACAGTAATATGACTTTCATATCATTACATCCCTAATACGGGTGCTAAAAAATCGATTCGCATTCTTATTTATTCCGATTCTAATTTGAGTCGTAATTTTCAAGAATCGATCGATTTTTTTAGAAAGATGTCCACGTGCAGTGAGTGATCGCATGCGTCGGCAGCCAAGAGGAGCTTTTGTTAACCCTAACCTGTTTTATTATCATTATTATACCAAATGAAATACAGCGTGAATCGGTTTGAATCGAGAATCGTGTTAAATTGAATCGTCACCCTAAGACTCAAAAATCATATTGTGAGTTGTTTTAAAAGTCACATACCTACTTATTATGTCTGTCTGGCTCATGTGCTATTGTTATCATTTCATTTTACTATTAAGACGGGTAAACTTGACATGGAGAAGATAGAATAGGATGTGCTTCTTCCTACTCCCTTTCAGATATGTTAAATTGTGCTGTACGCCAGTGTAACTTTGTTAAGCATGTTAAAAATAATACACTAAACTATTACGATAGATGGAATTATTAAAGTTTTCCACTATAACTGAATAATGAGGCTCATTCTCTGTCAACAGTATCCTGTAAATGAGGAATTCATCAATCAGAAATTACATTAATGAGGAGGGAAAAACTTTTAAAAATCATGTCGCAAAAGAGCCTGCGAATATTTGCCTGTGCTGGTGTGTCAGTCACAGCTCCATCCAATTAAATAGCATCTTATTTATCATATTAATTAGAAAGTGGCGAGACAACAAAGAGGCAGCTGCTGAGCAGCGCTGCCAACGATTTGTTGTCTTGCTAATGTGACACCTATTATACAGGTTAGCCTGCAAATACAAGGACGACACGGCATCACGTGCTCCTTGTCGGTGCGCACGTGGCTTTGAAGAACTTTCTGTAAATACCAGTGATTAAAATTAGCATCCATTGGGTGACAGAATACTCATTATGCATTGAAGTACAAACCCCAAAACCAGTGAATTTGGCACGTTGTGTAAATCGTAAATAAAAACAAAATACACGGATTTGCAAATCCTATATTTAATTGAATACACTGCAAAGACAAGATACTTAACGTTCGAACTGGAAAACTTTATTGCAAATATTAGCTCTTTTGGAATTTGATGCCTGCAACATGTTTCAAAAAAGCTGGCACCAGTGGCAAAAAAGACAGAGAAAGTCGAGGAATGCTCATCAAACACTTATTTGGAACATCCCACAGGTGAACAGGCTAATTGGGAACAGGTGGGTGCCATGATTGGGTATAACAGCAACTTCCATGAAATGCTCAGTCATTCACAAACAAGGATGGGGCGAGGGTCACCACTTTGTGAACAAATGCGTGAGCAAATTGTCCAACAGTTTAAGAGCAACATTTCTCAATGAGCTATTGCAAGGAATTTAGGGAATTCACCATCTACGGTCCGTAATATCATCAAAAGGTTCAGAGAATCTGGAGAAATCACTGCATGTAAGCGATGATATTACGGACCTTCGATCCCTCAGGCGGTACTGCATCAAAAAGGGACAGAAAACCACTGTCAGTAACTACATTTCGTCGCTACATCTGTGCAAGTTACAACTCTACTATGCAAAGCAAAAGCCATTTATCAACAACACCCAGAAACGCTGCCGGCTTCGCTGGGCCCGAGCTCATCGAAGATGGACTGATGCAAAGTGTAAAAGTGTTCTGTGGTCTGACGAGTCCACATTTCAAATTGTTTTTGGAAGTTGTGGACGTCGTGTCCTCCGGATGAAAGAGGAAAAGAACCATTCGGATTGTTATTGGCGCAAAGTTGAAAAGCCAGCGTCTGTGATGGTATGGGGGTGTATTAGTGCCCAAGGCATGGGTAACTTACACATCTGGGAAGGCACCATTAATGCTGAAAGGTACATACAGGTTTTGGAGCAACATATGTTGCCATCCAAGCAACGTTATCATGGACGCCCCTGCTTATTTCAGCAAGACAATGCCAAGCCACGTGTTACAATAGCGTGGCTTCATAGTAAAAGAGTGCGGTTACAAGACTGGCCTTCCTGTAGTCCAGACCTGTCTCCCATTGAAAATGTGTGGCGCATTATGAAGCCTAAAATACCACAACGGAGACCCCCGGACTGTTGAACAACTTAAGCTGTACATCAAGCAAGAATGGGAAATAATTCCACCTGAAAAGCTTCAAAAATTGGTCTCTTCAGTTCCCAAACGTTTACAGAGTGTTGTTAAAAGGAAAGGCCATGTAACACAGTGGTAAAAATGCTCCTGTGCCAACTTTTTTGCAATGTGTTCTAAATTCTAAGTTAATGATTATTTGCAAAAAAAAAATTAAGTTTCTCAGTTCGAACAGTACATATCTTGTCTTTGCAGTCTCTTCAATTGAATATAAGTTGAAAAGGATTTGCAAATCATTGTATTCTGTTTTTATTTACGCATTACACATAATGCCAACTTCACTGGTTTTGGGTTTTGTCCACTAAACATATTCTTTAGCAACATAGTCTAACCATCTCAGGCAAGTTGATTTCATTGTTGTATCACGTTCTTAAGATAAAGATGACTCATTTAAGTAACAGGACTGAAAATAATAGTAGTGAGTTTTTGCATGGACCTAGAAAAAACACGAAATATAGCAACATCACATGTGATGCTAATAGCATGTTGACTATGGAGGTTAATCCGTGTCTTTTTTTTAACTGTTTTTTTTTTTACACAAAATTATGCAGACAATATCAAAGAATAAAAAATCAGTGGAAAATAATAAGTGTTTATAAATTCAGTCTAAAAAAATCAGTGTTTAAAAATGTTGTGAAAAAAATGTTGAAAAAAAATTCAGTGCAGAAATATTAGTTGCTTCAAAACTCAAGACCCACTTTCGATATTTTAGGACTAAAGCACCTCATTGGCTGGTTCTGAGACAGAATCAATTGCTTCGGTCTTAATTTACTTAATTTTTTTGCACTTAACTTTTCTTTACAGAATTCTTTACAGAATTCTTTTTTTACACTGAATTTTTATTCACTAAATTTGTATATAATTATTTTTTATAATGAATTTTTACATAAACAATTTAAAAACAAATTTAAAAACACTGTATTTTACACATTTTGTACAAAAACACAATTTTTAAACACACACATTTTAATTCAATAAAATTGTCAGCATAATATGAGGTAAAAAAAAAAAATCAGTTCACACAATTTAAACGCAAACAATTCAGTGACAAATTCAGTGTAAAAAAAAAGAGATATAAATCAACTTCCATATTTAACACTTGGCACATCTGAAAATAAATCAATTACATCCAAAAACTAATAAACATAACAGGACTGTGATGATATTTTAATCTCTGATATTAAGTTAAAATAACAAGTAGACCAAAAAATAAATGAATAACTTTCTTTTGGCCTGCAAAATATCTGAATGATGCAACCTCCTGTGGAACATGTGACTTGTGGAAAACCCCACTTCATTTTAGAAGGGATGGTAACAGGAATGAGGGAAAACCCAAATGCAAATTTTAACCGAAACATTTTTTAAATAGCTGAAAAAATAGTTTGGATAGGCAGTAACACAAATATGTAAACAATTCTAAAGGATGTTTTATGATATTTTGTTAAAGTCTAATTAAAAAAAAAAACAAGGACAGGCAACAAATACTCTTTTCCAGTGTTCAGGGTTGTTTGAATTAATTTTTTTTTTTTTAATCAAATATGCAATTAGTTCAATATGCAGAATACTTTGTTTAATAATATATATATTTACACACAGTATATACAGTGTATTTTGTGTGCATTGTTATAATTCCTGGGGATGCAGATTGAACTGATTTGCAGGAATGGCCCTTATGAGGTCCCCCCCCTATCTGTGGGTGGTCTCGGAACGTAACCCCTCACGTACAGCAGGCATCTACTGCAGATGCCAAAGAGTCCTAAATGATGTTGGAAGTACTTTAGCAGCAGCGTGACAGTCGCTGGCCGTGGTGCTGAAGCTGTCAAATCTGAAGGAGCAGGCCTCCCAGGACCACAAGGCTGGCGGACACACACACGAATGGGCCAATATAGTGCAGATAACAGATGGGTAAATTAATAATCGGTCCACACGTGGGTCAGGCTCACATGACAGAGAGGATCATATGAATAGATGGAGACAAAGAAAGATGGATGGGTGTTGTGTTTGTGTGTAGCCATCTGGTTACCAGGGCATTGTTTACTCTGTCATGTCACCGTGTTTGCTTATCCATCTCTCATCCCAAGCCAGCGCACGTGTTTGTACAGTGCCTATAATAGGTACTTATATTTTTTTCACAAATATATTAACTGTTCAGCGAGGAAGATGACTTACATATACTAAAATGTATATATTGCACACGTAAAATCTATTTAAGTTGGAACAGTCATTATCCACGATTTCAACAAACGTGTCACATTGGCACTTAAGTGCATTTCTTTAGCATTTTGTAGCTTTTTAAGGCACTTTTGGCAAAATGATCAGCGCTATTAAGGCAACAATATAAGTTGAAAGAAGAGGAAAAGTGTGTGTTTTACATTGATTATATATGTATGTATATGTGTGTATGTATGTACATGTATGTATGTATGTGTATGTATATATATATATATATATATGTATATACATATATATGTATGTGTATATATATGTGTGTGTATATATATATATATATATATGTATATGTATGTATGTATATGTATGTATGTATGTGTATATATGTATGTGTATATAGATGTGTGTGTATATATGTATGCATATATGTGTGTATATATATATATATGTATGTATGCATATGTATATATATGTATGTGTATATATATGTATGTATGTATGTGTATATATGTATGTGTATATATGTATATATATATATATATATATTTGTGTATATATGTGTATATATATATATATATATATATATATATATATATATGTATATATATATATATATATATTTGTGTATATATGTGTATATATATATATATATACTGTATGTGTGTATATGTGTATATATGTATGTATCTAAATATATATGTGTGTGTGTGTGTGTGTATATATATATATATATATATATATATATGTATATGTCTATGTCTATGTATATGTATGTGTATATATATGTATATATATAAATATATATGTATGTGTATATATATATATGTATATAAATATATATGTATGTGTATACATATATATGTATATATATGTGTGTATATATATATATATATATATATATATACTAAACTGTTTATTATCAGATTGGGTCCTTTTGCTTTTAGAAGCGCAACAGAAGTAGAAACAGGCTGCATGACGGTTGTTCTTAGCATCCAGCAGCATCCTCCCAGTGTTCCCATCATCTCTCCTGCTCGAATCTCCTCTTGCTATTTCTTTGCGGTAGGTTGTTACTCTTCATTGTGGTTCCCTTTTCTAGCTCTCTGATCTTCTGCTGCCATTTGAGCATCAAAGGTGTTGAAGAGGTTGGCCATCTTGGCATCCTTCCTCCCGAGTCCCTTCATCTTCTTCAAACAGGAGAAGGTGCAAAGGCCAACTGTGTTTCAAACGTCTTCCGCTGTGTGTCTTGGCTTTACTGTGTAAGATTTTCCTAACCTATGTTTGTTTTTGTCACACTTGTGTGTAAATGGGCACTCTTTCTGCTTATCTCCTAAACTTTCTCTGCACTTGTTGGTCAATCGTAGGGTTGTGCGATGTAAAGAACAGAAACTCTGGCCTACAGTAGCGATTTTAATTATATCGCCCTATAGTGATAATGTTTGTAGATGACACTTGAAAATTGAGAGCAATAAGCTTAAACAGGCTGTACAAACACTAAGTGAGGGCGAGCAAGTTTGTAGCAGTGAGTAATGAATTCATATAAATGTATAAGGGTTCACCTCATGATAATATTATATAATTGTATTTACATTTGATCATTATATATCTTTTTTGCGCACTATGTAGACTGGCATGGTCGCAATAATTTCATGTTAAAATGTATGTTTTTTTGTTTTTTTTACAGCATATTACTTCAATAGAGCGGCCGGGTTTCTACAGTAAAATCTCTGTTGTCTTTACGGTGTATCGATGTTTTCTAACGGTAACGATTGAGAAGCCATTATTTTATTTTATTTTATTTTTTTACAGTAAAATCTATTGTCAGTTTTATAATGTACAAGTTTTGGAAAACTTGCTTTGAGATAAAATGTCAAGATTTATTTTGGTTTTCATTAAAAAGTTTGTAATGTATGGTAATGTACTATTTGTTACATTAGTAAGGAACACAAAACTAACAGTTCATTATTATTGCAGTTTATAACTAATTCCTAACCTACATTCACACATATGTCACTAACATTACATAATTAACATGGACATTATTATTGCAGACTTATACATAAGTCAAGCAGATATTTGAGCATTTATTTATTATTAGGAAAAATATGCTTGTGATGTATGAGAATATAAAATGTGTTATATTATTAGATAATATCGAATAAAAATATGTGCAATTGCACGCAGTACATGTATTTTTTTAATGTCAAAACGTAAAGAACGAATACATTTACCGTATTTTTCGGACTATAAGGCGCACTTAAAATCCTTTCATTTTCTCAAAACTTGATAGTTCGCCTTATAACCCGGTGCGCCTAATGTACAGAATAATTTTGGTTGTGCTTACCGACCACAAAGCTATTTTATTTGGTACATGGTGAAATGATAAGTGTGACCAGTAGATGGCAGTCACACATAAGACATACGTGTAGGATGCAATATGACTAAAGTAAACAACACAAAAATGTTATGTTCCATTGAAAATATAGAACATTACACTCGGCGCTCAAAAATCTAACAAAATGTTTAAGTACAACTTTGGTTAGCTATGAAGCCGCACCGCTTGATGGATTGTACTGTGCTTCAACGAGTATTATTATAGTGTGTGTATAAGGTAAGACATATTATCTGGCGTTTTGTTTCGCAATATTATGCAAAAGCAACTTTCTTTTTTACCTTCTGGTACCTGTATGTGGGATCTGCATAATTCCTGAAAATTTGCGCACGTCCGCCTTAGTAGTCGGTGCCGACAACGTAGTCGATAAGCTTCTTCTTTTTCTCTAAATTCTTGTTATGGGAAATTCATCCTCCACTGTTGCCATTTCTAATAGTGTAAAGTTCTTACTTATATCTGTCAGTAAACTCGCCATGAAAGCACTAAAACATACCGGTGTAGTGAGTTCACATAATTCACCCAAGGAACTTTAGTTATTAGAGAGTTCTAGTCGGACGGTTTTTCACGGGACACATTTCCGGCCTTGTTATTGCACTAGTGAGTCACGGATGAGAAGATGCTGCTCCATTATTGATTGAAGTAAAGTCTGAATGTCATTGAAACAATTAGCTCCATCTTTTGACACTTCTTCCACTACCGTCCTTGCACGCTACACCGCTACAACAAAGATGACAGAGAAAAGACTCTGCAGATCCTCGGGGACTAATAAAGTACTTCTGATTCTGATTCTGAAATGAGACCGCCCACAAAACGGCGCACAGCAGGCGAAGTGCGAGTAAAATCTTTTAGGGAAAACAAAACTGCAGCAGGGAGTGCACAGGAAGCTATGCAGCGCGTCGAGTACAAAAGCAAACGAAGCAACATGATCCAATGGCATAAAAAGGATCCTGTTTGCCAATTAGAAACAGGCGAAGGTGTTATGTGTACAGGAGGAAGGAGACGGTACAGACAGGAGGGATGGCGTATAAGCTCAATTTATTAATATATATACAATACATAGATATAAATAACCAATAATACTATTAATAAACTAGAGAATGGAGTGTGACTAAGCCAAAAGGGTGTGTATGTGTGCGACTATGTGTGTGAGTTAACTGTTGTGTGTTACCGGAGTGTTGAGCGAGAGGCGGAAGTCCCGGAGGGGAAAAGCATGTTCGAAGGTCCGTGAGACAGGCAGATAGTCAGGCGTGAGGTCAAGATCCAAGAAGCAGCAAGAGAACCAGAGGGAATACGGGGAGACGAGACGCACATCTCGTGACGTGGGGAACGAAGGCAGGTGAACTGAACAGGTAGCTACGTTCTGGCCCGGTATAGCAGGTTGTGCAGGCTTATGAAAGCAGGTCCTCTGATCAGTGACAGGTGCGCAGATTGCGGACGATTGATTGCAGCTGCTTGCCGCAGCCGGACTGGCATGCGCTCGGCGCGCTCCCGGAGGTGTCGGGCTGTGACGGAAGGAGCCAGTACTCAGACCAGAGGCCTGGAGACAAACAGGAAGTGGAATGAAAAATACGAGCGCGAGACAGGATTTAACACAAAATACCAGAAAGTAATAATAACTGTCATGTGAGATCATGACAGACCCTGCATATTTAAGAATTGTATTTTGAGAATCGTTAGTAACACAAATCAAAACGATCAATCGGAATCGGAACCAGAATCGTTCAGATTCGAAACCTTAATCGTCATGCCGATGTTCACACATTAGCAAATTAATTGCAGCATGGGAAAAAAATAAACAAAAGAGAAATTAAAATGGAATAAAAAGGTATTTGTACAAACAAGAAGGGACTCCCAGAGGTACCTTCTGTAGTTCGACTGATACGACCTACATTTTAACAAACTCCTAAATACAAACTTACAAGTCCGACCTAACACCTCGTTTCATCGAAAACAAAGCGAAATAGTCTTTGAATTAGGTACAACGGCCTTATTGCAATTTGTCATGCATTGTTACGATAATAAATGCATTATAGTCATCACCGGACTAGCATAGTTATGGAAGTGCAGTATAAAAAAAAACGCCTGATTGTCCTAAACCAGGAAGGGACATGCCTCCTTGAGTAAACAATGCGCACACACACACACACATACACACACACACTCCCTCTAACCTTTAGCCTAAAGTCCTTCCTCATCCCTGCGGAAGCGCACTGAGTGAATAGCATCGATAAAGGCTTTTTAATAGACTGCTTTGTGTGAGGAAACCTGCGACGGGGTGGGAAGGTGGTGGGTGGGGTGGTTCCCTAGGGAGACCTGAAGAAGGTTGGTGAGAGAAAGAACCAAATGTAGTGTCACCGCTCAAATTGGTGTGCTACGGATCCTTGCACAGATAAATACACATATATATGGGAATAACAAAACGGCTTAATACACATAAATGAATACTGTATATTCCAGTGACGTGCGGTGAGGTTGATGGCTGGTGAGGCACTGACTTCCTCACAGTCAGATTTACAAACATATGAACCCTAAAGAGTATCTTATTCACCATTTGATTGGCAGCAGTTAACGGGTTATGTTTAAAAGCTCATACCAGCATTCTTCCCTGCTTGACACTCAGCATCAAGGGTTGGAATTGGGGGTTAAATCACCAAAAATTATTCCCGGGTGCGGCGCAGCTGCTGCCCACTGCTCCCCTCACCTCCCAGGGGGTGATCAAGGGATGGGTCAAATGCAGAGGACAAATTTCACCACACCTAGTGTGTGTGTGTGTGACAATCATTGGCACTTTAACTTAACTTTAACTTTACACATACAAACTGTAGCACACAAAAAAGCACATTTAATTAAAAAAACTTTATTATGGTCTTACCTTTACTTATAAGTGCGGGAACAGTGGTGTTTGTGTTGGAGGAGTTGTGAATGAATGAAATATGAAATCCGTGCTGCAGTCTGCAGGTGTACCTAATGTTGTGTCCCTGCAGTCGTTCACGGCTCCTCCGGCGCGAGCATTGTTGTTTTTGCACTTTTTGGCTTCTTGTTAAGTGACTTTTTTGGGGTGGATTCGGTCTTGCATGTGGAGGGTTTGGGTGTGGGCTTTGGTTGGTGTGGCGCTCCCGTCGGGGGGGGGGGGGGTGCATTCTGCGGCGGGGGTGCATTAACCGGCACCAGGAGGCGGGATTACTGCGAGCCTCACACAGTGCGTCTTCGCAGCAGTTTTATGATTGCTCAGCACAAGAAATACGTTACACACATACAGTTGTTGACAAAATACACTGTACATTATATACCTCAGCTAACTAAACTATGGAAATGTATAATATAATTCATATAGCAATACGGTCTCACTGCACAGCAGGCCCGCAGTTAGCCGAGTCCGCAATCCATGTTGAGGCACAACTGAGTGACGTACCTCAACTGGCTGCTGTTCATCGCACCGTCTCTTCTCAGTATTTGAACGGAAAATGTGAAAATTCAGCGATTTTGAATAAAAATAATCTAAAACTGGTGAAGTTAAATGGAAAATAACTTTATAGTATAATCACTGAATACATATAACAATTTAATTTATTTTTTTTCTTTTTAATTTTTTTTTCTTTCCATGATGGCAGGTGAGGCGGGGCCTCACCTGCCATCATGGAAATATACCAGTGACCGCACGTCACTGGTATATTCAATACTGACCCAGGCTACTTCATGCAAACACAAACTACAACTAGCTATGTTTTCCGGTTTGGGCATTGAACTCAAGTCTATATACTGTATACTACTGCTGAGCACATTGTGGAATATGTTCAAAAAGATTTTTAAACATAATTAAATAAATACACACACTGTTAGGAAAAACACTATTTGGCATTTCTTGTGTTTGTCTGTTTTTGTTTTAGTGTTGTATCTGTTTTAATAGCTAATGTTTTATTGTCGTACTGAAAATATTTGTTTGTACTAGTGTTGTCCCAATACCAATATTTTGGTACCGGTACCAAAATTATTTCGATACTTTTCGGTACTTTTCTAAATAAAAGGACCACAAAAAATTGCATTATTGGCTTTATTTGAACAAAAAAATCTTAGGCTACATTAAACATATGTTTCTTATTGCAAGTTTGTCCTTAAATAAAATAGTGAACATACTAGACAACTTCTCTTTTAGTAGTAAGTAAGCAAACAAAGGCTCCTAATTTAGCTGCTGACATATGCAGTAACATATTGTCATTTATCATTCTATTATTTTGTCAACATTATTAAGGACAAGCGGTAGAAAATGAATTATTCATCTACTTGTTCATTTACTGTTAATATCTGCTTACTTTCTCTTTTAACATGTTCTATCTACACTTCTGTTAAAATGTAATAATTTATTATTCTGTTGTTTGGATGCTTTCCATTTGTTTTGGATGATACCGCAAATTTGGGTATCAATCCGATACCAAGTAGTTACAGGATCATACATTGGTCATATTCAAACTCAGGAAATATGTCCCTGGACACATGAGGACTTTGAATATGACCAATGTATGATCCTGTAACGACTTGGTATCGGATTGATACCCAAATTTGTGGTATCATCCAAAACTAATGTAAAGTATCCAAACAATAGAAGAATAAGTGATTATTAGATTTTAACATAAGATAGAAGATCGAACATGTTAAAAGAGAAAGTAAGCAGATATTAACAAGTAGATTAATAATTAATTTTCTACCACTTGTCCTTAATAATGTTGACAAAATAATTGAATGGAAAATGACACAATATGTTACTGCATATGTCAGCAGACTAAATTAGGAGCCTTTGTTTGTTTAGTTATGTCAGGCTTGGACGAAGGAAGGGACTCAGATGCAGAGATGGGATTCTAAATAAAGCTTTTATTTTGAAAACTCTTAAACCTCCAGAGCAGAGTGTATTCAATTTCTATGAGTCACAAAAACAGACAGCAAAAAAAGATTCTAAAAAGGGAAAAACCGAAAATCACTCCAAAAGGAGGAAACACGAAAATAAAGACGAACTATAATTAGCGCCGTATCTGCTATAAAAACTTTAACAAAAAACGCTCCAACAGGGGGAAGAAAATAATGACTATAAAAATTACTACTCTAATCTTATTCTAATAAATGTAAACAAAAAATCACTCAAAACTTTGAGGAAGGTAGATCATTAGGAAAAAATCATAACTCACCACTGCGGTTGAAAAATGGCTATATAACAAAAGTCGCTCTGAGGGAGGAACAAAAAGTTAACTCAAAATTACAGCGTGGGAATTTCTGGATACAAGGAAGTAGACATGGGCTGAGGCAAGGCATGGACATGAACATGAACATGGATGCTAGACAGGCATGAAAGCTCGAGACAATCTGGCACAGAACAAGGGGAAGCATGGGCTTATATGGAACATGAGGGTAATGGGAAACAGGTGGAAACAATCGAAGGTCAGGGATGACGTCAGACTGGTGACACAAGAGGAAGGACCCGTGATCTGAAACAAGAGGAGTTGCTTTTCAAAATAAAACATGCAAATCACAAGACAGAAAAAAACCAAGACAAGACTTCCCTCACCGCGGCGTGACAACTTACTACTAAAAGACAATTTGTCTTTGTATGTTCACTATTTTATTTAAGGACAAACTTGCAAGAAGAAACATATGTTTAAAGTACCGTAAGATGTTTTGTTAAAATACAGCCAATAATGCTATTTTTTGTGGTCCCCTTTATTTAGAAAAGTATCGAAATACATTTTGGTATTGGTACCGGTACCGACATATTGGTATCGGGACAACACTAGTATGCATGTTGGAAATGTAATTCAACCATAACCATGTTCTTGGTCAAAGTTCTGTGCCTAACTCGGTCATGCGCTGGCTGCCGATGGCCCCGCAGTGTCTCGGGTGCGCGAATGAAGACGTTTATTACAACAGTCGTGGAGGATTAGCCGAGGGCTTAGGCCATTCTCATGGTAATGCGCGCGGAGCTGCGAGCGCACAGATAAACAGGAGCACTCACCTTATCGAAAACGCACACGAGTGAAGGAGTTTTCCTTCACGGCAGCGAGACGCGTGTCAGCTAAATTGTGTTTCGACTGAGGAATCGCTCCGCCGTCACATTCCCCTCGCATGCCAACGACATCTGGGCCTGTGGTGCAGTAGTAAGTAAGCAGCCTTACTTCGGTTCTCCCTGTCCTCGTGTGGGTTCTTTCTCCCACAGTCCTAAAACATGTTTATGACTTTTTTTTAAAGGGGAACATTATCACAATTTCAGAAGGGTTAAAACCATTAAAAATCAGTTCCCAGTGGCTTATTTTATTTTTCGAAGTTTTTTTCAAAATTTTACCCATCATGCAATATCCCTTAAAAAAAAGCTTCAAAGTGCCTGATTTTAACCATCGTTATATACACCCGTCCATTTTCCTGTGACGTCACATAGTGATGCCAACACAAACAAACATGGCGCATAGAACAGCAAGCTATAGCAACATTAGCTCGGATTCAGACTCGGATTTCAGCGGCTTAAGCGATTCAACAGATTACGCATGTATTGAAATGGATGGTTGTAGTGTGGAGGCAGGTAGCGAAAACAAAATTGAAGAAGAAACTGAAGCTATTGAGTTATATCGGTTTGAACCGTATGCAAGCGAAACCCACGAAAACGACACGACAGCCAGCGACACGGGAGAAAGCGAGGACGAATTCGGCGATATGCCTTCTAACCAACGATTGGTATGTGTTTGTTTGGCATTAAAGGAAACTAACAACTATGAACTAGGTTTACAGCATATGAAATATATTTGGCAACAACATGCACTTTGAGAGTGCAGACAGCCCAGTTTTCATCAATTAATATATTCTGTAGACATACCCTCATCCGCTCTCTTTTCCTGAAAGCTGATCTGTCCAGTCCAGTTAGAAATGCATCTGCTTTGAGTGTCGCAGGATATCCACTAGAGATGCGCGGTTTGCGGACACAACCGCGGATTATCCGCGGATCGGGCGGTTGAAATAAAAAAAAATTAGATTTTATCCGCGGGTCGGGCGGTTGAAATAAAAAAAAAATAGATTTTAAATAGATTCAGGCGGGTGGCAGTTAAACCAATTCGGAAATATATATACATAGTTAAATGTTGTTACCCACATACGAAAAACGAGCAGGCACCTGCAGCATATGCCACAACAGAAGAAGAAGAAAAAAAAGAGATGGACACTTTTACGGAGCGGAGAAGGGACGCCTCGCCGGGGTCCGGGACCGAGGCCCCTTCCCCCGAGAGGGCCCCACCGGGAGCCGTAGCTGAGGTGATCCGCGAGAAGGGCCCGACGCACGTCCAGGGTCACCACCGCGCCCACCGCACCGACACCACGCCTCGTCCGCCTTCGCCGCGGCCGGCGTCACGCGCAGCAGGTAAGCAGCTTACCTGCACGCCACCCTCGTGGCCGGGGGTTCGTAACAGGGCTCACTCCGCGCGCTCCGCCCGCGCAGCTTACCTGCCCGCCACCCCTGTTGCCGGGGGCGCGTAACAGGGGTCACTCCGCGCGCAGTGCGCTCACGAAAGGGGTGGGGCTCACCCTGGTTGATATAGACAGCAGGACGGTGGCCATGGAAGTCGGAACCCGCTAAGGAGTGTGTAACAACCCACCTGCCGAATCAACTAGCCCTGAAAATGGATGGCGCTGGAGCGTCGGGCCCATACCCGGCCGTCGCCGGCAGCGAGAGCCGCGAGGGCTAGGCCGCGACGAGTAGGATGGCCACCGCGGTGCGCGCTGAAGCCTCGGGCGCGAGCCCGGGTGGAGCCGCCTCGGGCATCGCACCTCCACGCGCTTGGAGGTGCGCTCAGCGCGGCTCCCATATGATTGCGCACTGGTGTGCGTCTGGGCCGTGACAGCGTGGCACGCATTGAATGTCTGTGCTGCATTGGATCAGTCTCCTTTCTTTAACAGGCAAAAGCTTTATAACCTCACTAATGCCTTGCATCGTCTATATTAGATATATAACAACGGGCGGGTGCGGGCGGGTGCGGTTCTGATTAAATGTTAGAAACGGGTGGATGGCGGATGGTTGACGACTTTCTGATGCGGTTGCGGATGAAATAATTGCCTATCCGCGCATCTCTAATATCCACACATTCTTGCCATCTCTGTCGTAGCATAGTTTTCGTCGGTAAAGTGTGCGGAACAAACGTCCAATTTCTTGCCACTTTCGCATCTTTGGGCCACTGGTGCAACTTGAATCCGTCCCTGTTCGTGTTGTTACACCCTCCGACAACACACCGACGAGGCATGATGTCTCCAAGGCACGGAAAACAGTCGAAAAAACGGAAAATAACAGAGCTGATTTGACTCGGTGTTTGTAATGTGTTTGAGAAAATGGCGGATTGCTTCCCGATGTGACGTTACGTTGTGACGTCATCGCTCCGAGAGCGAATAATAGAAAGGCGTTTAATTCGCCAAAATGCACCCATTCAGAGTTCGGAAATCGGTTAAAAAAATATATGGTCTTTTTTCTGCAACATCAAGGTATATATTGACGCTTTCATAGGTCTGGTGATAATGTTCCCCTTTAAAGACGTGACCGTGTCACAGGTGTGATTGACTTCTGAAATACACTCCGCCGTCCCCCGTGACTCTCAGTAGCATACGTGGTATAGAAAACGGAGGGCTTACACTGCGTGCATCTGCAGTGTGTTGTTGCGAAAGCACGTAACTAGTCATTAAGTGATGGCGCTCAAACGTCTCAAAGCGTGCACGTTCACACATGCGACACATGCCAGTGTAATCCCAGGCGTGCTGCAGGCGATCCACTGGCTTCACCTCCTCAACACTGAGAGCCAGACAACAATCTTCCAAATCCTACTCAGCCTGTCAGAAATCTTCTCTCCTGGCTCAGCGTTTGCGGCTTCTTTTATTCGTCGGCTTTTTTTTTCCGGAGAAAGCCATGGCCAGCAGCTGAGCTAAGTTTGGTGCCCGGATGCTGAAGAAGACAGTATAATCAGTTCGGAGCCTCACAAAAGTTGGCATCCTGACTTAGAAATGAGGCGCCTTGGTAAGTTTAAATGTACTATAAGGAAATTAACTGAGGGATATAACATATCACTGCATACCATACCTCGGAACCTCGGATTCAGGAGGAACAGTGTGGTTTTCGTCCTGGTCGTGGAACTGTGGACCAGCTCTATACTCTCGGCAGGGTCCTTGAGGGTGCATGGGAGTTTGCCCAACCAGTCTACATGTGCTTTGTAGACTTGGAGAAGGCATTTGACAGTGTCCCTAGGGAGGTCCTGTGGGGAGTGCTCAGAGAGTATGGGGTATCGGACTGTCTGATTGTGGCTGTCCGCTCCCTGTACGATCAGTGTCAGAGCTTGGTCCGCATTGCCGGCAGTAGGTCGGACACGTTTCCAGTGAGGGTTGGACTCCGCCAAGGCTGCCCTTTGTCACCGATTCTGTTCATAACTTTTATGGACAGAATTTCTAGGCGCAGTCAAGACGTTGAGGGGATCCGGTTTGGTGGCTGCAGGATTAGGTCTCTGCTTTTTGCGGATGATGTGGTCCTGATGGCTTCATCTGGCCAGGATCTTCAGCTCTCGCTGGATCGGTTCGCAGCCGAGTGTGAAGCAACTGGGATGAGAATCAGCACCTTCAAGTCCGAGTCCATGGTTCTCGCCCAGAAAAGGGTGGAGTGCCATCTCCGGGTTGGGGAGGAGACCCTGCCCCAAGTGGAGGAGTTCAAGTACCTAGGAGTCTTGTTCACGAGTGGGGGAAGAGTGGATCGTGAGATCGACAGGCGGATCGGTGCGGCATCTTCAGTAATGCGGACGCTGTATCGATCCGTTGTGGTGAAGAAGGAGCTGAGCCGGAAGGCAAAGCTCTCAATTTACCGGTCGATCTACGTTCCCATCCTCACCTATGGTCATGAGCTTTGGGTTATGACCGAAAGGACAAGATCACGGGTACAAGCGGACGAAATTAGTTTCCTCCGCCGGGTGGCGGGGCTCTCCCTTAGAGATAGGGTGAGAAGCTCTGTCATCCGGGGGGAGCTCAAAGTAAAGCCGCTGCTCCTCCACATCGAGAGGAGCCAGATGAGGTGGTTCGGGCATCTGGTCAGGATGCCACCGGAACGCCTCCCTAGGGAGGTGTTTAGGGCACGTCCAACCGGTAGGAGGCCACGGGGAAGACCCAGGACATGTTGGGAAGACTATGTCTCCCGGCTGGCCTGGGAACGCCTCGGGATCCTCCGGGAAGAGCTGGACGAAGTGGCTGGGGAGAGGAAAGTCTGGGCTTCCCTGCTTAGGCTGCTGCCCCCGCGACCCGACCTCAGATAAGCGGAAGAAGATGGATGGATGGATGGATGCATATCATAGCAATGCACACATAAAAACAAATATGGCACCTAGGGATGGGTACTGAATCAGGTACTTTTTTGACACCGACCAAACCCTTTCGTTCTTACAATTTTAGAAGATTAAACTAAAAATTAAAAAGCATTAAACACACTGGGCTTTTCTTGTTGCACTCAAAGAACAATTTGCAATGTTCTATATTACATAAAAAGCTTTACTGACAATATATTTAATGCTTCATGATTTGTGGTTGCCGCTTTTGGTGTGCGTTTTAGTACAAATTAAATTATTAGTAAATACTAAAAACCATACTATCAATCAATCAATCAATCAAAGTGTGTACTATACTAATACCGGTATACCGTACAACCCTAGATCTTAGTAGATCAGGTTCAGAGTCTGACGCTCTTTTTAAACTCGATTGCCGACCTCAACGCCAACAGCAGTGCTCAGGTCCACCGCAACAGAAACACACCTTCTGATTGTGCACCAATCATGATCACGGAAAGCTTGAGGGGCTTTCACAAACCTCGGAACTCTGAACATTAAGTTTCAAATGTGTATGTTTTCCATTTTTTAAGTATCGTTTGGGGCACTGTTTCAGTCGACAGAGGACAGTCTGAAGTTACGAGTCGTGTAAAGCAGCGTTCATGTCCAAGCTGGACTGTTTTAGCTACTTCAGGATTTGTGACCATAGGCGCCGATCCCGTGGGTGCTTCGGGGCCCGAGCACCCACGGACAATGCCGAGCACCCACGTAGGATTGATGGCAACTTTCAATCTTTAACTTAATTTTTGATAAATCAATCTTGTTGTTGTCAATTTTGTGGTGAGATTGTTCCGTTTTACATGATTAAAAGTCACAAATCGTATAGCCTATAACAGTGGTTCTTAACCTTGTTGGAGGTACCGAACCCCACCAGTTTCATATGCGCATTCACCGAACCCTTCTTTAGTGAAAAATAAAATGTTGTTTTTTTTCAAATTCAAGACAAAGTTATATGTTTTTGGTAACACTTTAGTATGGGGAACATATTCTAAGTAACAAAGACTTAATTTAGAGTTATTTGGTTAGGGTTAGGGTTAGAGGGTTAGGGCCAGGGTTAGAGGGTTAGGGTTATAATAAGGCCATGCCGAATAAGGCATTAATAAGTACTTAATAATGACTAGTTAAGAGCCAATATGTTACTAATTTGCATGTTAATAAGCAACTAATTAATGGTGAATATGTTCCCCATACTAAAGTGTTACCATGTTTGTTTTACCGGTGCACAAAATGAACCGTGCATGAACATCACCTTGTTCAAAGAACAAAACCAACACAGTGCATAAACTCACAACAAATTACACACCTTCAAATCAGTCCGACTTCTGCTGTTGCCGTATCCGTAATACGCCGATAGGGAGATGTATTTATTTACACGATGAGTCGGGTGTGTCTTGACCTCCGCCGAACCCCTGAGCCCGACTCACCGAACCCCTAGGGTTCAATCAAACCCAGATTAAGAACCACTGGTCTATAATTAACAAAGTCTAACCAAAATGTCATTGCGTCCGAACTAATAACACAATCATCTTGACTGTGAGCACACTGCTCACGAGAAATGAAGGTCATACTTACTCAACAGCCATACATATCACACCAAGGGTGGCAGTATGAACAATGCCAACACTGTCATAAACATGTGCCATATAGTGAAACCACACTAAACAACCACGACAAACACATGTTGGAAGAATATTTGCACTGCAACACAACATAAACACTACAGAACAAATTCCCAGAATTCCCTGCAGCACAAACTCTTCCGGGACGCTACAATAAAAACAAACGCCATTGGTGGATCTACACCTAACATCCACTGTAATGATACCAAGTGCAGGAGCGTTTCTAGTCGATACTGCTATGATTACGTCGATATTTTTTTGCATCACAACATCTTTCCTTTTTTTCAAATTTATGTTAAGTTCATAAACTCAGGAAATATGAGGACTTTGAATATGACCAATGTATGATCCTGTAACGACTTGGTATCGGATTGACACCTAATTTGTGGTATCATCCAAAACTAATGTAAAGTATCAAACAACAGAAGAATAAGTGATTATTACATTTTAACAGAAGTGTAGATAGAACATGTTGAAAGAGAAAATAAGCAGATATTAACAGTTAATGAACAAGTGGATTAATAATTCATTTTCTACCACTTGTCCTTAATAATTTTGACAAAATAATAGAATGATAAATGACACAATATGTTACTGCATATGTCAGCAGATTAATTATGAGCCTTTGTTTGTTTACTTACTACTAAAGGACAAGTTGTCTTGTATGTTCACTATTTTATTTAAGGACAAACTTGCAATAAGAAACATGTTTAATGTACCCTAAGATTTTTTGTTAAAATAAAGCCAATAATGACATTTTTTGTGGTCCCCTATATTTAGAAAAGTACTGAAAAGTACCGAAAAAATGGTACCAAAATATCGGTATCGGGACAACACTAATACACACACACCGAGCACCCACTGGCAGAAATGTAGATCGGCGCCTGTTTGTGACTGCCAGCCTTCCCCAAAGGGACAGGGATGCACCGGTCCGATGTCTCCCCTGCCACCTCCGATTAAGGCCGCCGTGGGTGAGACGCACCTGCACAGCTGATGGGAGACAATGCCGTCTCTTCCTCTGCGAGATTGATTTTCTCCATTTAAAAGGCCGCTTTGTCTAACAACCTTTGTTATGCTAAGGAGAAGATGGAAGATTTCCAATCCAATTTGGGCTGAGTCGCGGTCCGGTCGGCTATATGGGCCTTCATTGTCCTGGCCCAGCCTGTTTGGATGGCGCTCGCCTCTCCTGAACGCCAATTAAGGTAGACAGAGAGGCGGACGAGGATAATTGACAGGCAGGAGAAAGGCACGCGTCGTCCTCTAAGTCTCATCACGGGAAAAGGAAATCAAGGAGGAGGAGAAGTGATGGAAGATGAAGAGGCGACATGACCTGTAGCTCCAACGCACCACTCTGGTGCCAACAAGAGCTCAGCTGGATCCTCTAACATCCCTGAAAATTGAATGGTGATCAGCACACCTCATGAAATACAAAGTAATTTACTTCTGATACATCCTCCTGAGAGCCTGTGTCCTCTGCAGTGGACATTTGTGGGTCGCATGACAAGGCATTCATAACTTTGACAAACAGATTGCCAAATAACGAATGTTCACTGCAAAGGACGCGGGTTCTCAGGAGAATATCTGTTACTAGAGGCTTTATTATGCTGCAGCGGCGCCTTGATCGAGTTATGCTATTGTGTACGTCAGTGTTTTTCAACCTTTTTTGAGCCAAGGCACATTTTTTTCATTGAAAAAATGTGGAGGCACACCACCAGCAGAAATCATTAAAAAAATTACTCCAGTAGACAATAAAAAGTTGTTGTCGCAAGTGTTTGATAAGAATTCAAACCATAACCAACCATGCATCAATATAGCTCTTGTCTCAAAGTAGGTGTACTGTCACCACCTGTCACATCACACCTTGACTTATTTTGAGTTTTTGGGTGTTTTCCTGTGTGTAGTGTTTTGTCGTGAAATTTCCTTGCTCCTAAATATTCCAAAGTCAACTTTATTGTAAGAAAAGTGAAGTGTTTGGGAACAACAGCAACTCAGCCACCAAGTGGTAGGCCACGTAAACTGACAGAGAGGCGTCAGCGGATGCTGAAGCGCATAGTGCAAAGACTTTCTGCACAGTCAGTTGCTACAGAGCTCCAAACTTCTTGTGACCCTCCAATTGGCCCACGTACAGTACGCAGAGAGCTTCATGGAATGGGTTTCCGTGGCCGAGCAGCTGCATCTAAGCTATACATCACCAAGTCCAATGCAAAGCGTGGGATGCAGTGGTGTAAAGAACGTCGCCACTGGACTCTAGAGCAGTGGAGACGCCTTCTCTGGAGTGATGAATCACGCTTTTCCATCTGGCAATCTGATGGACGAGTCTGGGTTTGGAGGTTGCCAGGAGAACGCTACATTTCGGACTGAGTGTGAAATTTGGTGGAGGAGGAATTATGGTGCGGGCCCCTTAGTTCCAGTGAAAGGAACTTTGAATGCCCCAGGATACCAAAACATTTGGGACAATTCCATGGGATGGCACTTCAAGTTCATATGTGAGTAAAGGCAGGTGGCCAAATACTTTTGGCAATATAGTGTATTTGAACCCTAGTTCGACGTGCAGAGTCAGCAGAATTTCAGAGATGATAACATTACGTCAGGACGAGCGGGCGCGCACATACTTTGACTGCTGAGAGGGGCCCGTAGAGAGGGATTCGTATAATAGTGTCATTTGTTGCAGCATGCATATGGGGCCTCTTGGAGGGGCCCCTTGAGGAGGATTCTGACAGTGTCTTTGACGTTATTCTGACATTGTCGTTGTATTTTCCGTTCATAGAATCACAAAGTTATTGTTGCTGTTAAATTTTAATCCATAACTAGTCGTTGTCAGGGGGCCGCCCTTTTAATTGGGGCCCTCGGCAATTTGCCTGCTCATAAAAAGCACTCATTTACCATTGATGAGACTTTGACCCCAGCAATATTAATATTGGAAAGCATCGGAAAATTCAGGCTGGCACTTTAAGCTAACTGATATCCACACGAACGCAGATACTTAATAAAGGCATACTTATTAGAGATGTCCGATAATGGCTTTTTTGCCGATATCCGATATTCCGATATTGTCCAACTCTTAATTACCGATTCCGATATCAACTGATACCGATATATATAGTCATGAAATTAAAACATTATGCCTAATTTTGTTGTGATGCCCCGCTGGATGCATTAAACCAGTGGTTCTCAACCTTTTTTCAGTGATGTACCCCCTGTGAACATTTTTTTTAATTTAAGTACCCCCTAATCAGAGCAAAGCATTTATGGTTGAAAAAAAGAGATAAAGAAGTAAAATACAGCACTATGTCATCAGTTTCTGATTTATTAAATTTTATAACAGTGCACAATATTGCTCATTTGTAGTGGTCTTTCTTGAACTTTTTGGAAAAAAAAGATATAAAAATAACTAAAAACTTGTTGAAAAATAAACAAGTGATTAAATTATAAATAAAGATTTCTACACATAGAAGTAAACTTAAAGTGCCTTCTTTGGGGATTGTAATAGAGATCCATCTGGATTCATGAATTTAATTCTAAACATTTCTTCACAAAAAAAGAAATCTTTAACATCAATATTTATGGAACATGTCCACAAAAAATCTAGCTGTCAACACTGAATATTGCATTGTTGCATTGTAATGAATGGAATAGCCTACTTGTTTTGATGTTCAGTTTATGAACTTACATTCATATTTTGTTGAAGTATTATTCAATAAATATATTTATAAAGGATTTTTGAATTGTTGCTATTTTTACAATATAAAAAAAAAAATCTCACGTACCCCTTGGCATACCTTCAAGTACCCCCAGGGGTACGCGTACCCCCATTTGAGAACCACTGCATTAAACAATGTAACTTTACCATGAATTGATTAACGTGGACCCCGACCGACTTAAACAAGTTGAAAAACTTATTCGGGTGTTACCATATAGTGGTCAATTGTACGGAATATGTACTGTACTGTGCAATCTACTAATACAAGTTTCAATCAATCAATCAAAAACAAGTTTTTCCAAAATAAGAGAACAACTTCAACTCTAGTTATGGAAAAAAGTGCCAACATGGCACTGCCATATTTATTATTAAAGTCACAAAGTGCATTATTTTTTTTTAACATGCCTCAAAACAGCAGCTTGGAATTTGGGACATGCTCTCCCTGAGATAATCCTGATACCCATTACAACTATGGGAAATACTATACTTTGACTTTCACAAAGTTTACATTTTTTTTAAACATGCCTCAAAACAACAGCTACAAAAACAATGAAGGCACACAGCTTCAGTCCAGAGTATACTAGAGCATACTTGCCAACCTTGAGACCTCCGAATTCGGGAGATGTGGGGGTGTTAGTGCTGTTAGTGCTGCAAGGGGTTCCGGGTATTTGTTCTGTTGTGTTTATGTTGTGTTACGGTGCTGATGTTCTCCCGAAATGTGTTTGTCATTCTTGTTTGGTGTGGGTTCACAGTGTGGCGCATATTTGTAACAGTGTTGAAGTTGTTTATATGGCCACCCTCAGTGTGACCTTTATGGCTGTTGATCAAGTATGCCTTGCATTCACCCGCATATATAATGTGACTGGGCCCGGCACGCTGTTTGTATGGAGGAAAAGCGTACGTGACGACAGGTTGTAGAGGACGCTAAAGGCAATAATGTTGTCCGGGTGGAAATCGGGAGAATGGTTGCCCCGGGAGTTTCTCGGGAGGGGCCCTGAAATTCGGGAGTCTCCCTGGAAAATCGGGAGGTTGAAACCGATACCGATAATTTCCGATATTACATTTTAAAGCATTTATCGATAGTATCCGATATTATCGGACATCTCTAATACTTATCTCTGCGTTTAGGCCTCTTGTCCACACGCAGACGCATAAGTTTGTCTTTAGGGACGGCGTGGCGCAGTGGAAGGATGGCCGTGCGCGACCCGAGGGTTCCTGGTTCAATCCCCACCTAGTACCAACCTCGTCATGTCTGTTGTGTCCTGAGCAAGACACTTCACCCTTGCTCCTGATGGGTGCTGGTTAGCGCCTTGCATGGCAGTTCCCTCCATCAGTGTGTGAATGTGTGTGTGAATGGGTAAATGTGGAAGTAGTGTCAAAGCGCTTTGAGTACCGTGAAGGTAGAAAAGCGCTATACAAGTACAACCCATTTATTTATCATTTATTTAAAAACGCAGACTTTTGCAAATGCTGGCCAAAGTGTTGAGTTCCAAAACTCTCGGCTGAGCGTATGCGTCACGGTTGTCATTTCCAAGCTCAGCATCACTGCATTGCTGGCTTTAAACACGCTATAAGAGGACTTACTGTATGTTTGAACATTAATAAAAAAGACACATCAGAATGAGCTTTGCGACACTGCCGCCGGCGCTAATGACAATCAGCTGTTTTGGATACGATCGCTGTTGAACCTCCACCTGATGGAACAACTTTGACAAGCTAGACTTTTTGCTCTGTCATAAAAAGGATGCAACATTATCTTATGTTTTTAGTAAAAAGCTGCCATGCAACGAAAAAAACCCCCAATTCGTAGCGTCCTCGTAGTGTGTACTGATGTTAAAGACAATATACACTTCATTACACATGTACCATGTCACCATATCCATACTTGCCAACCCTCCCGAATTTTCCGGGAGACTCCCGAAATTCATCACCTCTCTCGAAAACCTCCCTGGACACATATTCTCCCGAAAATCTCCCGATTTTCAGCCGGACTGAGTGAGGACAGCCTTTTTTCACGACGGGAGGACAACAGGATGACAAGAACTAAATCATCCAGACTAGAGATACATTGTATTATTATGTTTATCTTACCTAAAAATAAATATATTTATTAATAAAAAAAATTAAAAAAAACGAAATACATTTTTACTATATTTTGCTAAAAACATCAACATTAATTGTATTTTTATTTGTATTTTTCTGACTCCTTATTACATCCAGCCATAGAATTATACATTAAAATAAACATATTTGAAATAATTAATTTTAAATTATCATAATAATTCATTTAAAATGACCAAATTTAATTATTAAAATAATTGCTTGTTTATCATTACATTTTGACGCTCTCAGAAGCCAAGTTATGTTATATTCCTTAATATTTATTTATGAAAGTTTGAAGTATCAATTATCTAAACACAGTTTTGTTTACATATTTTCAGGATGTAGATATATATATATATATAAATATATGTATGAAATACTTGACTTGGTGAATTCTAGCTGCCAATATACTCCTCCCCTCTTAACCACGCCCCTGGCCACGCCCCCCGCCCCCCACCTCCCGAAATCGGAGTTCTCAAGGTTGGCAAGTATGACCATATCCCTGATTAAATGCTTTATAATTCCCTTAAACATGCCAAATGGTTTCCTTGGCTCGTTAGTGCGTGCTGATTTTATAAATAATTTAGACTTCACTGCACATGTAATACATCACCATGTTGCTGAACATGTTATAATTCTATGAGTGTTGGCTTTCACTCTTTAATAATGTTCCCAGGGCTCTGTGTACGTGCAGGTTGGTTTTAAAGATAGTGTACATGTCATTGTATGTCTAGTGTTATGTTAGATCCACTATGGACTGGACTCTCTCAATATAACAGTTGTGCTCATAAGTTTACATACCCTGGGAGAATTTATGATTTTTTGGGCATTCTTTAGAGAATATGAATGATAACACAAAAACCTTTCTTTCACTCGTGCTTAATGGTTGTGTGAAGCTATTTATTGGCAAACAACTGTGTTTACTCTTTTTAAATCAAAATGACAAAAGATAGTACCCAAATGACCCTGATCAAAAGTTTACATACCCCAGTGACTTTGATCTTATAACATGCACAAAAGTTGACACAAACAGGTATGAATGGCTAATCAAGGTTCTAATCCTCACCTGTGACATGTGTGTTTGTAATTAATGTGTGTGTATAAAAGGTCAGTGAGTTTCTGGGCTTCTGATAGACCATTGCATCTTTCATCCAGTGCTGCACAGATGTTTCTGGATTCTGAGTCATGGGGAAGGCAAAAGAATTGTCAAAGGATCTGCGAGAAAAGGTAATTGAACTGCATAAAACAGGAAAAGGGTATAAAAAGATATCCAAGGAATTGAGAATGCCAATCAGCAGTGTTCAAACGCTGATTAAGAAGTGGAAAATGAAGGATTCAGGTAGACCAGCAAAGATTTCAGCCACAACTGCCAGGAAAATTGTTCGAGATGCAAAGAAAAATCCACAAATAACTTCAGCTTGTCACGAGGGGGTCGCATATTTATACGGGATCGTTCCTCCAATGCAACACGGACAACTCCGGACGAAAACGTAAAGGTAGGAGATGATTTATTAATCATAAATCATACAGTATACAGCAAGACAGAAAACAAACAAAAGAAAAGCGTGCCGAACGCACGGGAAGCTAAGGCTAACACTTAGCACAGGAGTCTGGAACATGAAATACAAAAACGTGACTGTTGCCTACCGCAAACAAGGAGGACAGGACGAGTGAACAGAAAGGCAGGCTTAAATAGTGTCAGTGATGCCAAACAGGTGTGCGTCGGGAACACAAGCGGCAGGTGAAAATAATAAGTAACCATGGTTACGAAACAAACTCACAGGTGCACAAGCAATAACAAAAGGAGTCCAAAACGAACAGAAAACACAAAAACATGATCCGGACCACGGATCATGACACAGCTGAAATACAGGACTCTCTGAAAAATTGTGGTGTGACTGTTTTTCAAGATGCACAATAAGGAGGCACTTAAAGAAAAATGGGCTGCATGGTCGAGTGGCCAAAAAGTTCAATTTTGGTCTCATCACTCCAAATTACTTTTGTTCCAGAAGTTTTGTGGCTTGTCTCTGTGCTGTTTAATCTACCCTAAGATTTTTTGTTAAAATGAAGCCAATAATGCAATTTTTTTGTGGTCCCCTTTATTTAGAAAAGTATCGAAAAGTGCCAAAAAGTATCGAAATAATTTCGGTCCCAAAATATTGGTATCGGGACAACACTATGGTTCTTGTCTTACTTAAGGACTGTGAATGAGAGGCAAAAATCCGAAAAAGAGCTTGCGCTGGACATGAATATGTCAACTCTCATTGGAGCTCTACCCAGAACAAAAGGAAGAATGGTTGTTCACACTAGCACAGGGGTCGGCAACCTAAAATGTTGAAAGAGCCATATTGGACCAAAAATACAAAAACAAATCTGTCTGGAGCCGCAAAAAATTAAAAGCCATATTACATACAGATAGTGTGTCATGAGATATAAATTGAATTAAGAGGACTTAAAGGAAACTAAATGACCTCAACTATACCTACAAATGAGGCACAATGATGCAATATGTACATATAGCTAGCCTAAATAACGTGTTAGCATCGATTAGCTTGCAGTTATGCAGTGACCAAATATGTCTGATTAGCACTCCACACAAGTCAATAACATCAACGAAACTCACCTTTGTGCATTCACGCACAACGTTAAAAGTTTGGTGGACAAAATGAGACAGAAAAAGAAGTGGCATAAAACACGTCCCCGAAAGTCGGAGAAAGTTGTACATGTAAACAAACTACGGTGAGTTCAAGGACCGCCAAAATTAGTAGGACAAAACGGCGCTCGCCAAATACTCGAATCAGTGAAGCATGTTTAATATAAACAGTGTGCTTTATAACAATTAGGGAGGTTTGTGTCATGTTTGTCCTCCTACAGAAACCATATTAAAACAAAAAAATATATTTGTTTCCCCCTCATCTTTTTCCATTTTTCATACATTTTTGGAAAAAGCTCCAGAGAGCCACTAAGGCGGCGCTAAAGAGCCGCATGCGGCTCTAGAGCCGCGGGTTGCCGACCCCTGCACTAGCATATAAAAAACATTTTTGCCCAACGATCTAGATTCGACTACAAAAACCCTTTATTCCAAGACAGCCCCAGGTTATTGTTGCAGTTCCCCATATTATATTGTGTTTATTTATGCTTTGTGGTCCGTCTTTTTTTTCGGGTGTTCGTCAAGGTCCGTCGGTAGGAGCAATCTGTATAATGAGGCCTTAAGTGTGCCGTGTTCAAGTTTCCTCTTCAGCCACTTTCTCAACTTCCCCTTTTTCTCAGTCCGTGGAGCTACGTCCTTCCTGGCCGCCAATCATAACTACAAGACCCCCCCTCCCCTCCCACCCACGCCCACCACAGCCCCCTCCCTCTCTGCTGGCTGGTGACAGACGGCCTAATAGGATTTAATAAGAGCCATTTGCATGTCAGCCTTTTAGAGGTTCTGCAAGAAAGGAAGGCAATGGGAGGGATGCAAGGGGGAGGAAGTGATGCTGTGAAAGGGATGGAGAGAGGAAGGAAAGAAGGAAGGAAGGGAGGGAACGCACGGATTTAAGGACTCACGGCACTTTCGATGAAAATGATGTTTGGAGTCTTTAGCCTTCATATTTGGATGATCGCAGGAAAAAGGTGCAAATCTAACAACAAAATCAGGGTTTTATTTGTCTCTCGCAACGCTTACCCCCAAACTAGTTTTTAGTCCAAGTCTCTGTGTGTGTGTGTGTCGGTAAACGGTCCATCCACAAATGTATAGGCCAAATCTCCACACTCCAAAGACACACACACTCATATCCACGGTAATCCCCATGTTGGTAGCTGATGTTTATTGCCGTGTAATAGGATCAGGATGAAGCAGTGTCAATATCAGAGCAAACATCTCTCTCACACACACACACATACATACACACACACACACACACACACACACACACACACACACACACACACACACACACACACACACACACACACACACACACACACACACACGCACGCATTCTTGTATTTGTGACCTTCTTGAGACCTCTGAATAATGCCTACCTCTTTAGGACCACCCTTTCTAGATATACGAAGATTTGTATTTACAACATTAATAATATATACATACCATGCAAATATAAAAAAGCTTGTTGTGAAAAATGAGTTGGAATTTCACGAGAAAAGGGTCACAATTTCACAAGAAAAACAGTTTTGTAATAAACGTCGTAATTTTACTCAACGCAAGCAGGGCCGGCCCGTGGCATAGGCCGTATAGGCAAATGCTAAGGGCGCCGTCCATCAGGGGGCGCCACGCCAGTGCCACAAATGTTGGAGAAAAAAAAAAAAAAGAAGAAGTTGGTACTATTATTTCTAAATACAAAAAATAATACCACGTTAATTAAAATGCAAAGTAAAGCCTATTTAATAGAAATATTATTTGTTACAACATTACGCCCCCCCCCCCTCCCCCCGCACGGTGCGCCCCCTCCCTTCCCATATCATGACTCTTTTTGGACGTCACCACATCAAAAAATCAACACAAGATGCCAAAACTGTCAGGTGCCCAGGGAAGAAAAAAGAGAAAAGAAGAGGAGGAGAAACGAGAAAAGACAGAGGTAGCAGGTAGGTAACGTTAGCCTACATGAAATTATTTGTCTGTTACAGAATGTGATAGTAACCTGGCTTTTTAGCATTAAGCTAATGTTACATGATTCGGCAATTGATAATCAATAAATAGCTAGTTCTGTTTTAACGTCGGGTTAATATTGTGGAGGGGGCTAAATTGTTATGGAAAATAATAATGTAACGTTAGGTAATTACAGTACTCCCACCTTACATTCCTCAGGGACATTTCTTTCTTTCTTTAGTTTATTTCGAACATGAACACACTTACATCATAATACATCACACAATTTCATATCATTTCATTTTACATCATGCCCGAAAAGGAGTAGGAAGAAGCAAAGCTTATTTAATCCTACCCCTAGCTTTCCCACTTCAAAGCGTTTACAAATATATAGAATCATTTACTGACCTTTTTATATAATAAAACAACATCTATGAATTAGTATACAACAGTTTTGTAATATGTAATTAATTAATTAATTCAGTCATTATTAACATACTGAGATGAAGAATATCTTATTTTCAATAAGGTTGAAAGTATTTCTCATAATTCTTCTTCTTTGTACTCTGTAAGCACTATTATTTTGAACAACCTCTTAAACTGGATCATATCAGTACAACTTTTAACTTCTTTACTTAATCCATTCCATAATTTAATTCCACATACTGATATGCTAAAAGTTCTAAGTGTTGTACGTGCATATAAATGTTTGTATTAGATCTTTTAAGCAGGTGTTTTTTGTTTACATTGTTATTGCCTTCTGGTTAGCTAATGTTTGCCCTGCAGGTAATCGTCACTTTTCCACCCCTTTATATATTAGGTATAGTTGTAAGTAAAAAAAAAGGTCAAAGACAAAGCTATTCGGGTTCTTGTGAGTATATACACTTCACTGCCAATGTGTGTGGGGGGGGGTGCCACCTAAAATCTTGCCTAGGGCGCCAGATTGGTTAGGGCCGGGCCTGAACGCAAGTCAACATTTTACAAGAAAAACTGAACATTTGTCCAATATTATGATAAAAGTTGGAATTTTACTCAATAACAATCGCAGTTTTACAAAAAAAGCGGAACATTTTGGCAGTTTTATGAAAAGAGTCGCAATTTTACTCGACAAAAGTCACAATTTTTATGAGAAAACTTTAAAATTTGGGCAATATTATAATGATATTCGAAATTTGACTCTGCAAAATGATGATAAAAGTCAACATTTTACTATTTTTACAAGGACAACAAAAAAATTGGCAATATTGTGATAAGTCAGAATTTTATATGACAGTCACCATTTCGCATTAAAAAGTAATAATTTTACATAAAAAAGTTATAATTTTACGAGAAAATATTACAGTATATTACAGAAACAGAAAGAATATGAGAAATTGTTCCCAATTTTATAAGAAAGAAGTTGACACATTGTGAGAAAAACACTGCTTTTTGTTAATTTTTTTGGTTTGTAGTTGGTTTTTAATCTTTATTATTTACTTCAAGTTATGACAGTCTCTCTCTATATATATATATATTTTTTTTTTTAATTTATTTTGGCCAAAGGGGGCGCATTTCAATTTCTTACACACACTTGTTATTTCATATGTTGACCAGAGGGGGAGCACTTTGAAAACCGACACAGTCAATTTTAAAAATCCCTCCTTTTTAGGACCACCCTAATTTTGATAGATTTCACCACCAGGGGTGCAAATGAGACATTCTCTATTAGATGTAATTGTTTTCCTTATTGGGACCATGATTTATGTCCTAACTTGTTCACCGGTCCTCATATGAAAGGTACTTTTCCTTGTTGATGTATCAAGAAGGGTAGAAATACAAGAACACACACACACACACACGCACACGCACTATTGTATTTGTTACCTTCTTGAAACCTCTGAATAATGCCTACCTCTTTAGGACCACACTTTCTAGATACATAAAGATTTGTATTTACAACATTAATAATATATACATACTATGCAAATATAAAAAAGCTTGTTGTGAAAAATGTGTTGGAATTTCACCAGAAAAGGGTCACACTTTCACAAGAAAAACGTATAATTTTGGCAGTATTATAATAGAAGTTGTCATTTTACTCAACGCAAGTCAAAATTTTACAAGATAAAATATTATAATAAAAGTTGGAATTTTACTCAAAAACAGTCACAGTTTTACAAAGAAAGCTTAACATGTTGGCAGTTTTATGAAAAGTGTCGCAATTTAATTTAATTTAATTTAATTTAATTTAATTTTACTTTTTTATAAGAAAACGTTAACATTTGGGCAATATTGTAATAATAATCGGAATATTGCTGGGCAAATTTATGACAAGTCCTAATTTTACCCAAACAATGTCACTATTTTACAAGAGCAACAACAAAAAAAAGCAATATTGTGATAAAAGTCAGAATTTTTTATGAAAAATGTCACCATTTTGCGTTAAAAAGTAATAATTTTACGAGAAAATATTGCAATATTACAGAAACAGAAAGAATATGAGAAATTGTTCCCGATTTTATGGGAAAGAAGTCGACACATTGTGAGGAAAAGACTGCTTTTAATTAGATTTTTTTTTTGGGGGGTTTTTAATCTCCATTTTCTTACTGCAAGTTATGACAGTATGTCTCTGTATACATATTTGTTTTATTTTTTTTAATACATTTTGGCCAAAAGAGGCGCATTTCAATTTCTTACACACACTTGTTATTACATATGTTCGCCAGAGGGGGAGGACATCAAATTTTTACACACACTTTCTTATTTCATATGTTGACCAGAGGGGGAGCACTTTTAAAACCGACACACAGTCAATTTGAAAAATCCCTCCTTTTTGTGACCACCCTAATTTTGATAGATTTTACCACCAGGGGTA